>NC_133778.1:57653041-57753041 GCF_003597395.2 Chelonoidis abingdonii
TGGTCATCATCTTTCCTTGCACCAGATCCATACCTTCTTGACACCACATTTGAAGTTGGATGCCTGCCCAAACGCTAAACTTTGTTATTATCGAGTTTGAAGTAAATATGAAATGTAATAATCTGCAAAAGAAAGAGGCAGACCAGCAGTGTGATTCTAGCAGTCCAATATATTCTGGTTACATTCCACACTATTTAAGTCCTTGGCAGGATTTTTTTTCCAATAGTTTATTCATGATGTTCATTATTATGAGTTGTAAAGACTACAAGAATTTCATTTTTAAAATGTCTTATGGAATGTATCACTTTCTTAGATCTTATAGACATGTTGCGGAAACCATAACATAAAATATGAGTTACTTACAATAACTAATTTTAATCCCATCTGCTAAGTATGACAACATTAGCATTTCCACTTAATTAAAAACACCCTTAAAGCAGCAATGTTTTAATCACTCCATTTTATTTACTCTCCTCCGGTGTCACTTATAATTGTAACTTTTTATTTTTTAATAATGAGGGATTTCTTTCTCTGTGCATCACACAAAAAAGTGCTGTCGATAATTAGCAGTCTTCTGTTATTACTAGACTCAGGTGTCACAACTGTGTCTCATCCTCATTACAGTAAAAAAATTTCACCTATCAGATTCATTATTGCTAGATAATGCGACTGAGAGCCTTAGCAGGCCCTCCAGAAAAGTAATTCAGCCAAGCAAAATTATCAGCTAATTATATTTAGAATCAAAAGCCCAACAACTATTTGCAGATAAATTGTATGAATTGAAGTGAATAGATCTGAATATTAAGATTCATAGATTTAGCAGACGATTTGTTAATTGGAATAAAAAGGTCATTTACTAGCCATTTTAACAATAGATCAATTGGAATTCTATTTATTATTTAACTGGTAATGCTTGAGAATTGAAATAATTAATAATTGTATTATTGTCATGTTATACTTTTCTGCTAAATAACAAAAATATGTGAAAGTTATGATCATGCTCTTTTTATATTGAATCTAAAATCAGTGTAAAATATATAATGAGTGTTATTTCCAATATATTTCAAACTCTAGGAATTATGATCTGAAAGGTGTATAGTATGTAGGAGCTAATGTTCGATTCCAGGAACCTCTAAGGAAATATATTCAGTTTTTACTGTGTAAAGGTAGAAAATTAGTATATAAATAAGATCATCTGCAAATGAAAGAATAATTCCAAATCTTAACTTTTTCCCAACAAACTGTAGAAATATTGGAGTCTAATTTTACTAATTCTTGATGCATACCAAGGTTTTGGTAAGGGGATGTTACATAGTCAATTGATGACTCAGATTGCTTCTTGGCCTGCAGCTATTACTGAAACGTCCATGGTTTCACTTTTTCTTTTATGGTGAAAGAAAACTTTAATATTCTACTTGTTTTGATATCTGACACAACATTTAAAAACTGAAAAATTATCAAGTAAATCACATACTAGAAACATTTTCCTTTAGTAAAAAAAAATAGTTGTAGACTTTGAACACTTTGAATTTTTTTTTAATGTTTAAAATGCATATTATTTAAAAAAATGAAATGACAATTGTTTAAAGCTATTAATACCTTGCTAAGTATTTGAGAGGAAATGTGTATCTTGGTCCTTCTAAGGCTAAGGACAGATTGAAAACAAAACTTTCTTTTCCCCCCAAAACTTAGCAGGACAAAAAGAAACAATTCTTTCTGAACCAGGTTAGGCGAATGTAATAAAATAAAAACAAAATGTGCAGAACTACATTAAAGTGCATTTGTTTTGTCATCATAAATTTGAAAAAGTGATTGCTGACAAGATGAGGAAATAAGCTGAAGTTAAAAATAAAGCCCTTCTTTGGTCAGCATGTTGGATATATTCAGACTTTCATAAAATAAACATATTTTTAAAAGTGCTTTGAATTTCACTGTGTAATTTCTGGCCAACAGAAATTACAGTTGTATCTTCAAAATTTATTATATGTCAGATTATATGTCTGTCATTATGCAGAAGGAATAAGTTAAATACTCAGTACTTTAACCTGTTCAGTTACCAAAATGCAAATATAAACTTGATAATTTCTCTTTAGATTTGCTATTTGATAACTTTCTGACATTCTTTCATGATAATAAAATATTTAGGTTTGATATTATGGAAGGTTATGTAAATTATTTCTCAAGAAAACAACAGTATAAACCACTAAATGCTTTGGCAAAAGGTTCTTGACAGTATTTATTAAAAAATACAAATTTTGTGTCCTGAATCACATGATCTGAATCATGTGTATAAAATGAAGATGTCCCAACATCTTGGCACTTTGCGTAGATGATGTTTAAGTGTAACGTTTGAGTTCCTATAGTTTAAGAACAAAACACTTTATGCTAGGTAATTGTTATTGCATGAATATCCTTGTTTTTCTGCAGCATTAATAAGAAAAGCTGTCCATACTTCACCATGTTGTTACATGTGTCTGTCTGCTGATTATAAAATGTGTTAAACAGTATTTAAAAAACAAAAAAATGCAGAGCCGCGCTTTGATTTATTCAGTGAACAAAACATATGCTCGCTGTTCTGTTCTATGTAATTCATATGATCAATAAAATTATCTTTAAAAAGAGCAACTTTGGCAGTTAGAAGGATTATACTGTTGAACAGGGAAAATGATTTACTTCTGCTTTATGCAGTCAACTTCAATGCTGTTGGACCAAAAGATGTGTTTTTGGCTCCATGATGTATTTTTAATGTATTTGTTTATCATTTTTAATCTTTAGGATAGAAGCTGTATATTGTGGTTGTTATCCACTATGTCCTAACGCTTTGGTGTATCCAGAAATATTTCCAGGTAGCTGCTTTGATGCACATTCTTTTTGTTGAAATTTAATACATGATTCATGTAAAGTTTGAGAATAAACTTAAGCAAAAGCAATTGTTTATTTGGCAAGCCAACATGTTAGTGTTAAGGAAAATTTTATATGTTTTAATACATTAGACTAAGTTTATATTTACCATCTGTTCTTTCAAGATAACACAAAAGCAAGTTTTGAAATAGCATTCTTCATTGTTAGCATACACAACCCATAATGATACATTTTTAACAAAAGGTCAGTGCTGCTGCAATGGATTGCAGATTTTTTTAATGATATATAGAGAGAAAAATAGAGGTCTGAAAATCACGCCAAATTATTTAAACATTTAATACTTAATAATATGCAACTGTGGTACAGGATACACACTAATATAGTACCAGTTCTTTGAAAAATCTCATCACTAAATGTATCACATATGCATTGTGTTACATTAGAATAATGTATTTTAATCACCCAAAGGAGATGTCTAAACAGCACAACTACACAGTCTTATTTAGCATTAAACATCCTTGTGAGCTGAGGTAACCTTATAAAATCATGCTTAAATAATGTAAAACACGAGGCGGCACAGAGCAATATACATTTTTAATTAGTAAAGTGACTAATATCGAGTGTGTGCTTTGAGGTTTTTGTTTCATTAAAAATGTATCTGTTTTTCTTGCAGCTGAATATCTGTATTCTACACCTGAACAGCTTTTTAAAAGGCTTCAGAATTTCTGCAAGAGACCAGATATTGTAAGGAAACATCTCTACAAGGTAGTTGTTAAGAATAGTTTTACAAGATATAATGCCATATTGAAGTACAAAGAAAAAAACTTAAAAAAAAAACAACATTTAATTAACATACTAATGTTTAAAGGAAACATGCTAGGGAGGGATATTAGTTATTACACTAACAAGGATTAATTAAACTAGATGCCAGTTGTATTAACCTAGGTCTTATGAATACATACACTTAATGCATGCTACATGCTTTTTTTTTAATTTATTGTTTTCTAAAATGACTGTCCTTTACATTTGGACCCAAGAGGCTTATAAAAATGAACCTGGATTAATGTAACTCATTAGTTTAAAAGGAAAGTAAAAGAAAGATCCAACAATTACACTAATGAGGATAAACCTACCTTCCTATCATAATTTAATCTGTAGTCCTCAAGAAGTTGAGGTGAATGACATCAGGTAAGTTCTTTTTGCCCCTTTTGGAACTATTTTGGCGATTATTGTGAATATTTAACTCTTTGTACTAAAAGTTTAAATGAAGTAAAAGTTAACTCTTAATGTGCTTATAATTTCTTATCTGAAGAATTTAGAAGAAAGTTTACTGAAAGCATCATTTACTAATATTTATCCCACCATTCTTTGCAATGATTTCTTTAAAGAAATAAAAGTTTAAATTATTGGAATGACCAATAAAATTCTGATCCATTAGTCTATGCTAAACTTGCTTTCAGATTTTTAAGATGCATTTGTACGCCATGGTAGTAATTAAACTTTCCTTTAGTTATGTGTTTGTAGATAGTGTACTGATTTTTACATTATTTCAGTAATAACTTATTATCACATGGTAATGTTTTGATATCATAGCTATTATTTTTACATGTGCTAATGTGAAAATTTACAACACTGAGTGCTAAATTAGGGCTCTTACAAGCCTCAGGTGCCCTTGAGACCGGCGCAAGGCACATTAAAAGAGCGTGATAAAGGCATAACAAGTAGCATTTTAAAAAGCATCTAGGTCACTTAGGAGTCTGAGACCTATTGAAATTCAATGGGACTTAGGCTCTTAAATCACATAAGCACTTTTAAAAGTTTCTCCAACATCTTTCGAGGTCTGGAGGAGCATGGATAGAGGTGCCCCTTTTGATACCTGTAGCCACCCCAGCATTCGGGTAGTGGACTTGCCAAGTAAACCTCTCCTAACCTGGTCCACTAATACTACCAGCAGCACTCATCCCCCTATCCCCATTCTCCTTGCACTGTGAACCAGAAAATGCCTGGCCTTTCAATGCATGCATCACCTGCCCCCTCTCCTCATTTAGCATACCCATGCAGAAGGAGGTATAATTTAGTCCTGAATGTATGTTTGACTTATGTTGTGACCTAAAAATAGTAATTTACATAATGATACATCAAAAGAAGATGTTGTTTCTGCAGGAAACAGTTAAACTTCAAGTAAAAAAGGAGAGAACCAAAAATGCAATTTAACACCCAATTTCAAGCTCATTATCTTTCATTGTCTATTAACTTGGCAATGGTTCAGAAGGTAGCTCATAATAGTTTAAAATGCTGACTGAACACTTCCAGTATTCAGCATTACTTCTTGAGTCAGTACTATACATGGAGACTTCAAAGAGAAAACCGTTCTTAAACGTTTACCCTGACATTTCCCAATTTTTTGCGTTCGGTTAGCAGTTTTCTTTCACATGGATCTACCTTATGCGTATGGATCCCTAGCTCCTGTATAAAGGGAATGCTAGGATGCTGAAAATGGAAATAGTGGCAGAACAAACATTGATACTAAAAGAGTATGCTATCAAAGTATGGCACAGAGAGGAATGTGTACACAGCCCCATAAGCAAAATGCTTCATTTGGGTCCAGTGCCTCCTTTTGAAAAAACACTCCTTGGTGAATGAGTTATAAGTAAATTGCCACTACAGAAATGGAGCAGTTTATCACATCGCTTCAAGTTGCATATTATTAACCCTGCAACTGAGTGTTTGCAAGTTTTAAGTATTTGTAGTACACCTCTATCTTGATATAATGCGACCCGATATAACACGAATTTGGATATAACGCAGTAAAGCAATGCTCGGGGGGGCGGGGGCTGCGCACTCCGTGGATCAAAGCAAGTTCGATATAATGTGGTTTCACCTATATCGCGGTAAAATTTTTTGGCTCCCGAGGATAGCATTCTATCGAGGTAGAGGTGTAGTTTTTGAAACAAGTAGCACTGGAAGGACTGGGAACAAATCATTTTAGAATTACAAAACCAGAGCTTGAGCTAAAACCTGTGACAGTCAGTAAAAAGATTCCCTTTGACTTTAATAGGCTTTGGATCAGGCCTTGAGAATGTGACTACACATAGACACAAATATACGAGAATTGTTTATTTTGCAAATAAACTACCATTAAAAGGTTCTGAAAGAATGTCCACTTAGAAATGTGTTGTAAATGAAATACTTCTTCAGACAGTTGAAACTAGCAGTAAACAATACCTCAGCTGTGAACTCATCTGGGTCATACATTAGCTTATTCACCGATATTAGTTGCTTTACACTTAGGAGTCCATATACAGTATGTAAAGTAGTGATACAGGGAAAGTGGGAAAAGAGATCTGATATGGCAATTTGCTCCTTTTCTCTTCTTTCATAACCTTTTCTGGCATGCTCCATTACTAAAAGTTCAAAATACAGCTGTGTGTTCCTACAAAGAGACAGAAAAACTCTATAAAAGCAAAAAAGAATATTTTTCCTTTACATTTTAGACATTCTGTCTCATAAGTCTTGAAATAGAAATAGGCCTTTGCTTACATTTTCTGCTTATTTTTGTTGCCGTTGTATTATTAAGAGTATCAAAAGTAGTCAAATACATTGCTGCATTATTATGTCGATTATGTGCAGTGCTTGTGCCAACTTATAAAGTTAGAGGCAAAGGAAGATAGAATGATACTTGTTACAAAAAAGGCAATCAACTTAAAAAATGTAGGACACCAAAGGCTGTGTTGTGAATAAGTCTTGGGTGCACTGTGAAGTATAAAGTGAAGCAAAGTACTTCTGAATGCCCAAGTAAAGCTGATATCTACCAGAACACAAGGCCTGGAGTGTCACTGTTTTTGTTAATAGAAGTTCAAACAAGCAATCCCCCCCGCACTCCAATCCCATGAAAGTGAACATGCTAATATAGTAGACTGTAACAGTGAACTGTACATTACATAAATACATATTTATAGTATTTTAAAAACATACATAAGTGTAAGTACCTAATAAGGACTTTTCATGGTACACACTGTTTACCCTTTATACTTTAATGGCACTGAAAACTCATTTCAACTTGAATGCTCCATCCCACAATTGATTAACAGATGAAGAGGGGATAGTTGTATCAAAAAATAATGGATCAATTATTTGCTCTGCTCTAGTTTTATTTAGCTAAAAGTTAGTCTTTGTTTTTGTGTATTCTAAGCCAGTACACTCACAGTCAAGAACTAAACAAATAACAATGGTGCATCAGCTCCCAGTGTCAGCTTAATGAGTCCAGCTAGGCTTTCTATCAACTTCAGCTCATACAGGCAAATTCATTCGTATAGCAGTTTAACTGAGAGCAGAATTTGGACCATTTTCTGATACTACTATTATTATTTCTGTAACACCACAAGAGTATGTTACATGCATATGAAAAGACATATTACCTGATTTTTATCTCATTTACACTAGTTTAAATCAGGAGTACCTCCACTGAAGTCAGTGGCATTACACTGGTGTGAAACCAGTTTAAGTAAGTAAGATCCCAGTCAGGCCTATTTCCCCTGCCCTGAGTAATTTACAGTCTAAGGGCCCAATCATGCTATTTAGTAAAACTAATCGGAAAAAAATTCTGATTAATCATTTTTAGTCAGGATTTGCCAATTAATCGAAAATAGACTGGTTTTTGGAAATGGTTTGATTTTGACAAATTTCTGATGGACCACAGAACCTCAGAGCTTGCGAGCTTGCACTTTCAGGGTTCCCAGACTCTCAGTTCCCTTTCAACCTCCATGCAGCCTACCAAGAACACAGAGCTTCCTGTGCTTCCAGGCCCATTGGCTCTGGCAGCCCACTAGCCTGGTGGATATGGAGTTCGAGACTCTACAAGTCCTGGAAGCTGCCGACTAGAAACTGGCATGACATGATTCTTGACAGTTTTACTGCTACCCAGTGGCGACGCTGGTCAGTCTCTTGTTAACTTGACATCAAGAGTCTGTTCAGCTTTAACACTGCTGTTCAGTAATGGGCAGCAGTTAAACTGACAAGAATCATATCAGTCAGCAGCTTCCAGGGTCCCTACCTGTGCTGCGGCTTGCCAGGCAGACAGCCAGGGATCATTATGAGCATACACCTCTACCCCAATATAACGCTGTCCTCAGGAGCCAAAAAATCTTATCGCGTTATAGATGAAACCACGTTATATCAAACTTGTTTTGATCCACCAGAGCATACAGCCCTGCATTCCCCCCCCCCCCTCCCGGGAGTGCTACTTTACCACGTTATATCCAAATTCATGTCATATTGGGGTACAGGTGTATATTGTTTCTAGAATGAAATATTTCATTATTTCAGTTCCATGATAATTTCTGAGGTTTTTTCTTTGTCCCAATTTAAGGCAGAAAAAATAGTTGAAATCTCAAAAATTTTCCTGGGTTGGGAAAACCATTTCTCATCCAGCTCTCCTGATTAGGCATAGCTAGGTGTTGCAGGCTGAGCGGACTTAGAGGGAGTGCCAGGAGGTATTCTGAGTTCCTTGGTGCGCTCCCAGTCTCACATCTCTATGACATTCATTATTTTTTATATGATAAATATAATGATATAATATAATATGATATATATATTTATCATGTCCCCTCCTATTTGTCTCCTTTCTAAGGTAAATAATGCCAATCTTTTCAATCCTTTTTGAAATGGGATGACCAGTACTACACTCAGTATTCCAGATGAAACTGTGTCATCAGTTAATATAATGGCATTACAACATGTTCTGTATTATTTTTCATACCATTCTTTATGCATCCAAATATCTTGTTTGCTTTTTTGACCATAGCTGAACATTCAGAGGTCTTCAATGAACTGTCCACAGTGTTCACCACATCCTTTTTCCTGAGCTGATAATGTTAATTTAGAACCCTGTGAGGTGGATGTGTAGTTCAAATAATAATAATAATAATAATAATAATCTCATGTGCATTATTTTGCATTTATCAGTAATGAACTTCATCTACCATCATGTTGTCCATTCACCTAGCCTGGTTAAATCCCTCTGTAGTTTCTCAGTCTTCTAATTAATTTTGTGTCATCTGCAAATTTTGCTACCTCACTACTCGCCACCTTGACAAGATCAATAAAGAAATAATAAGTGTTAAATAACATCAGAGGTAATATGGAACTTTGAGAAAACCAAGTGCTATCCTTTGCTGTGACAAAAATTGACCTTTTGTCACCTGTCTCATAGCCATTTTTTGATTCATAACCACACTTTGCCTCTGATCCCATGATTACTTAGTTTCTTCAGTAACTTTTTGTGAGCAGCTTTGTCAAAGTCTAAGGCCTTGGCTACACTAGAAGTTTCAAAGCGCTGCCGGGGCAGAGCTGCGGGAGCGCAGCCGCGGCAGCGCTTTGAAGTGTGAGTGTGGTCAGAGCAGCAGCGCTGGGAGAGAGCTCTCCCAGCGCTGCACATAAACCACATCCTTTATGGGTGTAGGTGCAGCGCTGGGAGCCGCGCTCCCAGCGCTGCCACCCTGATTACACTGACGCTTTACAGCGCTGCATCTTGCAGCGCTCAGGGGGGTGTTTTTTCACACCCCTGAGCGTGAAAGTTGCAGCGCTGTAAAGTGCCAATGTAGCCAAGCCCTAGGGGCATATCTACACTTACCTCCAGAGCGATCTATCCAGCAGGGGTTGATTTATCGCGTCTAGTGAAGACGTGATAAATTGACCACTGAGCACTCTCCCGTTGACTCTGGTACTCCACCAGAGCGAGAGGCGCAGGCAGAGTCGACGGGGAAGCGTCAGCAGTCGACTTATCACCATGAAGACACTTCAGTAAGTAGATCTAAGTACGTCAACTTCAGCTACATGATCTTTCCCCCTGACCCTCCCTCACTGTAGACAAGGCCTAAGTAAATTATATCTACTTGGTTCTCCCTTTCCCATTACTTCAATGTCACATTCAAAGAATTCTAATAGATTGGTGAGAGAAGATTTGTCTTTAGTTTAGTTACTTAGATGTTCCATTGCGTTCCTTGTTAGAAATATACAAACAAGCAAGGAAAGCGAGTCACACAAAGTCATGTCATTTGGATTGGTTAGGGTAGACAGGCTACTTTCTGATTCCAGGTGGTTTTATTTATTATCTGTGATATTGTTATTCTGATTTTTAAGTATTTTATATTATAACAATAGCAGGGAACAGACGATGCATCAGCCTGCACCCTAAAACTGATTGTTAAAATATGGAGAAAAGAAGGAAATGTTAAAATTAATGAACAAAGAATTACAAGCCAGGCTGGTTTGTACAATGAAAGATGTCTGGTGTACTTCTCAGATGGCTTAAGGCAGTTAGCCTCATGCCTCAAAAAGCAGCCAAGTCTCAGACCAGTATTTGAACATTTGTTTCCAAAGGCATTTGATGTATTTGAATGTAGAGTTCCAAAGATAATTACTGCATTGGTCAAGTTTGTCCTCTTAGATTCTTCTCGACCTAATTGTTACTTAAAAAAAGAGGACAAGGTGGTTTACAGGGTTTGAACTGAGCCAGTTCAAAGTGGTTTAGTGAACTGCTGTTTTCTTGAATGTTGGCATATTGTGCTCCCAATGTCAGCTTTCCTATTAAATAAACTTTAGTTCTTATGGTTGCAAAGATAATCTTAAAAATGTTAATGGAGCAAAAAACTGATGCAGCACTGTCTGTCTGAATCTGCAGATATCCTGAAGTGATAGGTCTGAGAATAGAGTGAACTGGCCCTCTTAATTTGAATGAAATGTTAACTCTGAAGTCTAATGATGATAGTTTAAATGGCAATGTTAATTATTTCATTGTTGATAAAATCATGCAAGAAAGAAGAGGGTCTATTGTGTTATGGAAAATTACTCTTCTGCTAATGAAATCTTGTTTTCATGCCTCCAGTGGGAAGAGCTTGTTTTGTGGGTGGAGCTTGGAAGTGTCCCAGTTTTAGGAACTTTTGGTTGATTCATATTCCACTCCTTTGAATAACAACCAATGAGAGCCTTTGCAGTTTTATATATACAAGCACCACACAAATATTCAGTTGTGTAATGGTACTGGTGTATCAGAACACCATAAAACCCAAACACACCTCCACCGATGTACACAGTGGAGAAGGATATTATAATTTATTTGTATCCTACAGCAGGTTGTTATGAAATAAAGGCCAAAAAATCAGGACTAGTCTGGTCAAATCAGGACTAGTATTCACATTACTGCTACTCAATCCTGAAAATTTTACTTCAAAAATATTTAAATTGAGTTTAGTACATGTGAAAAATGATAGATTAAAAATACTGGAGACTGAAGTCTTCCATCCACAGAACTGATAGCAATACAACACACAATAAACTTCCATATAATGCCCCTGCCATGGTCTGCCCTGTCTAAAGATGGGAGAGAGAGTCTGGTCCTCCTGCCCATTCAGTCCTTGGCAGCACCTCTGCTGAGACTGCCAACCACACTTTCAGTTGTTTGTTGGCATGAATACTTGTCTAATAGCAAATAAACGAAGACTGCCAAATAATTTCCTGTAGATCATTAAAAAAAAAAAAATCAGTAACTGAGTCACTACTGACCTGGATCAGATTTGAACCGGTGGCTTAGGTGAAGAGCAGGCATCATATCCCTTTCTTAGTCTTCTGGACTTTCCAGCCCCTGCTGTTTACATTATTTAATAGAAAGTTAATGTTAAAAATAAGCATATTTGTAAACCAAGTTCGGCTAAAACTCATGATTGCACCATTCTTAAAACAAACTGCACAGTTCCTACTTTTGGTAGAGTGATGCTTCACCCGTGACTGTCCCTTTAAAAGTGAAGTTTGTTTCTGGGGAGAGGAAGTGAAATCATCACTTAAGCATCTTCTGTTTTTGTTCTGATTTAAAAACTTCTCAGTCAGACATAAAGCCTCATAAGCGCAGCAATGTGCTGATATCAGGCGAAGTGTTTGCAGCAAACAGCACTTGTTTACAAAATTGTTCCATCCTGAGACTGGAAGTCTAATACTTTGATCCAATCAGAGGGCAGGATTTTCTGACCTGGTTTACAGTAGTATTTATACTATCTGCACTACTTCAGAATCTACTTCTGGAGACATGAAATAGTTATATATTAATCAAGCATTTATGTCATTTTGTTCACACTAAGGACAGCTCTTTTGTGTTTTAGCAGCTCATGTTCCTTCATTTGAATCCTTTTCTTTTTCTCATAGGGTGAGATGGATCAGTTTTCTTGGGCAGCACTACATGGTAAATTCAGGTCTCTGCTCACAACAGAACCTAGGGAAGATTTGTGACAGATGGGGCTAAGTCACAAACTTGTAGCCTAAGGCAGAATCTGTAGAACTTTCCAGAGTGTGCCCATATTTACCTGATCAGAGAGAAAAGAAAATCTGCAGAGGAAGCTGAGCCTGGCTGCTTGTCATAGCTGACACAGAGCCATCTGCCACAAACCTGTGGCGGCTTCAGATCTCCAATCCCTGCCACCACCCGAACTCAAATTAAATACAGATTCCTAGAGACGTTATGATGGTTACACATGTCCTCGGCATCACATGCAGGAGACTGTTCAAAAAAAATATGTGGCCTGTTGTATAACCGCACTCATGTATCCCATATGTGGTGCCACATTGAATTTCCGGTTGAATCTGTTTTTATCCTTTGTACTGGATGACATGGTGCCTGAATTCTTTCTTTTTGCCGACATGATGGCAGCCAAACTGCAGCTTCAAACGCTCACACTTGGCTGGATTTCTACCTAGGTTGCCAGGTTATCACTGGAGCCTTATTGTGTCCTCAAAGGGCCACAGGGCCTGAAAGGAGGATCAGAATGCTACTGGACTAATTGGGCAGCCATCTACGAATTGTTTGTAGGCAAAGCACTTTTCTTTTTGCAAATTAATGACTCTCTGGCACAGGGTTTTTAAGTGAAGGTATTAATAAGGGTCTGGCAGGTATTCCCATGATTCACAGTTACATTTGCATTTAATTAATCTTAAAGAAAGCTGCAAGATAAACAGCTGTAATTCAAACTAGCATGGGAAATATGCTACATGGTGCCATCTATCCGATAAAATGAAAGCTGAGACACTTGTTTTATTTCTTTCAAGGATGGAGAACAAACAGATAACAGTCAAAATACTTCCAATAAAAACCAGTAGTTTTTATGTAACTGTAGTTCATCAAAAATCTTTGCATTCAGTTACAAATATAATCTTTTAAAGATAAATCACTTATGATTCTAAGCATTAGGCTGCTGTATTTGTTGATGTAAAATGTTTTGAAGATTTAGATTGTACAATAAATTTTTAATAAAGTGCCCACTGCATTTTTTAATTAGCATATCTCATTCATGTATAAGTGTGTACATCCATCTGTATGCTTATCACTGTGCATATCCTTGATACAGAGTCAATGAATACAATTGTGTCTTTATCTGATGAATTTAGAATCTGTTTTGCAAATGATAATAAAATTGTTATAACAACTCCAAGATTTTCAACTGTGTTCTGGGAAGAAGCAAGAGGTAAACAGGAATTCTCTCGGTAAGTCATTATGGTTTAAACTCTGCTTACACTGCCGTCTCTTAATTGACAAATAAGCTTTCAACTTCCCTAGTTTGGGGCTAGATAGCGTCTCTTCCCCCACCTCCAAAAAAGCTTCTATTACCTGAATACTAATTGAGTTTTCTTCTTGAGGTTTGCCAGTGTTTCCCCGAATTCCACAATACACCCCAGTTCCTGCCATTCAGAGACGAATGTACTGAGTAATATGTTTCTTTCTTAAACATTCTGTTATGCATACTTGTGAACTCTGAACTTACAATTCGGAAGTGATAGTCTATTTTGTTATACCATCAAGCAGTGTAGTGGTCTCAGATTTTACAGTGTGAGAGATACTGTATGCATACCAGTATTCCATGATTGCTTTTTGTTGATCAGGGAAATTATTACATGACATTCTGATGGGTCACTTGTAAACACTGTGACGTTTTACTGATACTGAAGAAATGTAATATTACAATAATCATCTGTGCATTTATGTTTGCTTCTCCCTATTGGTACATACACTAAAATTACTGCATACTTCAGCTTTAAACTGACCGCTAGAAAAATAATGCAACAGTTAAAGCTGTCATTTCATCCTGACAGTCTGTCTAGTTGTTGCTGCACATAAGTAATAATACACTTTTCACTTGTATAGTACTTCTCATCTGAGTATCTCTGCAAATACTAAATATCACAACATCCGTGTGGAGGCAAATAAGTATTTTTAGACGGGGAAACTGAGGCATGGTGTGGTTAAATAGCTTAAAATATCGATGTCAGAACCATCAAAGGGACCTAGGAGTCCTGATTTCCTGCTCAAGCCAACAGGCAACAATTCCCTCACACATTGTTCTGACACCCCTGCTATCCCAAGACATGATATTGTGAGTTAAGAACATTGAAACTTATCCAAAAGCCCATTAAAGGCAATGGAAAGACTCCTATTGATTTCAGTGAGCTTTGGATCAAGTCCAAAGAGAGAAGCAGGCCTTAACTCTGGAGAATTTTTTATGACTTTTTTGGTTTCATCGCTGTTAGTTTAATGTAATCTTTTGTATGTGAATTACAGTTGATTTTTTTATAAATGTGTCTTTGAGAAGTTAATTGATTCTCCACTACTGATGAAGAGTCATCGAAACCTCAGGGAGGGATAGAAGATTATCTTTCTAACTGTTCAGATATTTATATACCCCCATTGCTGTAGTAATGGAGCACATGGAGGCACTTTCACGTAGACCTTTTCTAGATTAGGAAAGTGGTCACGTTTAGGTCAGGCTTAATTAGATGAGCCTGACCTGAACTCAACCTTTTTCCAAGTCTAGTCAAAACTTTAGATGGTGTGACAATTTCCCTAGAACCAGTGAGGTTCTCCTTTTGAAAGAAAATGGAAGTCCCTATTACTTTTCGAGGCACATAAATTCTTAGAAATGTTGGACAGGAAGGGACCTCAAGAACTCATCAATTCCAGCTCCCTGCACTGAGTCAGGATCAAGTAAGCCTAAACCACTCTGACAGGTGTTTGTCCAACCTGTTCTTAAAAACCTCCAATGATGAGAATTCCACAACCTCCCTTGGAAGCCTGTACCAGAGCTTAACTACCCTAATAGTTAGAAAGCTTTTCCTAATATCTAACCTAAACCTCCCTTGCTGCAAATTAAGCCCATTACTTCTTGTCCTACCTTCAGTCGACACAGAGACTAATTGATTTCTGCCCTCTTTATAATAACCCTCAACATATTTGAAGATGTTGTCAGGTCGACCCTCAGTCTTCTTTTCTCAAGACTAAGCATGTCCAGATTTTTAACCTCATAGATTACGTTTTCTAAACCTTTTATCATTTTTGTTGCTCTCTTCTGAACTCTCTCCAATTTGTTCACCTTTCTTCAAGCATGGCGCCCAGAATTGGACACGGTACTCGAGCTGAGGCCTCACCAGTTCCAAGCAGAGAAAGACAGTTACCTCCCATGTCTTACATATAACACTCCTGTTAATAAATCCAGAATGTTATTAGCCTTTTTTGCAACTGCAGCACATTGTAGAATCAGATAAAATTTTTGATCCACTATAACCCCCAGATCCTTTTCAGCTGTACTACAACCTAGCCAGTTATTGCTCATTTTGTAGCTGTTCATTGGATTTTTCCTTCTTAGGTGCATGCCTATGCACAACTTGAAATGCTTAGTTTGTGGACAGAATGTACCCAGAAAGTTTATGTGTCAGCAGATAATTAGAGAGTGTTTGTGGATCTGCACATGCTCATTTATTCTTCATACTAATAGGATTTTGTATTTTTAAAGTCAAAGAGAACCTGTTATGGACTAATATCCTGATTCCCATCCTAAGAGGAAAGACTTAGCTACCCCCTATACGGGTTCAATTTGCACCCACTTATGTCTGCAGAGAAAACTTTTGTAAATAAGGGATTCACTCCCTAGACACCAAGAAGAGCTGTGGGGGGAGAGGCTTTCCTCCATGATTGCTTTAATTCATGGCTAGGTTCATAGGAGGCCCACTGATGGAAGATGCCTGAGAATGTTTTGTATAATCAGCATATCTCCTAAGTGGACTAGGCCAACC
The DNA here is from genome assembly GCF_003597395.2 of Chelonoidis abingdonii. NCBI lineage: Eukaryota > Metazoa > Chordata > Testudines > Testudinidae > Chelonoidis > Chelonoidis abingdonii. The sequence goes on from NC_133778.1 coordinate 57,669,011, forward strand.
CTCTTCCTGGTTAGCACCGCCAGTGTTCTGGTCTATTCTAATCTGTGTCAGGCTTCCTGGCTCAGCGGGTGGTATAAGGTTTGTGAGAGGCTTGAGCCAGTGCTCTTCCCCTCAATCTCCAAAGAAGAGGATTTCCATCACAAGAGGCCTGCAGCCTGGGTGCTGCTATAGTGTGACACAATCACAGAGTATGTGTTTGCCGGCGTTTTTAGTAGTTTCTCAGAACCAAGGAAGAACCAGCCATTCTGCACAAATTCTTCTAAAACTTTTACTTTAAAAATGTTCTAGATACAAAATTTGGTTTTCAGTGCTGTAGTCCATACTCATGTGAGTAGCCTATATTTACTGGGCTACTCATGCAAGTAAGAGCTGCAGGATCAGCCCTTGCCTATGTTTATCTTGTATCTATTATTGTTTCTACATTGAAATAGGAACTGTGAGCTCTTTGATATAAATTGTTAGTTTCACTGCAGGTCTAGTAATTGCCCTTTTGATCTTTGATTAAATGCTTTTCTGTAATGTCTTAGACCAGTGCCTCACCACAGAGAGCTCTCTGCCATGTTCACAGTGATACGCTAGGGCTCTGAGCCCATGCTCCTTGCATGTCTGTTTAAGTTACTGCCTATTTTGAGTGTTCTGGGAATGCAGGTTTGTCCATAAGGAAATTATTTTTCCTTCTCCTGTAGAAGAAAACAGCTCTGTCTACACAATGGGAAATGTTTGCAAAATGTTCTGGCCCTTGCTAGCACCATTTCAGTCCCATGTTAGTAGCATTAGGAGCCCTGTTATAGACATGCTGCCATCCATGTTTTATGCCCTGTGTCCTCTGACCTTGCACAAACCTGTGCTAAATCAAGCTGCTGGATTTTTCTATACTGACATCAGTAGTCTGTGCATATAAAAGAACAGCATTAAATTAAAAGTCCGGAGCAAATTCTGCTTCTCCGTTACACCTGTATAAATCTCCAAGGGGCATGCCCCAGATTAACAGGACAGATTTTATCCCTCATTTATATTTTTAAAGGCAACAAATGTCCTTTGCTCAGATCAGTGCAGATATCAAGGAGCACCTTAAATTGGAAAAATTCAGGGGAATACTACCCTGTAATAGGCTAAACTCATTTTTACTAAAACACTTTAAAAATGCTTCACTGTGTTAAACTAGGCTTCATCCTGAAGTGAAATTTTGCCACAGGCGTATGAAGCTTTGCAAATAAGGTTTTATAATAGAAGCACTATCAGAACGTTAATTATAGGATAATAAATAGCAATGCTATATTATCCTCTGATATTTCCTTACACTCCTAGTGAATATGCACAGCTGTTGTTCAAAACTGGTAATCCAGTACTATATAACCATATTACATCTTGCACTTACAACACACCCTTCATGTAAGCAGCATCATAGAGCACTTAACAGGGAGAAGAGAAAGCTGCTTCTAAGTAGAAGCCTTAACTGAACAAATGAGCTTTGAATTTTAACATAAGAATCCCAGTCAAACCAGAATTCTTGATCTTGCCAGGAGAGGCATTCCAAAGGCAAGGAGCATGCCAAATACAAAGTCTTTGCTTCAGCATTCTGGAGGCAGTACTTTAAAAGCCAGCATAACTTAACGATCAATCAGGACTAGACAGAGCAATAACATCACAACTGAAGGAGGCATAAAAGTTATACAAAGCGTTTGTAATATGGAGGAGGGAGTGGAATTTTAACAAGAATTAAACTCTGGAAGAGCCAGCCCCTCTCCTTCTTGATGAGCTGGGCTGGCTGGAAGAAACCAGAGAGAATTCCAGGGCCAAAAGGATGTAAGTGGGGGGTAGCGAAGGAAATCAGGGTTAAACAAGGGCAATATGATCTAAAAATAATAAAAAGCGAGCCCAGCCCCGCGGAAGTGCACGAGCCAGCTGCGATCGCTGACAGTTCCAGCGCGAAGAAGAGACCCAGGCGGGGGGACGGGAGTGGCTCCGCGCACAGCTCCAGGCTGTCACGCACCGTGCGTGCTGGAGCTGCGCTGGTTCGCTCCCGGGCCGGGGCTGGCACCCAGAGGATGGTGTGCGCGCAAGAGCCCTAGCAAAGGCGGAGGAAGGGCGGGAAATATCCCCTGGCGGGCAAATGTGCATGTCAGGCAGCGAAGGGCAGCAAAGGCTGGGTCACTGGGGGCGGAGCCCGGCGCTGGGTTGCCCGTAGAACCAACCGGGCGTGGGGAGTCCCGACTGGGAACCGCTTCTGGGCTGGGGGCGAGTCTCGCCAAGGAAGAGACGCGCGGGGCTAGCGAGGGACAAATGCGTAGGGCTGGGAAACGGCAGTCAGCGAACGAGCCCTAACGCGGCTCCAAGCGTTTGCACTGGAGAGGGGTCAAGCCAGGCCTCAGTGTCCATCGAGTGACCACCTCCCTTGGGTTTCAAGGGACTAACAGGCTGCACCGTCTCCAACGAAACGGCACCAGCTTCCCAGGAGTGCCGGGGGGGAGGGTCTTTCCAAGTGTCCGAGCTCCCAACAAAATGCTGCTGGGACGTGCGAGCCGGACACCGAACGGGAAGAACAAGGCGGGGGGGGGGGGGGGGGGGTTGTAGCTGAGTTGTGAGCAAATCGAGCCCCGGCTCGTACGCGCTGCACCGCCCCCCACCTTCAACCCAGCGTGCCCTGGAGCCAGGGTCGGTGGGGGGGCAGCGGCGGGGACGACACACAAAAGCCGCCGCGTGGTTCGAGGCTGCAGAGCACTTCTTGGGAGCAGCCTCCACCGACCTGTTCTGCCTTTGTCGCTCGCAGCTCTGTTCTCTGGCTTTCACAGCCGCCTGGCTGTTCACACTGGAGCGCTAACGCTGGGAGACTAGGCCAGGAAAATAGAAGCAGCAATAAAGCAAAAATCAAAAAAAAAAGGGGGGGGGGGGGGGGGCTGGACTGGCGCTAATGAATCACTTCGGTTTAAACCCTTAATTTAAAGCTTAAAACGCTCAGTGAGTAACGATGGGGGTTATTTTAGACGCAAAATATGCTCGAGTGGAGTATTAATAGTCCCTTCCCGACACAAACACACACACACACACACACACACACACACTCTTCTTCCTTCCAAGAGGTTCCCCAGGCCCCTGGGTACATCTGCAAAGTGTCCTCCTACATGCCGGAGCGTGCAGCTGCAGCTCGGCCCCGGGCACGCTCCTACCCACACACTATCGAATGGATTTTACATTGACACACATGGAAAACGAAGGAGAGCAGGGACTTTGTGACCAATCTGTGCTCCCTTTTGCAGCGGCCGTCAGCTGACACATGGCAAACGCGGGACAGGGGCAGTTTGCCTGACTGCAAGCTGTAATTAGGGATCCCACACTCTCTGGCTAGTCCTTTGTGGCAAATGACAAATATTCCACAGCATCTCCCAACCCTGCAATAAACACATTTGCACCAGCAAGGGAGGAGGTGCGGGGACCTCTGGAGCTACAGCTGGAGCTGGAGCTTGCTTTCAGGCGGGTGTTGGGTTTTTTGTTTTTTTTTTGTGGGGAGAGTATTTAAATTATGACCCGTGCAACTTTTAATCCCTTTGATTATATCAGAGAGAAGCAGAAAGAGGTGGAAGTTTCTCCCCAAAGTTTCCATTGCGATTCTTCACCCACCCCGAGCTATCTTCGCGGCTATTCTTAATTTCTAATCAACGTGTCATTTAAAAGCAAAGTTATTTGCTCGGTTAAGGCTGGGCTCTGCATAGGTTACTGCTGCTGACTTTCTCTCCTCTGTCCAGAGAGGGGGGGATCTGCTCCCTAAAAAGGAACAAGAGGGACCAGTGAAAGGGATGCGGCAAGCGAGCGGATTTGTTAGTTTCCCGGGAACGCTGGCTTATACTCTCCCGCCCAGCTGCCAGGATCAGGGCTGACTCTCACAGCGCGCTCCGACAGCGCCGAGTCCCCGGCTCATCCTGCGCGTTCTGGGCAGGGCAGATCCTGCTGCTGGCCGGGCCTGGGAGTCGCTTCTGATCAATCCCCCAGAACAAGGGCGCAGGCACGAGCGCGGGGGGCGTTAGGGGAAAGAGAGAAAAAACACCGCTGATTTGGCGGGGGGAGCAGTTGTGAGGCGAGGGGGTAGCAGCTGAAGTCTTGTAGCAATGCTGCTCTCCTATAAGGCTGCGGGCAGGCAGCCCTGCACTAGTTAGTTATCGCTCTGTTTTATTAGGTCTTAAGCTCCCTCTTTTTGTCCTTCCTGGATCTGCACCTCTCGGATCCCTGTGCTAGGAGGTTTGTGTGTATTCCCCCTGCACCCACCCTTTTTGGCTGCAGCATTTTTGATGCAAATCCCCATCCCAGGCAAAGTGAGCTCAAGGAAGGTGTAATCCGTATTAACTATGCACGCATGAAAGGCTGCAGCTTTCCCTGCTGCAGAAACACTGGGGGCATAGGCAAGGAAAAATCTGACATTTAGTAACACTTCCTTCTCCTACCTAGCTCCAGAAAGGGACCCAAGGTGAGGATTTATGCATTGTCGGGTTTTAGGAGGGGCTGAGGTGCGATCCTCAGCGAAAACAACGCTTGCTTTGTTAGATTTTGTCGTTGATTTGATCGGAAACTTTGTTCCCTTAAAAAAACCCACGTGCTGTAGAAAGAATGTTAACAGAAGATGTGTTGTTCTTTGGCAAGTGCGTCGTTACTAGCTCAGAGGGAAACATTTACTAATATCCTTGTACGCCGTTTATAAATAAATGACCAACGAAGCCAACAATAATAGCAGCAAAAATCACTGCTCCCCGGGATCGCTTTCCCCCCGGTGGTTAGTGACTAGGCAGTGTTATGAAGTTTGTCCAGGCGTGGTTTGCATTTGACTTTCTCCTATGTGGTGGCCATCCTTGTGTCAGTCTGGTTTGCTGGCGTGCTGAAAGGCTAGCCAGTAACCCGTCAGAGCAGTGACTGCGTATTCGGAGTGAAATCCTGACCCTACTGAAATCTGTGGGAGTTTTGCTGTTGACTTACATCGAGGCAGATTCACACTGTATGTTTCAGAACGGTATATACACTCAGGCACGGTGGATCTGTTGGCCTTTTTCCTTAGCCCAGTATTGTATCATCCACATTTCCCAGGGCCTTAGCAAAGGGTGGGTTTCCTATGACAAGGTGTTGGTGTCTGCATAAAAAGGGAGAGTTGATGTGGGAGAGATCCTTGCAAAGGGCTTAACCTTTAGAGCTTTGAAGACAAAACAAGGCAATTCATTGGAAAGACATGTCTGTAAACAATGATAATTAGCCTTTTTCAAAATCATAATACTGATTAAAATCTCTGATTAATTATTTATTCATCACAGAATCTCTTTGCAGACCTGGGAATACTGATTGAAAACTAAGTGCCTCCTAGATTTTGTATTGTAAGTGGGAAAGAAGCATAAAAGGGGGCTAAGAGCGGCATGAAAGAGGAATCTAAGCAAACAGAATTATTTCAAAATCTGATACTTTCTTCTTTTCCTGTCAGCAATACATCCCCCCCACACGCACAATTTTGCTGTTATGAAAGTGTTTCTTGTTCTAAGTGCAGGTGTTAGACTAAATTCAGTTGATACTAAAATTGCAAACACACTTTCGCTCCTAGGAAAGCAATTGAAGAGGAACTTCTTTTAACTCCATAATAGCAGGTTAGGCAGTAAATGCACACTGATGGTCAACTAGCCAATTATGGTATAAATATCCCTTGTTTACAGAAAGGTGTTAAATAAGCCTTTAGAGTACAAAGGATCAGACTGTCTAAGCTACAATTTGTGTTTCATCCCATTATGTCTCCCCTAAAAAGGCCTGTGCCACTGTAGGTAATGTGCACACTGAACATGCTATTCTCTGTTGATTTTAGTTTGCTTTATTTCAATGCACACTCTTGTTTACTTTTTAAAATTTAAATAAATGTCAGCATTGTATAATTTCCATGTTAACAAAGCAGTGAGCAAAATCCCTTCTATGTTTATAAAATATTATTGTTTAATTCACATAGTTTAGGAATTCCAAATGTTGAGAATAGGAAGGAGGCCAAATACCATCTGTTTATAGCTATGATGCATCGTCATATGTGTGCTTAAAAAAAAAAAAAGCTTGGTCCACCATGCCACTATTTTCTTTGTTCAGAATATGATGTGGAGTTAAAATTGCTGTCTACCATTCGCAAGATTCTCTGGAATGGTTTAAATTTAAACGGGAAGGGAGGAGAAGTTAATCACTGGCTTTCTGTTTCTATCAAATTAATCAAATGGATTATCACTCCACCACAACCAGTGGAAATGCTAGTTGTGTCACTTTCACCCAGCCTTTAATATTCTTGAATTTTAATTTAGTCAGCTTTATAGATTCTGAAACACAGCATGGGTAAAGTTTTAAAAAGTGATTAATGACTTTGGATACCTCATTTTTTGGGCGTCGAATTTCATAGAGTCATATTCAATAATTAAGGCCAGAAGGAACCATTATGATAATCTAGTTTGACCTTCTGCACAGGCCAAAGAATCTCACCCAGTAATTTCTGCATCAAGATCATAGCTTCTGCTTGTGCTCTATCATGTCTTTTATAAAGATAAGCACTCTTGATTTAAAGACTTCAAGGGATGGAGAATCCACAATGGGTCTCTATAAATTGTTCTAGTGGATAACTATCCTGACTGTTAAAAATTTGCTCCTCATTTCTAATCTGAATTTATCTTGCTTCAGCTTCCAACCATTGGATCTCATGCCTTTTTCCTGTTAGATTAAAGGACTGTCTACTATCCAGAAATTCAAGCCGCTTTGAAAGGCTCTGATTTCCTACAAGTGCTTGACTCCCACCCTCTGAAAGCCAGGCCCCTTTAGTATGGCTCAAGTTGGACACCCAAAATCACTAGTTACTTTTGAAATTTGAAGTACAATATGAAACAAAATATGCACTCATAAGTCAGGGGAAGTGTGCTAGTTAATAATTAAGTATGCTACCAATTATATTGCAAAAATACCTGTGAATATTAGTAGGTATAGAACTCCAAGTTAAAACCCTGTTAATTGAATTGTCCTTAACTCGCATTCTAAATAAAAGGTAGTGTGTATACTTAACAAGAAAGAGAGTATCCCCGAGTTAAGTAGATAAGAAGATTTTTGTTCCAAACCCCAATTAGTTAGTACGTCAAGCCTTATAGATGTCTTCGTACCTTTAAGAGCTGGAGAATCCCTAATAAATGTACTTAAACTTCCTAGTGAGGGCCAGTGTGGTGAATGCAGAGATTAGTGTTAGCATTACTGTGCTTTCTCAGTGCATCACAGCTGCACTTGATCCTGCTAGTGATAATGATGCTTGGAATTACTGAGGTGTCTGGATATCACATATGGAGTTCTTTCCCCAAGGATGAAGAATAATAGCTGCACTCAGGTGGTATGGGGAGGGTAAGAACAGATTTGCAGTTGTGTCTGTGACTGGTGCGTGGTGACTCACAGTTGTGCCGATTTATTAAATAGAAAGGTAGATTCAGAACCAGGGCTACATCTTCCTAGCTCCTGCAGCAGGGGCAGTTGTACTAGGTTTGTAAAGGGACAGATGTACAGGTTGAGGGGGAGGGAGCACACTATAGTGCTGTTCCAGGATTGACAGAATACAGCATCAAACATTTTGTGGTCAAATTCTTAGTAATTTCCATAATACCACATTTTCAGGAGACTGTACGCTGTGCTGAAATGCCTATAACTCTGTTGTTTGAACTTAGTTTCTACTGTTACATTTAAATTACAGCATCTTGAATTATTTAGCTACACCCAGTTTAAAAAGTTAAAGCTCCTTTTGCTACGGTGCACAGTACTGTGCTGCTATTTCTTATAGCTGATCGTGAGACTTCAAAAATCCTCTCCCTTATCATTGTGTCTCCTCCAAAATCAGTCGCTTAGGGTCTCATTCGAGTAAGGCTGATTTTCCTGTTAATTACAAAGCGAAAATGAACAAAGCACCATTCTTAACCATGGCAAAACAGTATCCCTCAGTATAGGTTACACTGGTCTACAATTTTTGAGAAGTCGTCTGCTTCAGAGATAAAATGTGGTATTTATTATGTATTTTGATGTGCTGAATTCAAATATGACAATTAAAACAACTGATTGGCTACTGTTTCTAAGATATTTAAGTTTTTACATTTTATGTCGATGTATATTGTGTAGATAGTAGAGTTTTAATTATAAATTGTAAACCTAGGTCTTTTCATGTGTTTATGGTTGCTTTACATGATAATATTTCACCTGTCCTGTTTATGTAACACTTTAAAAATCAGCAAAAGGGTTATATAAATAAAATTTATTATGAAACAAAAGGCAAAAAACTATTATGTACATAGTTTAGTCCTATTCAGTGTCTACTCGGCGCTTCTTGGCTTGTCTCTTGTATTCATTAAATGGAGCATCTCTTGTCACTGTCCAGCAATAGTCTGCAAGCATTGATGGGCTCCATTTGCCCTGATAGCGTTTCTCCATTGTTGCAATGTCCTGGTGAAATCGCTCGCCGTGCTCGTCGCTCACTGCTCCGCAGTTCGGTGGAAAAAAATCTAGATGAGAGTGCAAAAAATGTATCTTTAGTGACATGTTGCAACCAAGGCTTTTGTATGCCTTGAGGAGGTTTTCCACCAACAACCTGTAGTTGTCTGCCTTGTTGTTTCCGAGAAAATTTATTGCCATTAACTGGAAGGCTTTCCATGCTGTCTTTTCCTTGCCACGCAGTGCATGGTCAAATGCATCATCTCGAAGAAGTTCACGAATCTGAGGACCAACAAAGACACCTTCCTTTATCTTAGCTTCACTTAACCTTGGAAATTTTCCACGGAGGTACTTGAAAGCTGCTTGTGTTTTGTCAATGGCCTTGACAAAGTTCTTCATCAGACCCAGCTTGATGTGTAAGGGTGGTAACAAAATCTTCCTTGATTCAACAAGTGGTGGATGCTGAACACTTTTCCTCCCAGGCTCCAATGACTGTTGGAGTGGCCAATCTTTCTTGATGTAGTGGGAATCTCTTGCACGACTATCCCATTCGCAGAGAAAACAGCAGTACTTTGTGTATCCAGTCTGCAGACCAAGCAAGAGAGCAACAACCTTCAAATCGCCACAAAGCTGCCACTGATGTTGGTCATAGTTTATGCACCTCAAAAGTTGTTTCATGTTGTCATAGGTTTCCTTCATATGGACTGCATGACCAACTGGAATTGATGGCAAAACATTGCCATTATGCAGCAAAACAGCTTTAAGACTCGTCTTCGATGAATCAATGAACAGTCTCCACTCATCTGGATCGTGAACGATGTTGAGGGCTGCCATCACACCATCGATGTTGTTGCAGGCTACAAGATCACCTTCCATGAAGAAGAATGGGACAAGATCCTTTTGACGGTCACGGAACATGGAAACCCTAACATCACCTGCCAGGAGATTCCACTTCTGTAGTCTGGAGTCCAACAGCTAGACTAGAGCCAATCAACAATTTTAAGCATCATTTTCGTTCTCAGTGACCCAGAATTAGTAAAGTTTGACTACATTTATTTCAGAAGCATTTTGGCTGTAGAGCAGTGTTATTTGGTACATAACAGAGTATATGACTTGCTCATGCTGGCACATGTAAGTGCAAACATGAGTGGAAAACTAAGACAAAGGGCAATTTCTGACCTGAAAGTTTGCACCAAGTCATAAATGTACAGCTTATACAGTCCCAACATGGACTTTTACAGTCCCAGGCTATGTCTTCACTACCTGCCGTATCAGCGGGTAGCAATCGATTGCTCGGGGATCGATATATCGCGTCTCATCTAGAAGCAATATATCGATCCCCGAATGCGCTTATATCGATTCCGGAACTCCACCAAGCCCAACGGAGTTGCGGAATAGACAGAGGGAGCCGCGGACATCGATCCCGTGCCGTGAGGACAGTGAGTAATTCAATCTTAGGTACTTCGACTTCAGCTACGTTATTCATGTAGCTGAAGTTGCGTATCTAAGATCGATTTTCCCCCGTAGTGTAGACCAGCCCCCAGCTGACTTTCCAGCTTCAGATATACAGGCATGCATCCCTGTGTTTTACTGGTATTCCATGGCTTGTTATCCTGTGTCTCCGAAGCTGTGACAGCTATCAAGGGTGTAGACTGACCAATGATAAGGCGGATATCTGTTCAGGAGGAATTAGATGGAACCCCTTTATTTATGTATCACTTCATTTTTACATGGTGGAGTAGTTTTATGAGCTGCACTGACAGAAACTATTTTCTAAAGATGGTAAATCCCATGTTCATTCCAGACTTGTTTCCATGCAGTTCTTGTACATTAGATCACATGGCCAGTAGAGAGGGAATTGTATTTGGAATCTCCCGCAAGTGCACTGATACATTCTGCCCGGATGATGGTGGGTTGGCATCTGCTTTTGTTGTTACACTAAAGTTCATTTAAAGTAGCATCCAAAGTATATGCTCACCCACCCGTCATTACATGTAACCTGCACACCAGTTTTGTCCTGCATAAGAGGCATGTGGGGAAATATGTATACATTAATTATTTTCAAATAGAACATTTATAGTGTGGTCCAGAGACAGATATCCATGAACTTTGCGGCTCTCCAACCCAGGGAAGGCCACGGTGCCTGGCTGGGCAATAAGCCAACTTAGCTAAAGGGAAGATTAGCCTACTGCACTAGGCTAAAATGAAAAAAAAAAATGAAGGCATCTTCAGTTGAAGGGCAGTCTCATGTCCCTGACTGAATATTTCTTAGGAAACTTTGAACTGTGGCCCATGGTTACAGTATCTCATTCTGCCAATGTCAGATACCATTGTCTTGAGTCTCAGTGAAATATTGTACAGTGTGTGGGAGAGACTGTTGTTATTGTTATTTTATTATTATGTAGCTGTAATTCCAGTAATGCTTGCAATGTACTATGCACTATGCAAACATATAATACCATAACCTTTCATGATGCTTTACGGAGGTTAAGAGAGGCAAGGCATCTGCTTTAAAGAGATTACCATCTGTATTTGGTGAATATGGAATATGAAAAGGACAGGCAAAGGAAAAGGTCTAAGGAAAATCAGGATGGGATAACCCTCTGATTGTGAGCTTGAGTGATAGGGAGGAATCTGGTATGATGGAGTTCTGTTTTGGAAGCAAGATGGGCAAATCAGGTTTTGCTATGTTCAGTGTAAGGAAATAGAAGGACAGCCAAGGGGAGATATTGGAGAACTAAGAAGAGCTGCAAGCTAGACAAGGGAGGGTTACTGATGTCAAATGGCTGTGCACCATAATCCACTATTTGTCTGCCCAGTTGTCAGTAATTCTGAGAAGAAACTTCTCACCTATGGAGGAAGAGAGGCATGATGCAAGCTAACCAAGTGCCCAGGTAGAGTGGAATCCCAGATTCTAGCCCTGAGAAGGATTAGTGACTAGGAAGCTACATAGATTTTGCCTACACTTGTAGTGGCATGTACGGTACATGTAGCTACCCACCACAGTGGAAGGCAGACTATGTGCACACTCACTACGGTGAGTAGCTACAAGTGGCAATACAAGGCCTGCAGGGAGGAGGCAGTGGGACTTTATGCTGCTAAACACAGCAGTGTAGATGTGGAAGGCACCGGTTGGGCATCTAGAGAGCAATGTAGGGTATATACCCTAGGATTCAGGCATGTAGCACATCCTACTCTACTCATCTAATCAGTGCCTCACCATCTGCACTGCTGTTTATTCCTGTGCAAGCTGGGCACGCAGGTCTGTACTCTGCATTTCACCGTAAGTGTAGACCTACCCATAGATGCAATCTGTCGTGTGATCTGTGTTCCTTCTTGGGCCTCAGCACTTGTGGAGTCTTGCCAGGTCATGAAGCTCTAGTGGGTTTGGTGCCTCAGAAATGTCAGCACCCAGGACTGAGGCCTTAGACCAAGTAAATATGCATTATAGCATGGAAAGATCCTTTCAGTTTTTCCACATGGTACCCTGGTTATGGCAACACTATGTCAGAACAGAGTCAGACAAAACTAGTGAGAATTAAAGACAACATAGTCAATGAGATAAGATAAGAACACAGCCCCAAATACATCATGTCAACGTCTAATGACAAAGGGCCTGATCCTGCTTCGGGCTGAGCACCCACATCTCCCACTGCCTTAACTGGGCATGTGGGGGTAAGGTCATCCAGTGCCTTGTAGACTCATAGACATTTAACTATACTGTCATTTGGACTTTAAGTGAAAGGAGGAAGGTTAATAAGCTTACTCTAGCATTTACAGAGATTTGAGGGCAGCTGACCTCTGACCAGCAGAGACCCAAGCTAGTTTAAGAATCTGCCTCTGAGAAAGCACCCAAGACTGTAATGTCAGAGTGAGCCCCATGCTCTCTGGCACATCACCTTTAATGGCTGCTGTAGAAATGCTGGTAACAAAGAATTCATTTCTTTTGTTTCCATCTCCAGTTTTATAAAGGTCTAGAGTTGACAAACAAAACTCCCTTCTGCAAGACAGTGGCCAGGAGAAAGCCTCAAAGTGGGAATTGTTGAAAATGTAAAGTCTTAACCTAAAATACATAATTTTCCAATTTGTTTGCATTTAAGAGACAAATAAAGGAAGCTGGAGTTCCATGTCTTTGTTCTGGAATATATTCTTTTTCCATCAGGCTTTCAGGTTTTCAGTGCTGTCCTGTGAAAATCCTAAGATCAGCAAAACCCCTCATGTTGAAGTGTTTAGCTAACAGAAGACACTATCAAACCCCAAAGATTTATATACAGATTACTTTCCACATTTCACATAGTGCAATTCTTTGGAAAAATTTGGATAACGGTGGTGTATCAATGCTCTTAATAGATACGTCTAGCACCAAAGTGTGCAATATGATGAACAGTGTTGGCAGCAACCACATACAGTGTGATCATAGTATAATACTATTTGATGCAATAGTATCTTTGATCAGTTACAAGTGATGAGTATCATATCACATCAAACAATATGATACAGTCTCATTGTATGGAATTATGGCTGCTGTCAATCAGCATATGGCCTACTCCTTAAAGTACCACCTTTGGGGAATGGAATAAAATGATAGCTACACATGCATTAATAAAAAGGTGTTGCATAAATTTCATACAGACCTGTTGAGATTTTGTTTTTCTTTGATAGCTATAACCATTTTTTTTCATTTTAAACACTAACATGGCCAGGAGTTTACACAGTTTATGTGAATGGCAAAGAAGGACTCTATCCTTTTGAACAGTGTTTGCAAACCTTCTGACAAAAATGTATTACTTTAAGTTATGCATTGTACTTTGGGGCTAGCAACCTCAGTATATATCCACCTAACTTCTTTTTGCTGTGGCTTCAGAGCATCTCTTATTCTAGTTTCTTGTTGCCCTCAGGAGGAGGAAGGTCTGGTTATTAAAAGTACCTATGTTTAGTCTTACAGTTTGGTGCACCTCATCTGATTACCCCTATTTGGACTTTGGGAGGGCACTCTTCAGACTACAGTCTCTTCTTTGTGGTTGATGGATTCATATTGATGGAGGGGCGCATACCCCTTTGAGATAAAAGATATGTTTGTAAATAATAGGATGGGTGTGGTTTAAATCATTGCACATTTTAGTACCAGTTTCATACCTAGGCTGGTACAATACTGACCCTACACTTAATAGGATGAAGGTGCAAATAAAGTATGCAAATGATTAATTTTAAATGAAGGTATTTTCTGCTGCCTACAAATGTTGGGTCATGTCCTGTTTTCAGTTACATTCATCACATGCACTGATTTCAGTGGCATTGCATAGTGTAACTGGGGCAGTGGGGAAGGAGGCAGAATTTGGTCTGTTGCATTGTGTGCACCTAAACATTTGTAGTAGACAAAGATATGTTGATCATTTTCTGGTGGGACACTGCAGCAGCTATTCAGACAGCAGAGGTGTCACAGTGAGAAGCCAAATTTCTGTTATTGTCAACAGCTGACTGAGATGTATAATGGTCTGCAACTTCTTTCACCTTTGGAGGTGATCTCTCAGCCCTCCGAACTAAGCAGGGTAAGTACTTGAATGGGAAACCTCAGAGGAAATTGCTTTTGGAAGTTGGACTAGATGACCTCCTGAGGTCTCTTCCAACCTTAATCTTCTATGAAATCCTAAGTGTTACCGGAAGCGAAGATGATGATTCAATAGATGGCACATTTCCCTCTGAGGATAACAGAATGAGTACCCCAAAATGAAACTAGGGAGTGACTTGAGGAAGGATGGTTTTAGGCTTAGAGCAGGGAACTGAGAGTAAGAAGATCTGAGATTAAAGAAGAGTTACTATTGAATTTGAGAAGGGCCAGAGTATGAGCTAACTGCTAGTTGGTTATGGTAAGGAACAACTTTCTAAATCACATTAGCTTCAGCCTATCTGAAAACAGAATGAAAATTACTGACTAGATATTCATAATTTTAAAAAGTACGGAAACAGTTTTCTTCAAACTATTATTTGTACTTAATTGGAACAACCTGAACTCTGAGGCACCTTTTACATTTTAGCATTTTAATAAGAATTTACGCACCTTTAGAGTCATCCATCTGAGAACTCCAAAATGCTTTTCAAATATTAAGTATGTCTCATAGCCCCAGCAAAGTAGGTAATTATCATTATCACCATTTTACAGATGGGAGTAGAATCCAGATCTCTTGACTCCCAGTGATGTACTTTTTCCACTGGGTCATTCTTCCACCCATTTAGTTCTAAGCTTTGTAGGTTCCTTAATTATGACATCCATCATGTGCAAGTGAGTCTAATTGATTCAAAACTAAAAATAATCAAGTCTCTCATATTCGAGGTTTTTTTAGGTCTGAGATAATCTAAAAAGAGTGAGTTAAAAATAATAAAAGAAAGAATCAATTTGCTGTCTTTAAAGATTCATAACTTCACATCTACTGAACAGATTTTCTTCAAACTTGGCTTGTTTTGCAGATCTCATCAAGACTTCAAAATCAAATCTGAAGTTTATACATACCACTGTATAATCTACTGTATGAATAGAATTAATTTGGTATCCATACCAACTCAGGCTATGGTCTCATAAAATCATCTAAGCTATGAAGATATGGACAGTATTTAGATGGGAAACCTCCATTGAACACCATGCTGTGGCATTGATTCACCACTGATTCATAGGAAACCAGTACCACAGCAAAGTGTTAAGAAGCATAATGCTGTTGGAGATACTTTTTTTCAGATGAGAAGTCAACAGTGGGGTTTGTCTTTTATGATTATTAGTGATCCGAGGTCATTTTTGCTAGAGTAATGGCATTATTCCTAGCATTGTGGCCAAAATGGTGATTACATTTAACTTTTCTATGGCCTGGTTTATACTGGGAGAAGTGGGGTGATCAATCTATGTTACGCAACTTCAGCAACCTGAATAATGTAGCTGAAGCTGACATACTTAGACCTACTCACCATGGTGTCTTCGCTGCTGTGAGTCAACCGCTGCTGCTCCCCCCTTGACTCTGCCTGCGCCTCTCATGGCGGTGGAGTACAGGAGTCGATGGGAGAGTGCTCGGGGTCGATTTATCACATGTAGACTAGAAGCGATAAATCAACCCCTGCTGGATTGATCGCTGCCTGCCGATCCGGTGGGTAGTATAGACATACCCTATGTTTCCCTTGCAGACTTATTTGGATATGGTATTCTTCATTGCCTAACAGAAGCTAATGTGCAGTATTGCTGTTAAAAGTAGTGGCACTTAAGCAGCAGGCAAAGTGATTCCTGTGTATGTAGACTAACTGTTAAACTCTTTGGTTCTTTGGGATGAAAGATGCCAGATGCGAGGTATTCTTCTCACTTATTAACATCATACCCACTATTCTTGGTTATAAAAATATACTGAACTATATCCTGTTATGTGCAGTTGTTGTACAGTAATTAAGGGGTTAGCCGCATTAGGTGGTATCAAGGAAGTAAGCATGGATCTCATTCCTCCTACTCTATGTTAAATGAGGCACCCACGGTCAGCTTTCTGTAACTTAAGTGTCAGACGTTTGTGTGATTTTATTATAAAGAAAACTGTCAAAAATTCACTTTGAGCATTTACACCCACTTTTAGAGTGTGCAACCCCTCTTCTGTAGCTGCATAACTTAACCAAACTTTGGGATGGATATCATTTCTTGAATGGCAAAACACCACTCCTAGCTAACTATGTCCTTATATTACCCCATTGCTGTATACAAATGCTAACAAATTCATCCTCACAGCACTCCTATATAGTAGGGAAGCATTATTAACACCACTCTACAGACAGGAAACTGTGATGCAGAACGACTAACAGCCTGATTCTGATACCCTCTGTGGGACTTCTTTTGGGGTAAGGTGCTACTCACAGAGAGAGAGGGTGTCAGCATGCGGCTCTAAATTACTTGCCCAAGGTCCCAGAAAGTCTGTGCCATAGCTCTGAATTCAGTCCAGCTCTCCTGAGCCCTAGTGCAGTGCTTTAACCAGGAGGCCATCCTGCATAAATTGCATGGATTAAACAATTTACTATGCCCTTTCCCATATGTAAACTGAGCACGAATATGAAATGCTGGTGCAAATGACATCCAACATCAAGCTTTTCAATGCATAACTATCTCTCTCTTGGTGCTAGGGACCTCAATGAGTTAAAACTGGGAGAGCTGCTCAGGAAGGGGTCAGTTAATCTATTCTAAATTCCAGTCCCAGATTTTCTTTTTGAAACATGCTGCACAACTAACACTTTGACATTTTGGCAATATGATGGAGAAAAAAGCTGTGCCAGCTGACTGATGAGCACCCATCCTTTTTAATTAATTGGGTTGAAAAATGTCTTGTGTCAGTTTGAATTTAGGAGCTCATTCAGCTGTGTTTTTGTAGGATAAATATATATAGATATATTTAACTGTATATTTGAACAACCCAGCATGAAACTCAATAAATGATAAAAATACGTTTATGTTAAAATATATATACATAACATTTCTCACATATATATGGTGGTTAAAGATATATAAAGTATAACATATATAATGCTCTGTTGTACTGTTCTTATGATTTATAAACACAGGCTATAACACACACACACGGCTGTATAGATGTGCTTTCTAGTTTTTAGCAGAGTAATATACTGGATAGTTCTTTAAATTCAATGAATTTATTTGTCTGCCCTCTCATAATAGAATCAATTTTGATATATTCTTTGTTCGTGCCGTTATAGGCTTCAATCTAACGGTTCTTTGTATTAACTTTTTTAAGTTACATTACAAAGAGGTTTTAAGATTTCCCAACAAGCTTTTATATAACCAGGGCTTTTGATCTCAAACCTGCTGAGGCCTAGTGAAATCCTTACCAATTCTCCAGTAACTCCTCACTATTGGAATTTGAAAAGACCCACCTGAAGGATTTAACTCGCTGTATGGCTTCAGCCATCCTTTAGATTGTTCTATTCATTTAACTCGCTGTATGGCTTCAGCCATCCTTTAGATTGTTCTATTCTATTTAGGGCACCCTTTGTGAGCCTCTAAGTAGCCTAAGGTGCCCTTTGCATAAGTTGTACTCCTGAGGAAATAAAAATCAGGAGGACACAAACCTATATACCTTATTTCCTGCTATCTTTACTTAAAGAAGGAGCACAGGGGGTCTGTTTAACATCCTTTGCTACCTAAATACCTTTTGGACATGGGAAGTCAATGAAAGAACTTTCATTGCATCCATTACCCTACTGCGGTGCATAGCAAATTAGATTTAAAAGGGTACTTTTTCCCTTACAGCTATTTCTATCATTTTCTTTAAAATTTCAATTTAGTGTCTAGTGACAGAATATTCCATAATGTACTTTAGAAGTGTATAACACCAATTATGCTAACTGTGAACATTATTTCAAAAGAATTAGAGATATATTAACTTATAGACAAACCACTGGGAAAAAGGTCAGGTTAGAAGAAGGGGGTGGGGGAGGGCAGAAGAAGCTATGTGATAATGCTTAAAGCAGTGACATGAAATGAATGCTCTTTTTAAAAAAGATCCCTACATTTTGCATAATGCACACTGAGGAAATTTCTCTTCTGACTTTGACTTCATTATTTAGGAGGAAGTATCCATGTTGCCTTGTTATTTTACATCTAAAGTCTGTGTAAGACTCGCTGTGGAGTCTAACAGTTGTGCAGAAACATTATTTCCTCTAGCTTTGAGAAATAGCATAACATAAATGCATGAAAGGCCCCTGTCTTTTTTTATCTATAGTTGGTTACCTGATAGTCAGTATGCAGGCAAAAGACCAGTTAACAGAACAATTGTGAAAGAGTATAATAAACCAAGTGCATTTTTGGGTTACCGATTTTTATTCAATTCTGTAATTCACACTATATGACTGTTACTTGTATTCTGCATCAATCTTCCAAAGTATTATAGAACAAATGAAGCATTCCCCTATTTAAATCTTTATCTTTTATATTTCAGCTTGCTGTTAATGTTAAATCTCTCCAAATGATGATGCAACAAAACCTAAACCTACCTTCTCTTTCAGCTCCTCTTCTCTTTTTCTGAATTTCAAAGTATAAGACACTCAAGCCAGCCATGTTATGTAGATTTGATCTAGATGGTATTTTATTTAGATGAATAAAATATCTTCTCTCTCATTTTTGGTTTTGTTTTGTTTTAAACTACACATTGCGCCATCCCCCACCCCCAGCCCCCCAATTGGTTTAAAACATTTGCTAGAACTGTGCAAAGTTCGTCTGTTTTGATTTGCAGGGATTTCTGGCAAATCTTATTTTGTTTGCTTGAGGGCCCACGGGATCCAATCTAAAACTTCAGAGTTAAATTCAGCTAAAACTGGCTCCCATAAATCATCCACGGCCTGGCTGAAATTCAGTCTAGACCTTGTCTACACTTGGGATTTGCCAAATACTGCCACCAAAGTGGCTGAATCATGCAAACATTAGTATAGAAGGGAAAGCTTCTGTCTGAACCAGTGAAGCTCATCTGACCTAAAACAGCAACTTTGCCTGAACACATTCAGGGTTTGCTTTGGTGCAGTTATACTGGTGACTGGCTACCCATGGCTGGAATTGGAACAAATCCTCTGTACAGATAAGACCTAAAATTCAACAGCCATTAACAGCTCTTGCCTGGGAGTTAGGTTTGTAATCGACTTGCAAGCAGGTAAGTGTTGCCTGGGTTGGGGTTTTAGTTCATAGCTTTAGTATTCTCTAGCTTTGTGTTAGGATCTAACTTGCACGAAACATTTAGGGCTCCCAGTGGATATTTTTCCGAATTTACATATGCAGCTTCAAGAGGAATTACACAGAAAGGTAGAAATAGAAACAATCACCTTTTTCTTTAATAATCTATTGAAATTAAAACCAAATGTGTGCAATTCGATACTGCCACTATCCATGACACCCAGTCCTATATCCTAGTATCTATTTGTAGAACTGATACAAACATTAATTTGAAAATGGCCTTTCAATTAAAGAGCAAATTTCATGAAAAAGTCCATTTTTGGTTAAAAATAGGTTTTTATTAAAAAACCAAAAACTTTAATACTGAAAAACTCTATTTAAAATGGATTCTTCCCCTTACCCCCTGTTTTTTGGGGGATTCTCACAAGCATCTGAAGAAAGAAAAGAAAAAATTCAACAAAACACTCAAACTTTTATTTTTATCAATAATTTTCACAGTGGACAAGAATTCCAGTTAGCTCTACCCATGAGCTATGATGATACTGTACTAAGGATGTTATTAATTGGATTTGCACCACCAGACTTGAATTGTGTCCAATCTTGTATACAAACTTGAACTGATTATTCAGAGGGATGGAAGCCACAAATTCTAACTTTTTCAGACAGGGATGTGTGAAGTGGACTGAGGTTTCAATAGAGACTCATCTCTGTATAGTACTAAAAAGACCAACTAAAATGTAAAGCAGGGTGGAGAGGGAATAATTATTTATCCCTACACCCTTATATCATGATTGCATATGTGTGTGTGCACGTGTGTTCGGGGTGGGGTGGGGACGCGCGCACACACACACACTGTAAAAAGGCTCTTATTCCCAAAACTTTTATTCACAGTATACATCCAGAAAAATCCTCCAGAAGTGCTATATTTGCATATCTCAAGAGGAGAAGAATACTTCCTTGGCTCAAATATGCCCTTCTCAGTACATGGTATTCATTGCTGTATAATCTTAGAACATTACCAAAGACGCTGAACCTGATTTTCCACACACAGAATGACACCTTACTTTAGCCAAAGACATAATCTCGTGGTCTGAGTATACAGCTGTGGGAGCTATGAACTCTTGAAGGCTAGTCCCAGTTCTGATACTGCCTCCTGCTGTGACCTATGGTAAGTAACTTAACCTGTTGTCCTTAGTATCCCTAATAAAATGGGAGGCCTTAATACTTCTCTAGTGGGATAACAGTGCTTAATACTTACCTAATTGGATGATAATACTTACCTACATACCTCACAGGGGTGTTGTAAGGATTAATTAGTTAATGTTTGTAAAGTGCTTTGGAGATGGAAAGCGGCACATAGTGTAAGTGCTAAGTGTTATTACCAGAGGACAGCATCAAGACCTTAAAATGGATAATGACAGAATAAGAGATTAGAAATATTGTAAAATAAGGTGTGATTATTCAAGGCAACAGGAGATTGTGAAATTACTTTTAAGTGGTGATTTAAAAAAAAAAGTTGGGAAACAGAAGGGAGTGGGAAATATTCTGAAGTTTTTTTATAGGTGTCCAGATCTAATTGCCAGTTATGTGTCATTTGATAAGTTACAAGGAAACTCCTCTGAAATTTTTAACCTATTCTCATATAGTTTACTTTGATCTCTGTGGCCAAACTGTATTTCTAAACACTAAAATTTCTGTTTAAATCTGGACAAATAAATACATTAAAAAATCCCTAGAAAATGTAAACCACTTCTTTAAAGTCTGCGTTGTCTGCATGACTCTCCTTTCACTTCTAGTTGGGTAAATGAGGAATAATTGCACTGAAGTTAATGGAGCTATACCAGTGTAAAACTGCTGTAAATAACAGCAGAATCAGGCAAGTCCCATATTTCTATGGGGTCTAAAATACCACTCTGACAGCTGGCTTTTTTAAAATGCTGCATAAAATATATTAAAGTTAGCATTTTTTTATTATGATACTCAAAAATCATCATGCTTTGAATTGGATATTGTTTGTGGAATGGTGATTCATAAAGAGGTCTATTAATACAGACGTCTGATATCCCATATACAGTATTTTTGCTTTCACATAAGCAAACTTTGTAAGATTTTTGGCTTTAATTTCTTTATGTTCCTTAATTTATAGTTTATTGTTCTTTAATGTGAATTTTTGTACAAGAAATAAACTTTATAGATATCGAAGCACACGTTTATGTATTTTTGACATTGCAAATATTCAGATCTTTTGCCCTCTGATGTTAGAGAGAATTCCCACAAATTCCTGAAATCTGTTAAAATGCAAGGCAAAGTG
The DNA here is from genome assembly GCF_003597395.2 of Chelonoidis abingdonii. Taxonomy (NCBI): domain Eukaryota; kingdom Metazoa; phylum Chordata; order Testudines; family Testudinidae; genus Chelonoidis; species Chelonoidis abingdonii. The sequence continues at coordinate 57,690,457 of NC_133778.1, forward strand.
CTTAAACTGGCACGTTGTACATTGGCTGTTCTGTTAAAAAGGCACTGAGTTTTCATTCAGGATCTGTGCAAGAAATTTGACATACTGCTGGGCTAAGCATCAGGATTTGGTTGGCTCTAGGACCAGTTCTTACATTTCTACACCAAGCAAACACAAGAATGGATAACACTTAAAATAAAAACTACCTCCAAAGCTTTGCTTCTGGATATCATGTTATTCTGGAATGTAATAGAGAACTTTCCCTGTAATCAAGGGTGAGTCAAGGAAAATGGCATGCAGGAGAGCAAGGCAATCAAACAGAAAACTTGACCCAACACCAAACTCATTGTGAGTTTCACAGCTGCCATAATGACCAATGAGACCTTTGGGGAAGCTAGCCAGGAAGTCAGGTGCTGCTTCTGCTGCTGGAAAGAATATGTTCCAGATTAATTGTCATTCGGCCCTTCAGCTGCTCTGCAAACCCAGTGTGGGCCCATGGGTGTTGGATTCAGTTTTGCACCACAGGAGGAGGGTGAAGTGAAGTATGACTGACATTGTCATCAGCAAGCTTGTCAAGTTATTGCTGATAATATATTTTGTATGACTATAATAAATAACTACTGCTCTGCAGTTAGACTGTTTCTGAGGGTGGCTTTTTTGATAATTAGCTGTATATAGGCAGGCATAATTTACACACTTGCATATTTTGAAGTACAGTACTTTGCTAACCCCTTGATGATCAGTGTTAGCATTTCCCAGGACAGATTATATTGCCAAAAATGAAGAGGACAGCGATTTCCAGCAGCTAGAGCTCCAAGGGTTAGACTGGTGATGGGAGGCAAAAAAAAGCATGAAATTCAGCTTATAGGGCTCAATTATCAGGTCAACTAGCACAGTACACCTGGGGGTGGGCAAAGGTGGCTTTATTACACCTGGCTGTCCTCTTGACCAGTCCTGGGGCTGCTCAGGAGATGGATTGGATCCCAGCACAACTTGGAGATGTCTCAAGGTTGCTCTGAATTGAACTGAGTTGTAATGATGTGTTCCAGCCATGCCCCCTTCCACTCCTGACATAGTCGTTCATGTCTCCTTCACTGGATCCATGAGGACACCTTGCAGTCAGATGCACAAACTTTACACCAACCAGTGATTCCCTCACACCAGTGCCACCCACTTGTCTGGGAGTGTAGTGTGAGGATCTGGTCAGCAAGTGGTTATTTTGGAGCTAATAGGAATAATGTTCAGAGGACAGAAGGACAGTTTGGCTGCTGGAAGGAAATGTTTGAGTATTTGAGCAGTGTTGTGAGAGGGTCTAGCAGCTTCAAAGGAAGCTTTGTGAATTGATCAGATGAGCTAATGGGAGCGACAGAGCAATGGAGGGGACTTGTGGCAATGTTGCACTGCTGGAGGGAAACTGGGGAGTGTGTTGGGGCAGGATTTGGCATCTGGAATGGCTGCAGTTTGGATCCAGAAGCTTATTGAAGAAAGGTGTATTTGCCAGATTGGTGAGAAGGGCAGTACCACTCTGAATGTGTGTGTGTGTGTGTGTGTGTGCGGGGGAAGTGTTAGGCAGTTAGGTTGTGCTTTGGATCAGGGCCCTTATGGTGATGAGGGCTACTCATAATGAGTATATTTGTATACAGATTCTCTGTGCAGTTTTCTAAGCTTTAAGAGGCTGAATGACAACCTTGATTCTGAATGTCCCTGGTTTTATTGTGTTAAATCTGACCTTTAATTTAATTTTAACCCCATCAGTTTCCCTTGATTTACCACTTCTGTACTCCTGAGACCTGCTATGAAGAAGGGAAATCTTTACAGGTCTACCATTGACAGGGGCGGCTCCAGGCACCAGCACGCCAAGTGCGTGCCTGGGGTGGCAAGCCACGGGGGGTGCTCTGCTGGTAGCTGTGAGGGCAGCAGCAGGTTGCTTTTGGCGGCATGCCTGCGGAGGGTCCGCTGGTCCCGTGGTTTCAGCGGACCTCCCGCAGGTGTGCCGCTGAATGTGCGGGACCAGGGACCTCCTGCAGGCAAGCTGCCGAAGGCAGCCTGCCTGCCATGCTTGGGGCGACAAAATGCCTAGAGCCACCCTGGCCATTGACATCAGCATGGCATCTGCTGAGACATTGCGATGACTTTCTCTGTACAACGGCATTTTCTGGGCTCCTTTCAGTAAGAATTCTTTAGCATGCTAAATAGGTCAAAAAGTGTAGCTAGTAATGTGCAGTATTCTTACTATGGAATATCTTGGCTACTGACAGAAATCATACTAGCTCCTGGGTGCTATCCCATTGCTAACCTTATATTGGGATTCAGCCCAGTTCGAGTACTTGAATTAGAGAAAAGAGGAAGGGTGATGGAATGGTTAGGGCAGTAGCTCAGGATTTGAGAGCCCTGGCTTCAAGTTGGGCTCTGCCACACACCTCCTGTGTGACCTTGGGCAAGTCAGTTAGCCGCAGTATGCCTCAGTTCCTCATCTGTCTACCAGGGTTAAGAGCCCCGTCCTACCTCACAGGGGTGTTGTGAGAATAGACACATTAAAGATTATGAAGTGTGCAGATACTGTGATGATGCGGGCACATAACTATCCAAAATAGAAGCAATAAATTAACATGGAAGGCTGGACTCAAATCCTAGTTGGTGGGTGTCATTCTTGTTCCCCTCACAGACGCTGTTTGGTGTTTGTTTCTGGAGCATTCACAATGTGTAAAGCATTACCAGCAGAGACAGGCATGTCTTCTACCCAGAGGAGCTTACCATCTAAAAATCAGACAAGAGACAAATAGAAATAGATGATGAGATGTGTTGTGACTGGGAGAGCTGTATAGCGAAGCTTGCAGGGTGGTGAGCTGCGCTGCGCCTGACTCTTCACAAAGCCATTAGTCTCACATTTTAACAAGTGTTAAGTTAAATCTGAATGTCTATTTAAAAAGAAACAATAGGATGTGTTGACACAAGTCTGCAACTATCCCTTCTTAAAAATAAGACAATGTTACTAAACGGGAGAGATTATCTGACTTGCCCAAGATCACACAGGAAGTCTGTGGCAGAGATAGGAATTTAATCCCAAATCTTCTGAGTGGCAGCACAATACCTTACCTACAAGATCATATTTCTTACTGTTTTAGCCTTAGCTGAACCAGTTAGAGACAAGCTCACCCCTGAGCTGTGAAGTGGTTGCACAATTGCTTACTGAATGTGGATTTCCTTCTGATGCCTATGTAGTAATGTGGAAGCACGAAGCATAAGGGTGAAGTTTCCTAGTTAGATCTTCAGAAAACAGTTTTCCGTTAACCATTACTTCACATTTTCCCTTCCTTAAACAGTAAGCTCCTGCAGTGAAGGACACCTGTATTTGCTGGTCCCATTAGGTGGCTATAGTGAAAAAGCTTTACAGCTGTCTAAATTAGCATAATTAAATCCACATCTATTAAAAAACCTCAATCACCTCTTTCCCCTTCACATGCAGATAGTGGCATTTGTCTAAGGTGCTAAGTAACAAAGGAACTTTTGAACAGTTGAAGATCTGGCTGAAAGGAAGAGTAATAGGATTTGTATATTGTCCTATGGTTCACCTAAACACTAGTGGAAATGATTAGTGGTAGCTGTTCTGCCTTAAGAAGTATGGCTGCATTTTGCATTTCAATTCTGCTAGTACACAGGGCCATGCATTAGAGATGTGCATTTTACAATGTGCCCCTGCTTCAATTGCTTCTTCAGCCCCCATTAATGGGGGTAAACAAAGCCTGGCGTTCTGATTTAGTCTCTTCCCCACCCATTTCTTTTTGTTTTGTTTTATGCGGGGAAGCCCCAGTGACACCAGGATAGTAACAAGGCTGCACTGTGTGGTACTAGCAGAGAGAATTCCTCCAGATGAAAACTGACATGGGGTTCAGGGGTTAATTTCTGGAACAGGCGCATTTGCATACAAATGAAAAATGATGGAATTTCTGTTCTCCTAAATTTTCAATGTCATCAGCATCAAACAGCAGTCAGTGCTCCCTTGCTGTTTGAAGAATATTCATTACTTTAGAAGAAGGGGCACCTTGTTTGGTATTAATCTCCTCTGCAGGTCAATGGCTTAATTTGCTAAACTTCATCTGAAGTGCCATTCACTTCCTGAGTTCTCTGCTATTCTTTGTTATTTTTCAGAACATGTTCTTAATACATTTTTATGTGTAAAAGGATACACACATCTCCAGAAAAACAGAGAGAGGGAGAGAGAATGAAATTTTTTTTAAATAGATTTGCTTTCACTGAATTCCTAAACCACTTGGCACCCTCCTGTATCAGTTGTACCATATTTTGGTGTGTGTTTGTCTCACAATTCATAAACATTTTTCAACAAAAATTGCTTACTTTAATGGGGAACAAACATTTTTCTTTCAAAACTGATGCATAAAAGGATATCTGTTTTCTTGTGCAACAAGGTTACAGGGTGTCAGGCTTCTAACAAAAGGTAACAAGTGACCAAGTGATTAATCTCCCAAAGAAAACCATAATATTCTTTTAGTCTTTGCCTCTGGAAATTCTCATCTAAAAATGCAGTGACTGAGGATGTACTTAGGAAACTAAAGTGCCATCTCATACTTCCCTGTTGCCTCTATGTGTGACTATAAGGGCCCTGAGAATCCCTTTTCCCCGGTTTTTGCCCTTCATGACTCTCTTTGTTCTGTCTGAGTAGAATTATATGGGACTGTCTTCAGAGCTTGCTAACGTTACTCCTTAATTGGCCTGGTATTCTTGGGCAGTAATTCTCAAACTGTGGTTTGTGGACCTCTGGTAGTCCATGGAATACTTGCTATTGGTCCATGGAGAACTCAGTGGTCACTTGGTGCTGGCTCTCCTCCTTGTTTTCAGTCACTAAAATACATTAGAAGACACCTAAAATACATTAAATTCTTTCCTAGTATTATTTTCTCATGGAAGAAATTGTTGCTATAGCCATGGAGGTGTCATGCGCTTCCAAACAGAAGGGGGAGATGGTTCATGAGATCGTGAAAAAGTCTGAAAACCTTTGCTTTGGAACTCTTCTCCCAAGTGTTGAGTATGTTGCCTCAGTAGCACCCCCACCTTCTGCAGGTGTAATAGAGAAGGACCATGACTGGATTTCCATTATTACCAAGAACGCTAATGCAACAGCATCTCACCAGAGGAGCCCCAAAAGTACTATTTGAAGTAAAAGATGGTTTTAAGACAGATTTGCTCCTGAATTCTTAGGGATACAATGTGTGGATTAATAGAATGCCAATCCCAAAAAGGTTAGGGATTCCACCCTTCCCAGTCCTTTCCTGGATCTTGAATATTCTATGCTCAGTGCACATAGAGTGTGTCTTTGCACAGGAGCTCAGTATTATTCAGTGCCATTCATTCCTCAGGATAGGAAGGACCTTTAAGGCTCTAGTACTCTGGTGTTCTACTCTATGTTTAGACTTTGCATATAATGTTTATAACAAAAGCTCTAGTTAAGGACTTTCATTATAACCCCTTGCTTTCACATTCTCATAGCTAGCTGAAAATTTCTGGCTGGAATTTTTCATTTACTCCCAGTCTCAACGTGAATGTTTTTGGAAACTGTTTTTTCAGTTGTAGACAGGTGAAAACACTCAACACATTACCTGTTTTAAGTCAATATGTAATGCTTTTTTGTTCACACATAATCCACAAATAGCAAAATTCATAATTTCAGACATCGACATGGGAGGCAGGGTACCCTTGGTTTATTCCCCCTGCCCCAATCATGTTTTCATTATTTATCCACAGTGAAACAGCTTCAACAGATTGAGAGTAAGAGAGTCTACATCAGACTATCCAGTGCCTAGTGGTTAGAACACTCCCCTGAGAGGACAAGAACAGGACAGAGAGGGGGAAATAGAATGTGGGTTTTGCACATGCCAGGTGAGTGCTCTGACCACTGGGCTAAAAGTTATAAGGTGATCATTGGTGCCATCTCGTCTGGCCAGATTGTTAATGGAAACAGACCTGTTAGGCATCCTCTAAGCTGATGGTGGGCAACCTGCAGCCAGTCAGAGTAATCTGCTGGTGGGCCGCAAGACAGTTTGTTTACCTTGACTGTCCACATGCACGCCTCCTCCCCTCCTCCTCCCGCAGCTCCCAATGGCCACAGTTCTCCATTCCCGGCCAATGGAAGCTACGGAAAGCAGCGGCCAGCACATCCCTATGGCCCATGGCTTCCCGCAGCTCCCATTGTCCAGGAATGGCAAACCGTGGCCACTGGGAGCTGTGGGTGGCTATGTGTACTGATGGTCAAGGTAAACAAAGTGTCTCACGGCCCACCAGCAGATTACCCTGGCAGGCCGCAAGTTGCTCTAAGCCCACACACTGGATTAGACCCCATGTACAACATAGGTGGCCAAATGTCTGTCTTCTCCTGGATCGGGGATCACTCTGGGGCTGAGAGAGGAGACAAGTGACTGGACACCTTGAGAGAGGCAGCAGTGAGCATTCCCAACAGCACAAATGTAGGCACTGAGGGAACTTTTATCCTAAATAACTTTGGCACTGAGTTTAAGCACCTACAGGGTTTGACAGGGATTTTGGGATCCCGGTACAGCCAAGATGGGGACTTAAGTGCCTAAAATAGGGACTTAGGTGCCTAAAAGAGGGAATTAGATACCTAAGTTCTATCTTGGATCCCAGCCTGTCTTTATATGTATTTGTACAGTATCCTGCACAATGGGGTTCCAGTTTTGAGTGAGGTCTCTGGGTGCTACAGCAATAACAATAATAAATAATGTCTGGTGGCAACTTGTGCTAATGTTGGGGCTGCATTAACTGCAGCATTGGCTTAGCATTGTAGATAATGGGCTAGCCCCTCAGGTCCAGCTAAGTGTCACTCAACACAGGACTTCAGGAGGGGCAAAAGTGACTTTGTGCCACCTTTATACCCCTTTTATACTGGAGTTGGCTGATGCAAGTTAGAGCCAGAGCACTCTGGCCATCCCCTCTATACTGGTTGGGGTGGCATAAAGTTAGTTGTCCTGGTCCTGTGCCATTTGGTGATTTCCCCACCCCAGGGCAATTCTTGGATAGCTGGATAAGCCAGCTTTGCAAAGCAGCTGCCTGGGGAGCCAGAACCTGTCTCATTATCTACAGGGAATGTTTTCAGCATAAAAAACTTCCGCTGGAGACAGATTTGAATGCAGAAATATGTTCTGCTCTGAAATGTCTATGTGCCTGCAGAGCTGATAGGTTCCTCTCTGCTTAACTTTTCTCCTGTGGAGTTTACAGTGACTGCAAGAACAAATCATGGGGCTGACAGGTGAAGCTAAGAGTGCTTGTAAAGTCTGCATTCTTGTGAATTCCAGTTTAAAGAATTTGTAAGTTCCTCCAGCAAAGAGTATCATATCATCTACTTGCACTTAAAAGCACTGGACTTTTCATGATTCCCCCCTCTCCCTTTTTTGTGTGCATGTGTGAAAGCAAAACCAAGAAAAATACTCTAAAAATTAACATGAATATAATGTTAAGGTTGCTAATTAAGGGCCAGATTCTGCCACTCCTACTCCCATTGAATATTCCTCATTTTACGAATTTTGCTATTGACATCAATGGGGCTACTCACAAAATAAGGTACTACCCATCATGAGTGTGGGCATCAGAAACTGATACCAAATGCTCAAAAAATATGGGTCAGTGTCTTAGCTGGTGTACATAGCTGTAACTCTGAAATCAATGGAGCTATCCAGCTATCCTGATTTATGCCAGCTGAGAATCAGGTCAAGGATATGAAAAAGGTAAAGTTTTCATAGTTCTATTAACTTATCCATAATACAAATGTGTTGCTTTAGAAAGATGTCTATTAGCATGCTAATGTTATGTTGCTAAATATCTATACCATGAAACACACAAGAGATGCAATCTGGCCAAGTTAGCATAATTTTGAGAACCTTAACTTTAACATTGCCTAATTTCTGAGCTTTTAAATGTGTAAACCTAATGTTATTCTGACATAAGTTTTTGTAATTTTATACATAATAGAGTTGATTTTTATCTTGGGTTTTACAGTACCTTAAGCAACAAGAGAAAATGCGCTCATCTGTTTATGATAAACTTATCAGAAATACTGCAAAGTTTTCACCAGCTAAGATATTTATACAGCTATGGTGGCATGCTACAGGGTAATTCTGAGACAACAAACACAATATTTCAAAGCCCAGATGTCCTGTTTAGACCAGGGGTTTTATATTGATTAGAATCTGCTTTCACCTAACATCATGTAGTAAATATCACAAAGACATAATTAGAAAATTTGGTACAATATTTAGTCCTAGTCCCTGTGTGCCAGAATTGTTTGACTACTGAGAAACTGGAGCTTGTTTGCATCCCAGTGTGTTGTGAAATGCAAACTTCAAAGAAAATATTATATCTTCTAACTCCAGCTCCTGAATGTCTTGGAAGTATAATACAGAAAGACTTAACAATCCCTGCTGAGGAAAGGGCAATTTGACACTGAAACGACTGTTAAACCACCATTGAAACACTGGTAGGCAAAGAGTGCTTATTAGATAACTATAGCTAAAGTCTCTGAAGTCAGAGAGAGAAAATGCACCCAAGCATTGGAAAAATCCCCAAACTGGACAAATGGTTTTGTTTTGTATAGGATTTTTTAAAAAAATACATGCAGCTTACACGTTTTCTTCATAGATTTTCCATAAGACTGGTCTCTCCCTCACCATTTCAAAATAAAATGTTTAGGTTCAAAAAACTTCCGGAAGCCAGAGTTTTGGACAGAAAGTATTTTTTCATCAAATGATCAGTGTCTGAATTTCATCACAATCTGTTCAGCTGTTTAGGTTGCAGGCAGGCGTAAAATATAGTCATGAGTGTGTGATTGTACTTCTTATACATACTGAAAGGGCTCTTCTTATTCCCCTTGATGAGGAAAACTCTGTAAATTGTATGCATCTGTTGTCTCAGTAGCATCAAGGGGTGGCCTAGAAGCAAACAGAGAGAAAGTTCAGAAATTTGGGGGGCAAATAAGACCTTCTCATCTGTTAATGATCACAGAACTTTTAGCAGCCCATTCTCCCCATGATAACAGTTTTGGTTTTGGAATGACAGTGTTTTGCCTTAATATCTTTGCCTGGTAGGCCGTTAAACACATTTATTATTCCTGCAGAGGGAAAAAAGAAAAAATATTTGCTGAAGACCATTCTGAATATATTTTCTTTAATTGTCACTTATGCTTCTGTTCCATCTTCCACACTGGGTTGGACTGATAGTTTTAACACCATTTAATATATTATATATATAATTGCATACAAAAACCTGCATGAAAAGAACATCAAGGACAAGACTTAAACGAGCTATAGAGTTGGAACTCACAAATAAGACACATGACCCAAATACCTAGACCTACAAGTATGCTGTAGGCTAATACTAGCTCTATATAATACAGTATCTGGTGGTTATTATGAAATAATAATGATATTTTACATTTATACTTCACCTTTACTATAAGGAACTTTTAATTTCTTTACTGTCATTAATTAGCTAATCATCCCAGAACCCTTGTGAGGTAGCTACAGAACATATTTTCATGTCCATTTTGAAAATGAATAAATTTGACCAATCTTGCATAATAAATCACTGGAAGAGCTGCGAACAGACCTGAGGGATGAAATCCCACTGACTTCAATGTATCTCATCCTTGGGGTCAGGACTCAAAGTTCCCTACTCTAACTAACTATTGTACCCTATGTATGTTGGGCATTTGTTGATAGCTGCTAATGTCAAGAATTAGATTAGAGGTGCTTTTACAGTAGTACTAGAAATGCCTTTAAAAAGAGTTAAAAAGGAACTCTGCCACATGTAAGTATGGTAGCACTAACGTGACACCATAGTTATGATTTTGTCAGCATTTCCTTATAAACCTCTCTTTGCAGCAATTATATGACAGCCTTAGAAAAAATACTGTGAGCTGAAACTTGGCATGCAGGGATCCAGGAGGGAAATTTTAGCTTTTAGGAATAATGGCTTCTGATTGCCATGGACAGGCATGACATGATATGCAAATATATGCTCCATATTACACTGGAAAAATATGACGTGTCACCACTATATCATGTGATAGAGGAACAGAATATGTGGGAAGAGGGTCTCTGGTTTATGAAAATGAAGGAAAATACTTTATTATTTCCAGATACATCTTTAGATTAATGCTACTAAACTTGTACTGAATTCTTCTTATTTACAAGGTATCCTATCATGCTGGGGAAATTGTATGATTTTTTTTATCATTCCCTATGCAGATCAGATCCCTGGCTGGTGTAAATCAGTGTAGCTCCATTGAAGTCCAGTGGAGTTCTGCTGATTTACATCAGCAGAGGATCTGGTCCTATATCATCTTTCTACAGAAGCTTTCAGGATTTGTTAATCATTTCGCGAGTGAATGAATGTTTGTTTTACTTTGAAAAGTCCATTTTGTCATACCAATCAAATTCCAGTGACAGCATGCACATAAATAGCTTAAAATGTTTTCACCCAGAATATAGCTCGTTATTTTACAGTGATTTTTGAATGTGTAATACTTTGTGCCATGCTCTGTTCTCTTGGGTGGCAGTATGATGAAGGTGCTGGCATTCAGATATTTTAGTATCATATCGCTGTCTCGAGAAGCTTTAGCACCCGTCTTATCTTTAACCTAATAGTGACTCTTCATTACGAAGCTGAGTCAGTGGACATCTCCAGTAATACTTTGTTACAATCTCCCTAAATATTTCTCAGTGCATCATCATTCATGAGTCATTTGAAAGCAGAGATGTCGGTTATTATAAATGCTTCCCAATACTATGTTCCAGAATATCTGATTTGGAACTTGAGTCTTTATTTCTGAATTCAACTTGGAAATGATTAAAATACCATAGTAACTTTGGTTGTCTGTAATGTTACTAATAACTAAACTCTAAATGTAAAGCAGCTTTGCAAGAGAACTCCAGTGTCATATTACAGTGAACGGACATCATAATAAAGGTACAGTAAATTTAAAGCAACTTCATTTAATTGAACATACAGGTTTGGTACAGGAAGAAAGAAGAAAACTATTTGCTGCATTTAGATGTGACATTTCAGTGGTATACCAACAGAGAGAATTTTGCTTGCAGAATTCTGTGAGCAAAACACTTCTGAGAATGTATGTATACAATTGTTTAAAAAAAACCACAGGGTTACTGACACAGATGCCAATTTGGTAGGGCATATGGAACATTTACACTTGCCTTTTTCATTCTTTCTTGCTGCAGCTGGTACTGATTTAGTATGTGAAATTTTACTAGCAGGAGTGCTAATCAAGATGGAGATTCTGTGAAGATTTAGTCATTTATGTAGGGGAGAACTATGGATATCATTAAAAAGTAGGAGATCATTTATGGGAGGAACATTATCATTATCTACCTAATTTTTAAACTAAATAGAGAAAGAATGGTGCTGTAAGTATCACTTGAACAGCCGCAAAAGTACAAGTGTTTCCTTGTAATGTTCAAGCAGTCTTACAGTCATAGCATAAAGTTTTGGTGAAGGGAATTTTGAATCTGCTCAGACTTTGGGAAACTAAGGACAAACCAGTGGTTATTGTTCTACCATTTTTCATAGCCCAGATAATGAGGTGTGGAATCTCCTTCCTTAGAGGTTTTTAAGGTCAGGCTTGACAAAGCCCTGGCTGGGATGATTTAGTTGGGAATTGGTCCTGCTTTGAGCAGGGGGTTGGACTATATGACCTCCTGAGGGCCCTTCCAACCCTGATATTCTATGATTCTATGAGCTTTTTAACACTGAGCAGGTGTGAGTTGAGATGGGATCAAATCAAAAAGCTGGATCTAAATTCCAGGCCTGGGTATGGATCACAGTGATCAGTTCAAACCTAACTATATAACATTGGGGAAAGCTCCAATACCTATCCAGATTTTGAAGACTGGCATTCATGAGTGTTCAAAACCAGGCTCTTCCTTAAATTCATTATGAAGCTAAGAAGTTCAGATCTTAGATATTGATTTAGGCCCATCTGTGAAAATGGGCAATGAAGATTATTTTCCATGAAGAAAGTACCAAATATACATTAATTATCCAAAGAGGGGATTTTAAATTATGCACAGTGTAAAAAATCATGTTAGGGATTAGCTATCCTTTTCTGCCAAGATTATTTCATTGCAGATAGCAACAGAATCACTTCTGTATGTTAAATCTGTTGTACAGGTGGCTCAGTGGTATGAGAGATCTGAATAATAAAAACAGACAAACATCTCTGGGTAAGGTAAGTGACAGTATAAGTAGAAGTGGGTGAGTTTCATCCCCTGTGGAAGGCTGCCAGCTGCCCGAGCCTTCGGCGTCAAATTCAAGGAGAGGCATGATGGTGGCTTTGAAGTAGGCTGTACTTCTTCCTTTACCTTTACCTCTTCCTTCCCCACATAGGCAGAGAATTTCTTGACTACAGTGAGGACTTGGGAAAGGAGGAAGCTTAGTATGACATGCTGGGTGATAGATTGTGCTCTGAAATGCTTGGGGACTTCTATCACCAGTAAATAGATAAAAACCTGCCTGGAACTATAGTGAAATTACTCTCAACTTCTCAGGCATTAAGCTTCATATCTAGGCCTTTATGCATCTCTGCAGGCTACTACACTTTGGCATAATAGCCACTGATTTCTGAGGCAAAGTATTGGAGAAAAAAAAAGTCAGTTATTTCAAGAGTGCTAGGAAAAAGCCACGCTGATTCTAGTTTCCAAGAGTGTACTGTCTACATCATTTTGGGGAAGGCAGCAATATTTCTCAATTCAGTTTTTGTTAGATAGATAACTATTTTTTTAAAGTTTTTCAGCTAACATATTGAGTTCTGAGATTATGCTGTATTTCTGAATGGAGATAGCTGACATTCAGAGACAGTGGGCATTTGGATAATTTCCCATTAAATACTGACAGGTTTCTTTACATAGCATTTCTGGATTTCAACTGGACATTAGCTTCGATTTTCAAAGGAACCCAAGTGAGGTAAGTGCCAAACTCCCTTTGATTTTCAGTGGGATTAGGGAATCTAACGCCCTTGGGCTCATTTGAGAATATCAACTTAGATCTTCACAGTGCTTGATTTCTAACAGAAGACGTGCTGGGGCTCAAGAAATTAGGTATTGGGACACAAGTAACTTTTTAACTTTCATAACTGACACGCCAAGCCCAGAGGTGCCAGGGCTATGAACTGCCAAGCCCAGAGGTGCCAAAGCTCAGCAAGCCCTGCCACAAATTAAACACTGGATCTTTCAGCAGCTATCAATAAAGGTTACCAGATTACCAACATTGTCCCAGTTTCACTTCTTGTTCTTATCATTAATAGAAAAATTAAAGATCAATTTCAGAGATAGCAAGAACCAAACCACTCAAGAGTATTTTTTAAAGAGACATTGTGAACTTCATGGGACATAATTTAGCTGTCTTGTAGGATGAAATGATGAATCAACCCTGCTAGTTCCAGGGGCTCTAGGTATTTCAAACCTGATGCCTAGAGTACTGAAACTATCTCCTCCAGAAGCCTCAAGCTTTTAAATACCCATATTTCAGTAGTGTAATTACAGCCCTGCTAACTACCAACAGTAGCAGCAGATAAGGGCAAAGGTTCTGATACTTGCTGATAACCAGGGAGGAAAAGTGTGAGATTTTCTCAGCCTGCCAGAAAAGGGGAAAGAGAGCAGGGTATAACGGAGAAATCTAATTACCTTTTGTGGACTGGGACATTTATATCAGATGCTACCAGCAAAACACCAAAAATAGGGGGAAGAATAAACCTCTATATTTACCCTAAGCAATTCAGTAATGTTTAAACCCTAACCATTCTCAAGCAATGAAACATTTTCTTTAAACCTCCAGGTCTGGCATGGCAATTTTATTTAAGTATTACCAAAAATATTGTCCAGTTGCACCAGCTGCCACTCATGAGCAAGGGTGGGTGCCTGCAGGATGTCACTGCTCAAATGCTATTTTAAAAGGAAATGCTTGCTGCACTGGGAAAGAACACAGAAACAAAGCACGTGGGTAGCCAAGAGGCTGTGGTAAAGGAAAAGGAGAATCGATACCTTTTCTGAGGCCTGAACAAAACATCTGAATTCTCTCCCTTGAGGGTTCTCACCCTCCAAATGGTTTTTTAGTGCTCACAAATACAAAAGGGTTATGAAACATAAAGTCATCAAGTGCCTTGTCCATTACACTGAATGAAATGGTGGCTGTGAAAAGCAAGTGTACGACAAGTCACTATTCTGAACAGTTAACAGAATGAAAACATTAAGGAGCTCATCTGTAGACTGATGTTGGCATTTAAAGGTTAGTTTTCAGCAAGTTCCCATGAAGTTCTTGGCTGCAGGTGACCTCAGTGACTGTGATCTTGTCTCTCACATAATTTTCATAAAAAGCTATACTGCACCTTTATGAAACTGTTCACAGAAGAGCAAGGCGCGATCACAACTACACTGGGGGGTGTCATACTCACTTCGCCACAGACTTGTGGACCAGTGGTTAAATATTCGATTACATGTCAGTCACAGCACATTAGGCAATCTTCCAGTCTGCTGGCTTTGCCTTGCCCAGCTCCAAGTAGCACTCTGAATTAAAGGGTCTGAAAAAAGATTATATTGCTGTCAATCTGCAATGGGAGTTTTAGTTCCAATATAAAATGTCCCTTATTTTCTGTTCAGTGAGACGTTTTCTCTACTTCCTTGTACCTGGTGTAGTTATTTACACATGGTGAAAGTGAGTGTAAAGTGAGTGTGAAACAGTAGCATTCTCATCTGGTAGAGTTTTGCACTCACTTTGTACAAATGTAAATAACTGCCCAAAGTGCAAGACTGTGGAGAATCAGGCCCCTACTGTCCAGCAGTGTTGCAAAACACGTTCTGTGTTTTCCAGTATAATGGGTATAAAACTGTGTAACCATGGCTGAACACAGTCTGGCCTGTCTGGCTTATGAATGCTTACTGAAAACATAGTGGGAGTGGAATGTAAGATCTGTGGACCTGTTGCCCATTTTGTCTAGGCCAGAAAAAGTCTGTATCAACTCCAAGAAGAAAACTACTTTCCAAAACACCAGCTCATGCAGAAAAGAACTCCACATAATTTGTGCTGGCATGGCTTCTAGACTAACAAAAAGTCATTCATGTGCATGTTGGGAGGCATGAGACTGGAATAGTAGAGGGTATGTCCACTGTCCCCCCACTGGAATCTTAGTGTCAGTTTTCTTAAACATCCTTCACCTATTTGAAACAGTTACTTGAGAAGTGGTGATATTGCCATTGTGAGTCTTGTGCTGCCTGTGCTTAACCGGCACTTCCTGCTGCAAAAAATTCAAAGTGAATTTGAAATGAAAGGAGACAATGCTGAAGTCTCTGCAACATTCAGTAGCAGGAGCATCAGCATTGTGTGGTTTCATATTCACCCTGTTTTCCAACAAGAAGTGCAGGAGCTCCAAGACTCACAAGGCAGTATCACGACTAACTTCTCAGGTGACCATGTCAAATAGATGGAGGATGTTTAGCAGTACAAACAATAAGATTCCATTGGGTGCCAATAACCTCTACCCTTCCAATATTATGTTTCCCAACTTGGATGTATGCAGCTTCAAATCTGTCCTCAGGCTCCAATATCAGAGGAATAATTGGAAGGGGAAAATATTTGGCAGTGCAGAATAACTAATGACACAATAAAAGCCACACTGTATTACCAACAAAACTGGGAGTAGATTCCTGCCCTTTTAAATGCATGTGTTCATATGGCTAGGGTTGAGCATATGGTGCTCAGATACTGTGCCATGATGATGAGTGGTATGAGAACCTAAATTAGTAGGACCGAGTAGGTAAGGACACTCAGGCAGAATCAGTCTGTCTCATTATTTACAAAAGAATATGTATACAATGAAGGATTTGAAGGGTACTCCTCAGGTAGAATGCAGGGGGGATCAACTGTGAATAGCATCCTCTTGTTCTCTCCCTAAATCCCCCACCAGTGACTGCATTTGCAGAGGGCATCTTCAGTGCTGATGGCAGTGTTGTTACAGACAGAAGGACCCTGCTTAACGCAGCCTGTGATGTGTCTTACTTTTTTAAAAAAAGATAAATCTTGACAGCTTGCCAAATACCACATCTGCCTCTCTTTGCACCTCAGAGGGTGAAGCCAAACAGCAAGGTGGTGAAGATGAGTAAACCTATCAATTAACAGTGTGGGGGCTACTCTCTCTTTTTCTGTCAAACAACTGTAGGTGATTGCCTCCCCTGCCCTTAAAAGAAGTCTCACTGCCTGTTGGCTAGCTGGCAAATGCAATCTGCAACACCTGTGTGACAGAGAGGCACAGCTGTAAGCATGCTGCTGTTGATCCATCTGTAGAAGGCACCACATGCCAGTGTTTATCTTAGAATCTTAGAACAGGGTAGGGGAGAGCATGTATTACACAGTTAAGGTTTTTTTTTTCCCCACCGTTCATCTCTTATTTCCCCTCTCATGTTGGTGTTTCCCACTCCTTCTTATTATGGCTGTGTTAGTGAATACTAATGAGACAATACAAACCAAGACGATCATTGATTGAGTGAATAAATTCTTTGGGTACTGAACACCTGTGACCTGACTAACAAGGCAAGTTGAAGCCGGCTTACCTGATTACAGCTAAGTATTTTGGTTAGCACCTCTGGGTTTCCATCTCTAATTGCTGGTAATGATAACACTTGAATCATAATTTGATGGTCTGTAGGTTTCTCAGCTGTTTCTCACCATGCAAAATAGATAATGGAATATTTTGCCCATGACACTGAGTCTATATTTTGTATGCGATACATCAGCATTGTGTAAATTTTATGAACAACTTCTATTATCTTTGAAGCCACAGAAACAACAAACAGTTATAATTATGTTCTGAAGATGCTGTAGTGTTTCAAATATGCCTACAGTAGTGGTATTACAATGAAAATGTTCTGTTTGCCTGCAGCTTTCACTGTGCTCAATGACATCACAATTATGGTGTATTTGAGCTGAAACTTCTGTCCTTAAACAGAAACAGCTTGTCTGAAACCTTTTAGGTTTTCCTTCTAATTTCTTTTGATTCTTCCTTGAGTTAAAACAGTCAAAATGGTGAATATAGTAGGATAGTGCATTTTTACAGGCTTTGTGTCTGGGCTTGCTAACAGTAAGTTATAGGTACTTTGTGTGGTTGCATTTGGGAAATGAATGCATGTTATTTAAAACCTCTTTATGTGCATCTGCTACTTGTCAACTTGTGATCTTGTGATCCTTGAATATTTGGCAACCCTGTGATTTGTGATAATGGAATTACAAAAAAAAAAGTGATCAACAAAGACAGCATATTATAAATGTGCAAAGCAAAACTTGAGATGTTTGAAGAAAAATGAGCTTTAGAAAGGAGGTAATGGTATTGAAGAAATATTTGAACAGTGCAAGCCTTTGGAAAGAACCACATATCTTTAAATATGCAGTCAAATGTAAACATACCTGAGCCAGATCCTCAGATGCTGTAAATTACTGTAGCTCCATTGACATCAATGAAGCTATGCTGATTTATATCAGCTAAGGATCTGTCTCACGTATAAAAAATTTATTTTCTTTACCTCTCTTTTTTAAAGTGAGTTTAGCATTTTCTAACACTTGTTCATAAATGTCAAACTAGGATCAGTTCCAGTCCCCAGGGGATATTTGTGCAAATCGCACAAAATCGCTGCAGTCTAGATCCTCAAAAATCAATGGGAGTTAGGCACCGAAATACCTTTGCAGACCTGATCATCTGCTCCAGAGAGATCCCTTGCTAGAATAGCTGGATGGTTCTGCAGACGAGAATAGGCCTGAGTGGTGTCAAAGTAACCAATGAAAACAATAGTGATGGTATAATGATTGAATAATGGAGCACAGGGCAGTACAGTAAGAAATCAGTGGAGTGAGTAAACAGCTGAACGCCATGTAATAATCACTGTGATTTTGCAGCAGTTTGTCTTTAACACAATGGAGAGACATGGTCTGCTGATTAAAACACAAATATGAAGTCAAGTGATATGAGTTTTAATGCTGGCACTGCCCCAGACTTACTGCATGACCTTGGTAAAGCCACTTAACCTTTCTGTATCTTGATGTTTCCATCTGTAAAGGGAGGATAATAAAGAATTGATGTGAGTTTTAATTCATGAAGGTTTGTAAGGTGCTTTGAGATCCTCTGATGGGAAAACTGTCTTGAGAAGAGCAAATTACTGGGACTCAATTCTCAGCTAGTGTAAATCAGCATCATTACACTGAAATCAATGGATTTACCCTAGCTGGAGCAAACCAGATTTACAATGTAAGGATCTACCCCTTTATATTTTTGGGCAGCTAGGAAATTGCCACCTCACTTTTGGGAAAGATTCTTCCTGGGAGCACATCAGTACTAGTAGAGGACCCCAACTTTATGCTGTATGTCCCCAGCTATGAGGAATTTTGACATTGTACTGCAGTTTACCTTTAATATATCTGAAAAATTGCCTAGAACTGCTAGCTCTTGTGTGGAAAAAGTGGAAAGCAAGTTAGAAGTCTTGTGTTACCTTTGATTTTGCTGGCAAGGACAGAGTTAAATTGGTGCAACCCTCACTGTGGAGGCTGTTCTAGTGAGATAAAGTGGGAACATCTGTACAGCTTCTGTTGGTAAATTTACAGAACTGATATAGTAAAATTAGTGCAAAACTTGCACACAGACCAGCTCGAAGACTTTAGCATGTTAAAACGAATGGATTCTTAGGGCTTCTCTATGTATAAACTGGAGCCAATTAAATTAAACCAGTATAGTTAAATTGTGGAATCCCCTGTGCAACTCCTTGTGTTATATTATATTGTTATATTATACACATTACAGGGGCAAGGTCAACCAATAATAACCAAGTTTAAATTATTTTAAGAGAGTCCACACACAAAATTGCACTGATTTGTGCATAGACCATGCCTTAGCTTCCAAACGCTCTACTGTCATATTACACGATAGACTGAGGTGCTGATTATGCCAGAGATAATGTGGTTGTTAATGATCAAGTTAATGTTAAAAGCCATTACTGTGCATTGACATAATTCTTGGAACATTATGCCAGAGAAATGCACCTTTTGTGAAGCAACAAAATGACAAAGTTGAGTGTCTGAATTGAGCGTCTCTGAAATCATTTAGACAAGATCATTGTTGCCGTTGTAAAAGAGCTAGAGAGTGACAGAATGAGCAAGAGCGCGAACACCACCACACACTGGAGTATCTTTCCTGGAGGAAGATGTAAGGTAAACAGGATTCCTACTTGGCTATTCCCTCTCTCCAACCTGGATGGTCTTGGCCTAACAACAGAGCACCCTCCTCTGGCAGCGTGCCAAAGATGAAAACCTGCATAGAGATGTCTGGAGCCTGGAAACTTTTAAGCAAAGCAGGGAAAGGACTCACTGCAGCATATCCCTATATGTTGCTCTAATACAGGGGCAACAAACTTTGCCTAACTAAAGGCCACTTGCCCGAAACTCTAGGCAGATGCACCTACCTTACATAAACAAGTAAAGGGGTGGCCATCAGAGACTACAGACCCAGTGGGCAATGCTCCAGGTTGGTCGGAGCAGCTAAGACTGCACGCTGAGACCTGTGGTGTTCACAAGCTGCCCTTTATATTAAAGTTGAGGGGAGCCATAGGTCACATTATAAAACTCCATGAGCCACATGCTACCCATGGGCCTCACTTTGCCCATCCTTGCTTTAATAAAACAAAAAATAACACAGAATTGCACTAATGGCTTAGCCAACAGACAGACTGTTAAACGCCTGCAGTGGAGGGACACTTTACTGAGCAATATACTATACAACAAGCTTGTGTTAAAACATTGACCCACAACATTTGGTCCATAAAAATAGTTACATTCGCAGAGACTCCTGCCAGTAATAGTTTTAATGCAGGATCTGTGTCATGGTGTAAAATAAACAACTTCTGACAATACAGTAAATAGACAAAAGCAACAGCAGAAATCTTTCATTATAAAACAATGAGCATACAAACAACTACTATTAAATAAAGTTGTTAAACCAAAAAAGCACAATGGCACAGTTTTAATGTTGAAAAATAACGTACGTCCTTTGACATGTCAGTACAACTGGGCACCTATCAAGTTCTTGTGCTGGTGCCCATTCATGGAAAAATATTGAAGGACATAGATTGCATGATGTTTCTACTGTGCAGTTGCAATCAGACTTGGGTTTGTGCTGTGCCAAAACTTGAATATTATTGTAATGGAGCTTTTGTTTGTGAATTTTTACGTCTTTAAAAAAATTGTGCAGCATAGAAATATTGTTGTAGAGTCATTAAATTTCCCACAGTGTTATAATAAGATCAGATCCATTTTCTGCCAATGAGTTTGGCTGTGTTAGCAGCAGCAACAAGATCCAATATAATTAGTGACAGGCAAACTCAGTCTGTAATATTCACTCCATCTCAAACCATTTATTTTTGTTTTCAGATCTGGAGGAGTTAATACAAGGTCACTGTGCCCACTCTCATTTTCCCTCTCCTGAACTCACAACACTTCTTCCCTCCAACCCTTCAATAGACTTTGAAGACTTCACCACTTGTCCTCTTTGCAACCCTCTAAATGGCCTGCAAATTTCTCTGATAGAATTCTAATTCTCTCCCTATAACTCTCCAGCAAGCCCTGGCACCTCCGCCCAAGATCATTCAGTGTGTTCCCTGCCACCTGTAACCCTCCAACTCAGAATATCCTGCTCTGGGTTCACTAGTCCCACATGCTATGGGATCTGAATTTGCAGTCTGAGCACATAACTAAAAAGTGCATGAAATTGGAATTCAGCAGAGCCAGGGCCAATGTGTAGATTCCTAGTAATGCTAGGTCGTGTGTGAGATCTACAATGAGAGGATGGGAGTTTCAAAGATAGGAGCCTATTTGTAGGTCACAAACTGGGAGAAAGATAGGACCTATACATCTGACTTATCTATTCTTTTCTAATATGACCGCCAGTATAATATCAAATTACCATATAGACAATTAAGCGAAACATGAGTTCATGCAGAGTGGACCATACTCTCTTCCACTTTTTTATGTTATGCAGCTTTCTGATGTGTTTGATTTTTATCTTCTTGGAGAAGCATTGTTGGTCCATCCTGCTATCTTAATTGTGGAGGGAAGTCCTGAGCAGGGTGATGTGCTTTGCATTTTGCCCTAAAAATATGAAAAGTTGGGATGCATCCTCTTCTCTGGAAGTGTGAGACTCTACGGCCACAGGAAGTTCCCAGCATCCACTCCTGAGGGTCTGATCCTGAAACCATCAGCCATAATCATAGACTCATAGGACTGGAAGGGACCTTGAGAGGTCATCTAGTCCAGTGCCCTGTACTCATGGCAGGACTAAGTATTATCTAAACCATTCTGGACAGGTATTTATCTAACCTGCACTTAAAAATCTCCAATGACGGAGACTCTACAACCTCCCTAGGCAATTTATTCCAGTGCTTAACCACCCTGGCAGGAAGATTTTCCTGTTAGATTCAGCTGCTGCTATGGGGCATATAGAGAGGGGTAGAGGCTATGGAGGCTTTAAAGATGAGAACCAGGATCACATAGCTGGATGTCAAAGTGAGATGCACCAACATGATGTGTTTTCAATGGTTTGACCCCCCTACATAGAGGTGAGCTGCTGCATATTGGCCACAAAGAAGGTGCATCTGGCCCTTCATAGATATTCACTGCAGTATGTTAGAACAGAGGGGAAGAAAGCATGTATCACAATCTGAATATGAAAAGAAAAATTTCAATCTCCTGACTAGTGTAGATGGAAAAAGGCATGTCTGGCCAATACCATCAACAGAGTGTCTAGGAACAATGATGTGTCCAGCAAGGGCCCAAGGAAGTGAACTACCATGACAATCAGGGCAGCTGGACTCTGCAGAAGGTGAGATTATGGCTCTTTCCAGTATCTAAAAAAGTTTTCCCATTCCTGCCAGCACCATTTCCATTTTACTGAGTTGAGCTGGAGCCACCTGCTTTTCATCTAGGTTTTTGGGTGTTTTCTGGCCCGGGTAGCTGGGTAATGTCTATGTTCCGTGAGATAGTAATGCAGAGCAAGATCTATCTTAGAAGAGTGGATGAAGCTTGCTTAGTACTGCTCTGCTCTGCTCAGCCCTGAAACACCTGTAAGCAAGTCAGATGCAAGTAATTATCAATGGTGTCAAAAACTACTGTAATATCTAGCAATAGTAGAATGGACATTTGTCCCCTCTCCATGGCATTGAGGAGACTTTCCAGCACTTCAGCTAGGAGAGTTCTTGTATCGTATCCCAGCCTGAAGTCTGACTGGCAAAGGTCAAGGATACTGGAAGAAGGCAAGTGCTCCTTAAGTCTGAGTAAGGCCATCTTTTCAATAGCTGTATCAATAGGGAAAATTAGTGAGAGGGTAGCTAGACCATTTGTGGAAAGAGAGTTGGTGCTCTAGAAACCTATGATAGTTCCGGGGACAGATAAGATACCATATTTGAAGGAGGAAACTAAAGGGAAGATGGAGAGCTACCCTGCAGAGTTGTGGACACAGAGGATTGTGAAGATGGGGAAAAGCGGTGGCTATTGCTGGCTTGGAAAGCCTCTGGGAAGGAGAGCCTTAACATGCTGAGTAAGCATCCAAAGTAAACCTCTAAAACTGTATTTTGTTGTTGGGTTTGTCCATCACAGTGGCCTCAAATCCTTGGTCTGTTCAGATGTTGAGGAAAAAGCAGCAACTGCTCATCCATATTGTCCTATTTAATGTACTGTATGGGAGTGCCCTCTTCCAACCGCCCCCCCCTTTTTTTTGAAAGGACAAAATGTTTGTTTCTGAGCAGTAATAAAAAGGATTAGAAACCCCATAAAATCCATTACATGTAAATACAAGCAAACCAAACAACAGGAACACCCTGTCCCCATCCCACAAACAGTGTATTGATTGGGATCAGCTTTTATCCAAACAAATATCCCTCCTGATAGAAGGGACCTGTGCTTTGTGTTTCCGCCCAAAGGGAATTTCAGGCCTAAAAAATAGGGCTTTCTAAAGGACAGTGCAGATGCAGCCTTAACTACAGTAGAGCTTTATGAGTGGGGCACTCTAATAAGTACTACAACTAGTCATCACATCAGAATCACTGTGCAAAGTATGTCTGTGCACAGGTCACTGCTTTTTATGAACACGTTCCAACATCTTATAACAAATAGGAAAGGTAGCCCATTTTGACCTTTGAAGCCTGTTGCAAAGTCATTGCTGAGATATTATTTGAGTAGCTTGAAGTAGAATAATGTTCAACTCAGCTTCCTGGAGCTGCATTTGAAATGCAATTAATTGACTGCTGTTAGTTGTCAATTAACATTTATTATCAATTAGTTCATCAAATTGATTAGTTGGCAGGACCTTAAAGCCTAAATGCACTCCTTTCCATTATAAATATGTCTATAAGAGTAAAAGCTACTCACTAATTGATGTCAAACTGAAATTGCTTATGTTGGTCAAGAGACGAAGCACATTGTGTTTTTTAAATCCATATTAAATGAATTTTGCAGAAAATACTTTAGTGTCACATCTTTAAGAAAAACACTATATCTTTGGTGCACATGAGTTTTCAAGTGAATTTTTTAAAATTGTTAGGATATGTAACCCAGTATGAGAACTGTAGGTAGGAAAAGGTTTTTCCCGATCCAAAAAGGTGACACTTCTAATCTAACTGGTATAAATTTTACATCATTAGCCTACCTTTCAAAATGGCGTGTGGAATAAATATGTGACATGAAAGCAGTTCAGATTTAGCAGACTTCCCATGAAATTATTTACATTTCCTCCCCTACGCTCCCCCCTCCTGCCCCTACAGGTTTGTCCAGGGTTCAGAAAGGCAGCTCTTCCACCACAGGCTCTAATCAGGGTTACAAAAGAGGGTCTCTTTGTTCTTGAAATCTGGATAGTGATTCCTAGCTGAGTGCTGTCTCAAAAAAAAAAAAAAAAGAAGAGGGGGAGGGTGCGGGGATTGTAGGGGGAGTGAATATTAAGGGAATTCTTTTCAGTTTCTTATTTTTATAGGCCAGTATGCTGTTCATTCAGGAAATATGTTCTGTGAGATCCTTATTATGGGGGCAGGGATTTCAGAGGGACTTTTACAGGATCCACCGTTGTTTGAAGTGTAAGCTTAAGTGGAGTTGTTGCAACTGCTGCTGCAATTGACTCTCACCTCCCTGCAGCCTAGGGCTGAGGAGCAGATAAAATTGTGAAGAAAATCCCTTAACTTCTTACACACACAAAATACCTGAGAGGGGCTCTTCACTTTCATTGCCTTTGTGCAACATAATTATTCCTGCCTCCCCCAAAACTGTGACCTAAATATAGCTGAAAGACACAACATGTGACCTGCTTAGTGCTGCCTGTCATGGCCTGAAGCCACAGCAGGAACTCTATTAGTGGGAACAGCACAGATGCTACCAGATGGCCAACATATTGTCCAGAGATGACCCATGTATAATTGCAGAAAGTTCAATACATTCAGGTTTTGAATTTAATTGCATTGACCACCTTAGCTACTGCTGCTACATGATTTAATTTATTTAAGGTGGATACTTTGAGAGAGAGAGAGAAATCCACATGCTTTTAACTTCACAGATTTTCTATTGCACACATGTAACAGCCCAAACTCTCAATTTACAGATGTGCCAAACTGAATTCAGGTAGTCAAGGAACGATGGAGACTTGCCCTTTCACTTTCTGCAATTGATTTAGATAAGATACTTGGAATCAAATTCAGCTGACTTTACTCAAGCAATAACCCACTGAAGTCAATGAAACCAAACAATGTGAAACACTATACATGAGAATTTTGCTCAAGTAAAGATTGCAGAATGTAATTCTTTATTTTTAACTTAAGCAGGTATGTTATTACAGAGAAAGGGTAGTCTTGTTAAGACACTGGACTGGGATTCAGGAAATTAGGGTTCAGTTCCCTTCTTTCCAACAAAATTTGTGACCTTGGGCAAGTTACTTAATTTCTCGGGCCTGATCCAAAGTGAAGCAGATTTTAGATCAGGCCCTATGTGACTCTGTCTGTCTAGTCTATTTAGATCGTAAACTAACAATAATGGAGGGTTATCCTTTAAGAGGTGCATGTACAACATTTAGTGTAATGTGGCCCGCTCTAGATTGGGGCCTCTGAGTGCTGTTGCAATACTCATGATAATACATATGCTCCTAAACACATTTCTGACCTATTAGCACATTTTACCCTGGAGTATGTCACATTGTATCACATTACAAATCCTTGTATTCAGTCTTATTTTTGATTCACTGAGTGTCAGTCAGGACACTGGCAAATGCAGCCAATGTGAATCATCATTAGATGACTTAATATTCACATTATATTTTGTTTCATATAATAAAGAGATCAGCTGAGACTTGGGAATGGATCGAATCCACAAAGCTCAGATCCGCATCCAAACTTTCACATGGTATTTGGAACTGGGATTTTGTTTTGCCCCACTGTAGAAAAGAGAGGCTCTCCCAAAGTCCAGCTCCAGATCCCACTCTGCTGCTAAATGTAGTGGTGATGTCTTCAGGTTCTGGTGTGGCGTCATTCCTACCAAGAATATGACAGTAATTTCCCTTATGCATAATAATCAAACTTGCAGTTACCATGCTTTCGGAAACTTTTTAGTTTATGGAAAAACTGAAATTGTATCTCACTTAAGAAACAATGAAGAAGTGTTTTTTCAGTTTCTTTTTTTTTTTTTTTTTTTTTTGGGATATTGCTCTTTTTTTCATACTGTCACTAATCAAATGTAATCACCACTGCATATGTTATTGATTTTGTAATTGCTTCTTGAATGGTTTGGGCCCCAAGACTGTTGCACTGTGTGAGGATGTCATTTGAGTCATATGTAGGCTAATGGATGACTTATTTTATTAGGAAAACCCTCCAATGTACTGCATGTTTTGGATAGTTAAATACCAAAGACCTTCTATCAGAAGGCCCAGTTTCTTGTCTCATACCCTTTGATGATACCAGACAGCACTCTTTCATTTGAAAAGCCTATCCTCTATTGTACTATCTTTTAACAGTACTGTAAAATAATGTCATAAAGGCTGTGGCTCTTCTCATACTGTAGTTCTAAAGTCCTACAAATATAATTTGTGGTTTAGTGTCTAGATCCTGCAGTCACGGATGCCCTACAAATTCCTAAAATAGACATAAGGCATATCTGTGCTGCAATGTAAGCACAGGCCCAAGCCTAACTCCCCTTCTATCTGCACATAAATTGCAGTAACCCAGGGGTTGCGCCCAGGGTCCCAGGACCCCATGAATGTGGAGAGTCTGAGCCTGGGTCAAGCCAGGGCCCAGGGTTGAAGCTGTATTGCTTTGCTGTGTAAACATTGCCCCATCAGACTCAGCCTCTGAGTCTACATTTCAATAAAACACCTGTGGCTGGCCCATGTCAGCTGACTTGGACTTGTAAGCTCAGGCTGTGGGGCTATAAAATTGCAAAGTAGACATTGGGATTGTGGCTGGAGCCCGGGCTCTGGAACCAGCCCCTCTCATGGGGTTTCCAGAGCCTGGGCTCTAGCCCAAACCTGAACATCTAAACAGCAATTTTATAGCCTCACAGCCCGAGCCCCAAGAGCCAGAGTCAGCTCACATGGGCCAGTCACAGGTGTTTTCTTGCAGTTTAGACATACAATTGGTGTCCACCAATCCCCCAGGCCTACTTTCTTTGTCCTCTAGACAGTGAAGTTTGATGGACAGTCAATTTTTTTCCACACTGCGTCACAGACAAATGACTAATGTAGCCACGTTTTGGAAGGGATCTAGGAGGTCTAGGTTATGAGTGGTTGGACTTGGGCCGCATAATCCAATGTAGACACTGGAGCCCCATGTTGTGACCCAGGATTCAACAATTCCTAATTTGGAGTTGTAAATGAGTGTAGACACTCAAGCCTTAGGATATCAAATTCAGGGTCTGCTAACTTGAGTTCTGGTAACCCTGGGCTTACATTGCAGTGTAGACATACTCACAGAGCCCTAGCTTCTATGGACTGGCTAAGCAGGACTTTGTGCATATCTAGAGATAGGGCAAAGTTCCCCTGGTCCGGCTTAGATCAGCCTGATTACCAGTTACCAACAGTCCAATGTGCATGGGATTGGGTACAGGGAGGAGGAGAGGTGAAGGAGCTGCAAAAATAGTCCTACACCACTGAGAATTGCCATATGCAGAGGGAATCCTCTGGTTAGCTAGGATGGAATATAGCCTGCTTTGCATCACCTGCCAAGAAAAAAGCAGCCTTGCTACTCTGGAAAATCCAGCCCACGGTTTGAGATATAGCTCTAAATATTTTAACGTGAGAGATTCACCTTTTGAACACACAGGCCGTATTCTCCAAAGATATAAATTAGCAGCATTCTTTTACCTTCCATAGAGCTATGCTTATTTACACCTGCTGGGTATCTGTCTCATTCTGTTTTCCTTTCTTTAAGGTCTTGATTAGAAAATGCAATCAGTTGGAGTCTCCTCATTGATCACAGTTGGTTTTGGATCAGGCCCTGAGGATCCATCTTACTGGATTCAATTAACAGAAGAAGTTCTAAAATATTTCTAGAAATTATGTTGGCATAGCTCTATTGATTAAGAAGCTATGCTGATTTATACCAACTGAGCATTTGACCTCTGTGTGTGTGTGTGATTTGTACTTGTGTAAATCCAGAGTAACACTTGGAATCAGTAGACTTCCTTTTGGTTTACACTGAGATAACTGGAAACAGAATTTGACTTTCACACTTTTCTACTTTTCAATGATCAGTTATATGCTTTTTATTCTTTAAAGCACAGTTAGAGGGGAAATATCTTATTAGAAGAGATCACTTTTAAAAAGCAGAAAGGTATCTGCTTTCTAGAGCTATTTGCACCCCCAAAACTTGCTCTTTATTTATATCTCTCATTTAGCTAAAGCTGAAACAACCAAATGAAATTAATTGCTCTTGAAGTTGGATATCACCTTTTTGAGCTTTATGATCCTATTCTTCTGAAATCAGAAATTGCTTGTGCAGAAGCGGCGGCCAATGCATACCTCATCCCACACCGCTTCCCGCACCCCCCATTGGCCTGGAGCGGCGAACCACAGCCAGTGAGAGCCGCAATCGGCTGAAACTGCTGATGCGGCAGGTAAACAAACCAGCCAGGCCCGCCAAGATGCTTACCCTGGCAAGCCAAGTGCCAAAGGTTGCCAATCCCTGATTTAACTTGTAAAACCTATCAAGACTAGTTTGTACCAAATGTGTGCTTATGTCACGCATGCACCTTTTTAACAAAGAATGGAATGGTCCACCTTAATTTTAGATAGGTAGTAGTTGCAATTATGTCAGCTACTTAAATTTATTTGCAGGCAGTCAATTCATATTGATCATAATTCGACCTTACAATGACCTTGAGCAAAGGTACTACATAGCTGTTATAAATATTGTGATCAATACTGGAGTGCAACTGACTACACCTAGTTACTGATAAATGAAGTAAAAAAGTACACTATTTTCAGAAAAAAAGATATCTGCTCATTTAGTCAACTGTTTGCAAAGGTTTAATATTGATACATGAAGCAATAATGACATTCTTGGGCACTTTTAAATTGTGGAAAACAATAGGGAGCAGAGCCAGTGTAGCATATTAAGGCAAAAGAATCATTACTTCCCAACTTCAAATAAGAAATTTCTTGATATTTATTACAACAATGCAGATAACAAATACATTCACTTAGCAGTACTTGTCGGAGATGGCTTGTATCAAATGACTTCTTTTCTTTATGTGTGAGCCCGATCTAGTGAAATAAAACACCATATTACTGTACATGGAACAAAGACTTTAGTACCACTTATTTTACTCTAGTGCCACTCTCTTTTGCACATTTGTGCCTGAATTAAATTGCACATCCCCAGGTATAACTAACTGTAATCATGAGGAAGAGATCATTTTGGTCTCAGCACATCTGCTACATGTTGATACATTTCCCTACACTGACTAAAGTTAAAAGGAAGGATGTTAGAGAAGTTTTCCCCAGTTGTTCCTTTCACTTTGTTCAGAATTCCACTGAGCAATGCACCGGCAACTTAAACTGAGACAAAATAGAAGTCCATGGGCAAAATGGTACCAGAGTCTGTTGCTAATTGAGAGACCTGAGCACAGGAGCTGACCTTCTAGACACTGCATCCAACTGTCAAATTCTGTCTGAGGAGACATTTATTTTGAACAAGGTAGACCTGCTTCTCCCCCAAATCCACTGATATTTTCCTCAGATAGGCTGCTGTCACTATGACTGATGCCTGGCTCTGAGATGCTAAGTGCACTGGATACTATGGGGCATCTCAGCTGTAGGATGAAGTGATAGAACTGTAGCACTTACAGCAGCAGGATTGCAGGAGCATTTCTTTGTCCCCATCAACTACCCTGATAAGCCATGGAAGTTTTCTTTTCCTTCCATGCTTTTTGCAGTTCAGCTTGTATTTAAACCTATTTTATAGTTACAGCACAGGGTTTTGGGAAATAGATTTTTACATCTGTGACATACTTTACTGAAGACATTAAATAAATGGTGAGAGATGGTTAACGCTCCTGAAATCAGAAACAGGAGGCAAAACATTCTCCAGATCCAGACCTCCCATTGACCTCTCCACTGCTTAAATGTTTTCCCCACACATTTACTTTTCTCTCTTGATCCTTGGAGTTGATCTGATCCTATTTCCTACGCCCTAGACATTAGATTTTTTTGCATGCTTCCGTTTTCTTTTTTCTTACAGTCATGTCCTTCTCCCTCCTCCCTTTAGATCTTACACTCCAGTGAAGCTATTTATTAATAAACCTGTGTTTTCAGAACAGCAGTACATCAATAAATGATCGAGTGGTTCAGTTAGTCAGCATTCTGGGAAATCCTTTGCTGTATTGAAGAACTGTAAATCTCCATTATTGCTTCCCATAGCACAAATAAAGCACACCCTCTTACCTTCATGACATCCTTTTTTTAATTTTTTAAGGGTGAATGTGTATGTTCATTATAGCTAAGAGGCTGAAATGCTTAGTGTTTGGACAGGACAGATACCAGTTTCTGACCTGCAACTGAAGATGATGTATTTTTTTTCAGGTAACTGTTCAATGTACGTTAAGCACACATTGAATTAAGATATGGATGGGTAAATGGATTTGATTAAAATATAATCAACTCCCTCTTTTGCCTCCCCCCCCCCCACACCTGGATTTTGTTCATTCCAGGAGGGAGGGATCTTATGTGCAAACCAAGATTTTACAATTCTTGGTGAGACCCCTCCTTTTATATTTCAGAATGGTAATGTTGTGAGACATCTCCCCACAGTACAGGCATTATAGGACCCTGTTACAGAAGACGAATGAGTTCATTTGCATGAAAAGATGACTTACACAGAGGAGGGAAGTGGGGTCACTTGGACCTCTCTGTAACGTAGGTTAGAGAAGATCTGGCGTATGTTGGGGAGATGGCTTTGTTTGGGGAAGGAGAGATTGGGGGGGGGGTGGAAATTCCAAAATGTTCAGATGACATGAATATCTAGACTTTGGGTTCTTAACCCAAACTTGGAAGCTTTTGAGATTTAGGAGGTATATGATCTGTTACTTTGTGAAAGCACATTCTATCCACATTGTAATTGCCTTACCTGGAGTCATTATGGTATATTGCACTCATTTTACTATCAAACTGAGTTGTATTTCATCACATTCAGAACTGGCAGGATGGAGACATGGCTGACATGCTGCCTGTAACTAATGCAATGAGACACAGTATCCAAAACAAATATCTGCTTTTGCTAAGTCTCAATTAGCTAGAAGTGTATTTTGACATTTCTATGGAAATTTTGAACCCACAGGTAATTGTCCAATTGTACTTGTCCAATATTCTGCCAGCAGGCTCTGTCTTGATAAGGACAGACCCCTTTCTGTTTAACTGAGAGGATATTCAAACTGAGTGAGCTTTAAATTACCTTTGCTCACTTCAGGCTTTATAAGCAGGTGGGAAAACCTACTCAGTCCAGTTGTTTCATGAGATTTCAGGTCCTTAGATGCCACTGAAATAAATAATAAAAAAATCTAATACCAAAGGCATGTAGAAATCCAAAAGTAAAATACAGCATATTTTTAGTTATTCTTTAAAAATTTGCATAAGAATGAAGAAATCCCCTGTTCAGATATTGCAAGAGTGGGCTTTCCAACCTACTGAAAAAAATGAGATGTATTAGAGATGGTGAAATTACAAAAGCAGTAACTTTGCCATATTAATTAATCCTGAATTACAGCCGAATTTTTATAAGTGCATATGACATCCATAGTATGCCAAATTAATTCTTTACGATCATAGCTATTGCAATCAATACTAAATGAATTCATAATGATAAGATACTTTAAATAAAGAGTTACCACAAAAACAATAAAAAGGTCATCACCACCAAAGCTATAGCATACTAATAAATTATCGTCTCAACAAGATGGGTGATAGCTATGCGAATCAATGGCAAACCTTTATTTATCCCTACGTTTGTCCTTACTCCCAAAACTCACACTATCCCTTTCCTTTACTTAGTAATTCCATTACTGTGCAACAGCATCTTCTTCTGGAGCCAGTGTCTACTGGATAGACAATAAGAGATATGGTTGACATGAGTAGTACAGCTGACTCCTGGGTGAGGAACTTAGAGAGTATAAATATGAAGTCTAAGAGATGGTCTACACTAGAAGATTAAGTCAACCCTGCCACTTCATTCAGGGATGTGAAAAATCTATACCTCTGAGGGACATATTTAAGCTGAACTTGTCGCTGGTGTAGATCTCACTAGATTGGTGGAAGAATTTTTCCATCGACCTAGCTACTGCCCCTCTGGGAGGTTGATTACCTACTTTGGTGGGATAGCCTCTCCTGTCAGCATAGGTATCATCTACAATGAAGCTCTACAGCACTCCAGCTATGCCACTGTAGTATTTCGGATGTATACAAGCCCTAATTCTAGGAGGTCCCTGTGAAATAGCACCAGTACTCCAATGAAGCTGTTAAAAGCAGATGTAAAGAGCAGTGAGAGGAAGACATTAGCACTGCATATCACCACCACTACTGTTACATGACCTGGCTTTGGTGCCTAACTCCCTTTGAGTGGAGTTTAGCCCAAACCCCTCACCTTGGATTTCCTCCCGAATAGCTTAGGTAGCTCACTACTCAAATTGCTGGTTTATTACATGAATCCCATTCTTAGGTGCCCAACTCTCTCCATGCATTGCATAAGGAGCTGGGCACTTAACTCAGGGTTGTGGATTCTACTGGGCAACCTAAAATTAGGTTTCGAAACACTGAGTCAAGTCCCCTTTGTAGATTTAGCCCTTCATGGCTCCATTGTGTTGCATACTATAGGCACTTGGAACTTCATAGCAACACCAAGGATATTATTATTATTATTCATAGAGCACCCAAATGTGTGCTGGGCACTTTTCAGTCATAAATGGATTGTGCACAGACAAAGGAGTGGGGAAGAAATCAATTATATTATTAAAATTGTTTATTATATTAATATAATTGTTCATTATACTATTATTATTATTATTCATAGAGCACCCAAATGTGTGTTGGGCACTTTTCAGTCATAAATGGATGGTGCACAGACAAAGGAGTGGGGAAGAAAATCAATTATATTATTAAAATTGTTTATTATATTAATATAATTGTTCATTATACTATTATTATTATTATTCATAGAGCACCCAAATGTGTGTTGGGCACTTTTCAGTCATAAATGGATGGTGCACAGACAAAGGAGTGGGGAAGAAATCAATATTTGTTCTTTGTATTATAGGCAGGACAGGTAGTGATACCTATTAAGAAAGTTGCCCAACATTTTCTATTATAAGACTCCTTTTTCACTTGCTCATGACTTTGACAAACTTGAACCATTTAGGCTGATAATTTCTATTCTCTATGTCCTCTTTAGGCTGACTTTATTTTATTTTCTGGAAAATTTCAGCTTTATACATTCAGCAGTTCCCAATATCCATGTTATGGGAGGAAAGAAATTATTTTCCCTTTGTTTAGAAATTCTGACATCCATTTAACAGAGAAGCTGTAACGCCTCCATGCTTTGGAACGTGGCATTTGGTGCACCTTGGTGTCAGGGATATAACTTTGCCACCTCTGAGAAAATCTGCCTGAATTTGGGCATATTTTGAGCCTCTGAAATGAGCAGTTTGCATATGCTCTGTAAAGACTTGTTAAAGTTTGGTAGCTAAATTTTCCAGAGCTTCCATCTGCCCTGAGCATGGCTACAGGGACTGAACAGCACTTTTCCTGAAGTTGATCCTCTTTGCTGCAGGCGGCTGTTGTAGCACCAGGCCCAGAGACAGAGAGCAGGGAAACTGTCTTTCCTATGCAATCAGTGTTTCCCCTGCTGGTTGTCAGGCAACATGGAGGAGAAGAGGAACAGGAGGAAGCAACCTGACTGGAATACAGAGGAGTGAGGAGAAGAGGGTGGGTGAATGGGAAGAGGAATGGGCTTGAGGAGCCAGTGGCAAGAGACCTGGGGGACCTGAGATAGAAGCAGAGGAGAAAAAGAGGGGTGGGGCCAGGACAGGAGCTGGGGAGGGGAGGTTAGGAGCTGGGACCTGGAAGTGGAGACAGGAAGTAGGGTAGCAGCTGAGGGAGAGGGGTTTGAGCTAGTTGGGGGGCAGATAGTAGCAGTGTGGGGAGAATGGGGCAGGAGGAGGGGAGGGAAGAGGAAAGGGGCTGGGCAGGAACCAGGGAGGGCAAGGACAAGAGCTGGGCAGTGGGGTCAGGCCAGCAGCAGAGGGAGTACTGCTCTGAACACTTCAAGTGGAAAGAAAAAGTACTCTCAAAACCAGACCCTGGCATCTTTAGTTAGGCATCAAAAATTAGTTGACGCTTTTGATGACTTTGACCTTGATCTCTGCATCAGTTCCTCATTTGTAAAATGAAGATAAAACCTCCCTCTTCACTTTGCAGGGGTGTTGTGAAGCTAAATGAGTTGATGTAAAGCACTAAGATACTACAATGGGAGCACCATAGGAAAGCCTGAGAGGAAATTAAAAATTCTGTCTTCAGAGTAGTGTACAGTAAACAGGGCCTGGTGACTCTCAACAAGGATACAACAAAATATTGACTAGCTGTTCATTTAGTGAGCACTGTCCATCCTGTGCACTGAATGAAACAAGGGTCCTGTGGAAAAATACTGTGTGATCATGTGGTTAGGCTGTATCATAACTCAGACACACAAAGGGGTATATTAAGGCTGTATGGGAAACCTTAATTCCCCTTTTGAGTGCTAAACTTTACAGCTGTAACATTCTTTTAATGTATTTTTTGAGTGTAGTACATAGTGTGGTGAGTCATTCTGTGGGCACCCTCTTGAGAATGATCTGAAGGGAAAAAGTTGAAGGCCAGACATCAGTGTCATCCTGGGGGGAATGGGAACTGAGGTCAGCATCTATCTAGTAGGGGGCACTGTGTGGTGATTCCAGAATTAAGAGGAAGGGGACATAAGGTTAGACAGGGATCAGGCACAGGAAATGACAGGCAAATGGTTGATGAGTAGCAGCCTGGGATCTGGCTGTGGATAAACAACCACATAGATAGAGCCTAGGAAAACTGGTTCTCAGATGGGCAGATCTTGTAGGGTGAGACTAGCCTAGAGCAGGGCTGAGAAAAGGGAGGCTACCTGTAAAGATGGCATGCATCTGCACTAGGAGAGGTCTCCAGGACTCGCTGAGAAGCAGTCATTCCAGTCTCTGAGCCAAAGGAATACTGTGCATTGCTCTGTACATTAAGCCACTTGGCATCTTTGTAGTATATTCTTTATTCATCTGTGAAAATAAGCAGTCATTGCATATTTGAGAGAAAATGTTTGTTTTAGTTGCCATGGGTAAAGTTCTATTCTCAGCTATCCTGATGTAATTCAGAAACAACTCTATGAAGTCAATGGATTTACCCAATATTTACACCAGCGTATCTGAGTTCAACATTTGTCCCACTATATGAAGATCATACACCCAGACAGGACTCCTTGGTTCAGAGTTCTTATGATAATGATTTAGGTGGACGGAGGGTCATGATAGGTAAAGACACCTAATATCCTTTTATTCTAGTTGGTATGGTGAAGAGTGAGCCAGATGAAGTTAGAGTGGTTTTCAAACATCTTCATTCACTACCAGTATTTGCTTAAAGTCTTTAATTTCATTAGACAAACTTATTTTTCCACGCATTACTCTCTCCTTTTAATCTGTAAATTACATGAGATTTGACTCATTACAATATTTATATGCTTGCTGACTTCAAATGGACACCAAGCACAAGGCCTCAATCTAGGTTGGGCCTGTTAAGAAGAAACAGGTGTGAGAAAAGATGCGGGGTTTTCACATAAACGCTTTCAAGAGACCTTCCCACCAAAACGTCTGACATTCATCACATTTTATATGTACCCAGACTGCTCTGTGCTGCTTTGTGTTTTACTCAAGGGGTGCCTGCAGCCAAAGCAGATCGGCCTGTGATCTTGTCAGATTTCACAAGTAAGCAGTGTCAGGCCTGGTTAGTATATGAATGAGAGACCTCGAGGAGGAAAAAGAAAACAATATGGTGCTGCAGGAACCAGTATTGGTGATTGAATAGGCAGCATTCTTAGGTCTGAGTTGTTATTGAATTGATGCGACAGCATGGTGACAAGGCGCACAGTGCTATTGATTGTACCCACATCTGTATGAGACAACAGAGGTCTGGACTACTTGTGGTCACTAAAGATCGCAAGACTCTTTTCACAAGTGGTAATCTTGGAGTCCTAGCTAAATTCTTATGCTGGTAACTACATTCTGCCACCTTAATTTCCCTCCTTTCAGTTG
Organism: Chelonoidis abingdonii; assembly: GCF_003597395.2. Lineage (NCBI taxonomy): Eukaryota > Metazoa > Chordata > Testudines > Testudinidae > Chelonoidis > Chelonoidis abingdonii. The sequence goes on from NC_133778.1 coordinate 57,726,373, forward strand.
GACCCAATATTCTGTATGACATATACTGATCCTTGGTGTAGTGTGCTGTTAAATACTTACCTTTCTAATAGCAGACATATTCCACTGCAGAAGTGGCTACATTTCATTAATGAGTGATTTGTGTGTATATTTGGCATACAGTCTGTGTCTCTCTGTGTATAAAATATACATGTATATACAAGTATGGGTTTCTTATGCAAAGCCTCACTTAGGTGAGTAATGCTTATTCATGTGAATAATTCCACGGACTGAGCCTACACATGAGTAACAAGGATCTGTGCCTACCATAGTAAGTTGTTTTCAGAATCAAGCAAATCAATAAATCTGATAAAGGCCCCGATTCAAAAAGGTACTAAAACACATGCCAAACTTCAAACATATGAGTAGTTTTATTGATTTCAGTTGCTTACAGTTAGTCATATGCATAAGGACACTTTTGAATCAGGGTCACTATTATTTATTATTCTCATTAGACTGTATTATTTAAATATTAATTAAACATCACTACCAATATGTTCTAGTTTTAAACTTACTTAATTCTTCATTCACATAGTATAAAAGCCGTGCTACATTTCTTTTACACTTGGTAAGGCAAACAAATGCTGAAGAAATGATAAATCTAAATACTAATATGGAGAGAAAAATCAAAATATTATTGGAAATTCTGTATTTTTCCTAACTTTTGCGTGATTTTGGAGAAAACTAAGCCTTTAAAGGGTTTTTGATAAGGAGATAAGAGTTCAGATTTTCAAAACTTCCAGAATTAGAAATAGATTTCTTTAGATACACATGTACACATCATCAGATACCTGATAAAATCCACTATAGTGCATGGATAAGCATGATGACTGATTTTATGAGCGACAAGGCACTGCACATCCATGAACATGATTTAGCCCTCAGAGATTCACGCATACTCATATTAAAACGCTTGAAATCAAAGTAAAATCAAAATCGTGAGGGCCTGCAGTCAAAACACCTCAGGCTGAGATTGCATCATGCATCATAAATGAAGCTGGGTTGTTGCTTGGTTTGCAGACCATCAATGAAAGTGTAGGTGCTGTGGGAAGTAATGCTGGTTACTATTGTTTAGGAAGAATTATTTCCTCTGAGTAGAGCTGGGAGAAATTTTTCTCAAATGAAAAGTTTTTCGTTGTTGAATGGCCGTTTTACATAAACAAAAAAACCAAAAAAAATGGGCTTTTTTAAAAATCAGAGATGTTATCAAAATGTTTGTGGAAATATTTTGCTTACCAAAAAACTAGGTTTTGAACTCCCCCCATCCATTACACATTTGATAATACTTTCGATAAAATAGTATATAAAAAATGTGAAAAAATGAAAAATGGTTCTGTTTTGAATCCGGCAAAATGGAAACAACTTTGAAATATCAATATTTTTGCATTTTTGAATTTTTTTCCAGCCAGCTCTGCATCTAAGTACTAGTCCAGTGCCTTACCATGGCACTAGGGGATGCCAGCTGCTGGAGATGCCAAGTAAAACCAAGGTCTTGATTTCTTTTGCTTTTTAAAGGTCCAACAATTCAGCAATGATAGGGTTATTAACTTTGGTGATATTTGGGGATGATAAATACCATAATAAAACATTAGAGGAAAACTGATCTGACTTTCCTATGCCCAGAAATTAACTAAAGATTTCTTATAGAAGTCATTGTCCAACAATGCCTTTTTAAAAACAGCATGGTATGGCAGACAAAGTATATTTCCATATTTTACATACCAGGATACAATTTATCTGTACTAAAAATGATATTTGCGTTGTTTAATGAGTGCTCTCCATGTATTTGGTACTGTTAAAACCTCAAAAGAAGACACGGTCCTTGCCCCAAGGAGTTTGCAATCTGAGACCCCAATCCTGCAATCAGATGGGTTTAAATGGCACCCAGGCAAAATCAGTCGTGTTCTGCATGGCCACAGGGATCTGCCCCATAGCTCCAGTTACACGATCAGGGCCTCCATAAGTACATGTTGCATGTTTATTTATGCCATAATAGTCATAATTTTAGGGAACATTTTTACAAGACAATGCCCTTTTTCCTCCTGGACCTTTACTTCCTCAAACAGTCCTCTCCAGAGGAAAATGTATCTGTTTAACAGAATTGAAATGAACTATGTTAATTTACCAGCATAGAAATGAAATACTTCCAGTGGTTTTGCTATTCATTAGCCCTTCTGTTAAAAAGTAAAGGTCAGTTTACAATTATGATCTCTCGTAATAGAGCAGCAAAGTGATGTAGTGCTCACTGGGGTGATGTACACAGGAAAAAATATGGATGATGAGTCAAGTATTAAGGATGATCTTTAAACATATAGAATTCCTTCTTCTTTTCTTTTTTTTTTTTTAAATCCAGGCTTATTTCTGATTTACGTATTTCAAAGCTTACAGAGCCAAAGGAGGGAGATTTTCTAGCAGTGGGGGGTTAGCCTATTAAAATTCATCATGATTCTCTTTACTGAAAGGAGTAAACAAAAATCAATTTTCTTTAGTAAAGAAGTTGGCTGAGCTGCAGGTTCATCTAGGGCAGACCTAGTGGACTCTTACAAAACGTTTACCAAAGAATTAAGAAATACAAAATTACTCTTGCTCCCACTTTTCAGGTAGGGAGGAGGGGAAATAAAGGGGATAGAAATGTAAAGGATGTGAAAGCTTTTCAACAGAAAGATGCAGTCCTGTATGTATCTGACCAAACAAATGTAATTGTATCCATTAAACTAAATAGAAAATTGTTGGGCTACAGAAAAGATTGGATTGTCTATAAGGGTCACATAGAAACCAAAGGTGTAGATAAACAATACCAACTACACTCTTCCCTTCACCCCATGCCTCTTTGCTCATTCTTTGATGGAAATGCGTTTTCATAAGTATATGAAATCTATATAAAGTAACTGTATCTCTTTGCTTTTTGCCAGTACTATCCCAGGACAGGGCATTGGGTTTCTTTGAGCCCAAGGGATTAAGCCAGCAGAGTCCCTCCTATTTGAAGCATATGATATTGATATCAGTGTTTTTGGTAAAGTAGGAATTCGAAAATTCACATAGCACACAAGGCTCCATGAAGTCTATGCTCTGTAGAGATGTATAGGCAGGGGTGGAAAAGAGCCAAGAAAGGTTTCTGCTCTGAAAAGCAAGTATTATGTAATGGGTTAGATTTGTTTGTCAGGGCCTTCTATTTAATATTTGATGTGTTTCCACTAAATATGGAAATAGGTTTGCATTTCAGGCCATTTGGGGGTTTGTTCTAACCCCAAATCATTTGGGTTGGTTAAGAAGGTATAGGCAAATACAGACAGGGCTGCTTATTCTTAAACATTTGGAGTTGGTTTTCACAGAATTCTTCCAGTCAGGACAGTGTCCAAATCATACTGTCTTTTACTCTTCCATGCAATATTTTTACTGTGTTAAGTATAATGAAGAACTCATGCAAAAATCAGATTGTCTTCTTCTTAACTAGAGAAATGTATTATGGTCAATTTGAAGTCTTCTAATAGTATTTATAGCTCTGTGGAAATTGGCAATGCTTAAAGAAGATAGGTTGTCACAGAGTAGCCTGTTAATCTACTGATTCCTATTTTATACTAGGGCTACACAAAATGTGTCTTGCTTTGTGTACCAATTCTGATATTTTCAAAATTGTTTTAAATTAGTTTGAGTGTGATCCTAAAAAAAGCTGACATAGCTGTGCTAGGATCATGCTAAAACTGAACTAAAGGCACGTTTACACATATGCTGTATATTAAGCTTAACCAGGTTTACGCCCCTTTCCTTTGGTTTTTGGAAGAGTCCCACATTGTCACATGTAAAGGGACATTTCAGCACTGATTTTTCATTTTCATGAGATTAAAAGTGAAACATGTAACCACAAAGCTGGTTTATGTCATCCCCCTGTTGGAGCCAGCAGTCATGCCAAAAATTAGATATTTGATAGGTTTGTGAGAGAAACAGATGCAGGAGGGATGCCATTCCCACAATTTTAAACTCCTTCTTATCTTTAAGCTAGAAAGAACATTCCAGATGAAGAAAATCTATTTTATTGGCTTTAAAAAATTGGGGGGAGGACAAGTTAATTTAAAACCAATGTCATTCTTGGGAAGTTAGAAACCATAAATGAGGTGTTTGTGTGTGTGTGTGTCTTGAAAAAATAAACAAGTAAGCTAAGACACGCTTTTCCCTTGTTGTTTGTCTGTTTAACTGAACCAACTTTTTTATTCTTTTTGGCTCCATTTATGTTTTTGGGGTGAAGGGGGAAGGTAAACATACGTATGTTTAAAGGAAGACTTCCCCTCAGACGCACATGCACAAGCAATAAACCCAGTGAAAGCTAAAGCATCCAAAAAGTCTTCTTTCGGCTTTTTGTTTTGGATGCAGTTTGTATGTCCCTGTTCTTTTTATTTCATTCTGCCAGCTGTCTGCTAAACAAATCTAGCCAGGTGGGGCTTACAACCCATGACTAAAAAACCTACTAGTGCAGCTGTCCAGCTTGCCCGGAGGAAGAATTCAAACAAATGGCAGGAATGAAAAGATTGGTTTTGTTTTCAAGAAAGTAACTACTGTACCTTCCTTGCTTCATTTTTGTTGTTTTTTTAGTTAACTCCTGGCCTCCTAAGATTTTACAGTGTAATGGAAAATCCACTTTCATGGTTTTATCATTCAGTACGTTTTTGGTATAGCTTGGATTTCTTTAATATTTTTTCAGTAATTATTTTATTCCATGTTAGACACGTAGGACAACTTGGCTGCTTCAAGTGTTACTAAATGTATAATAATCTGACATTTTCTCTACAAATCATCTGGTAAGCCATACAGAAGCTTAGCTGGCTTTTTAAATATTCAATAGTTGAATATATAACTAGTGAAGGGTGATGGTTGGTATTGTTTAACCATGAGCTGGGAACAGAACAGGCTTCTTTGCATTGCTTCATCAATTGACCTCAACTGTGATTTTCTAGTCAGCAAATGAGTGCTTCATTTTCTGTGTCTGTGTTGGGCTAAACGAGAGCTGTGCTAAAAATTACCAAACTGGCATCTGATCCATAGTGCCATCAAAAAGAAGATTATCATGTAAGCCACTGAGCCACCTTCTCTTCCTCCTTTAAAAAAATATTTATTCACTTGGCACATCACAAACTTCAGCCAAGGCATTTAGCTAATTTTAAAATAGAAAAATTCTCTGTGATTTTTCTGGGTGACTATCGAGGAACTTAGTTACTGTTGGCCGAATCCTGCAACTTTGAAGTCAATGGCAAAACTCCCATTCATGTCATTGGTTCAGCATTAATACTCAGTCTTGTGACATACTTAATTCACTAGGAGATGAGCATTCTTGCTCCTCTCTGGTGTCACTCAGATCCTTGTAAGATCTAGTTTTAAAAGTACAAGTGACCTTAACACCTCTCAGGAGTTGGGCAGCTCCTCACAAGTTCAGTCCTTAATTATCGGCTCTGATATAGGCGCTGATCCACTATACCATTATAAATGTGGGAGACAAAGCAGGGTTTTGGATGGAGGCTGACAGCTCGTGACCCCCCCATGTAATAACCTCATGACCCCCTGAAGGGTCCTGACTGCTCAGTTTGAGAACCCCTATGCCAGGCACTGTACAGACAAGTAGTGAAGGAAATGGTCAGATTGCTCCGATAGCTAACTTGTATGCTTGAAATTAAACATGTGCTTAAATACGTTGCTGGATTTCAAGCGTACAAGATTACCACAGTTCCAGTTTCAAGAGGTACTTACCAAATCACCATTAGAATAACAACAAATCTGTAGCCCCCAACCTGAAGAACTAGGCACCAGTCTTGCAAGCAGTGGTGCATGTATGGACCCGAATGAAAGAGTTCGGCTGAAGTCACTGAGACTCCATATAAGTATTAGGGTCCATATCAAGCATCTCTCTGAATAATCCAAGCCTAGCTTTGGAAAGAAGCAAACCAATTATTATGCAAAGTAAATGATTGTCACTTGTTCCCATTTTTAAACTAAAATTAGTGTGAAAGGGATGTGAAGATTGTTTCCATCTCTGTCTAGCAAGTACACATCTTTCATTCCTGACTAGCCAAAATATTCTGCTAACCCCCCTTTCCAGCTGATTTGGCAGGGCCTGGTACCAGGGAGAATGAGGCATTCTGTCTCCTTGTTTCGTCATTTCTCAGGTGATGAGGAACAGTGCATGCTGACTGGGCTGTACAGTTCAAAATGGCATCCAGCACAGGCAGGCAAAGCCAGATTGCTGTTACAGTCACTGTTATTTCCTTCTGTTATATAACAAGGCATGAGTGATATTGGTCAGGGTGCTCACAAGCCAAGAAAAAAGAAGGCCAATTTTTCATGAGGAAATTGAAGTGCTGATGCAGAACTAACCCTCACAGTTTGTTGTTGTTTAATGAAGAAGCAGTGAGTGGGGGATTTTGGCAAAACTTGGTGGGTAAGCATAACAGTCATAATGACATCATTCAACACACAATGGGGTGACAAAGGCACTGAAATGTAACAACTAAGAAATTGTACAAAGATTCTTCAAAAACAAATTAGACAAAAGAACAGAATTTGGTCACATTCTCAGATTCCTCACAGCAAGATATTCCGTTTTAATTGTTGATTCTAATTTCATTGTGGATTTTGTACATAACAAGCCAAATTCTGTTCTGAAACAATAGTGTGATTCTGAAGTCACTCCACTGAAACCGATGGAGTTGTTCCATATTTACACCAATGCTCATGGGACCAGGGCCGGTGCAAGGATGTTTCCCGCCCTGGCTGAAACTTCCACCTTGAGGCCTCCCCCATCCCCGAGCCCCCACCCTGAGGCACCCCCCACTCCGCCCTGAGGTGCCCCTCCTATGGCAGCTCCCCTCCTCCTCCCTGAGGCGCCCCCCCTGCCTAAGCTGATTGGCGCCTCAGACCTGGGAGGCGGGAGAAGTGAAGCGGCCACGGCGTGCTCAGGGAGAAGGTGGGGCAGGGGTGAGCTGGCGTGGAGAGTTCCTCTGCGTGCCGTCCCTGCCCTTACTTGCTGCAGGCAGCCCTCCCCTTGCCCCCCTGTCCCAGCTCCCTCTGCCTAAATGCCGGTGGCAACCCGGGTGGCCGAAGATCTGGCCGCCGCGGTCGCTGCCAAAGAAAATGCCACCCCCCCAAATCCTAGCACCCTAGGCAACCGCCTAGGTCACCTAAATGGTTGCACCGGCCCTGCAAGAGACCAGACTCTGACTTTGCAGGCAGACCATGAGTAGCTTTCATACAATACCTGTTTTTCTTAATGCAATAAAGTATACTCTTGTTCAAACTTCTAGAGCAACAGGAATACTCTTGGTTTTTAAGACAGCAGCAGTTCTTTAAAGTTATCCATTGTGGGTAGTTTTTATGCAATGTAGATTTATTTAATAAAGCACCTATAAATCAATAAAATGTGGGTAAAGTAAGTCACAGGTTACATATTTTGCCCATGGTCACATGATAAGCCCTTGTCAAAGTCTGACACAGAACCCAGGAGTCCTGTATCTCTGATTTTCTCTTTAACAACCATAAAACATGTTAAAGGAAAATAAATCACAGGTGTATGGGAGTGTTCTCCTTTTATTCTTCATTTTCAGTTTCAGATGATCTATGTAGATGTTTTTACTTCATCTTTTTCCAGGCCTCATTTCTCTATTTCTCTGTGTTTCCAGGGTGCACACTCCCTCTCTTCTAAACCCATCCTCCCCCTCTCTCCACATATAAAAACAGTGTTTTAATAGAATTCTAACCTGAGAAAAAAGTCTAATTTCATTTGAAGTTCTCTGAAATGCCTTCCTATTCCTACACACCCTCCAGGTTCAAAGTTATCCTTTTTGCATATGAGCTTTCAGGATTTTTTTCTCCCATACAATGTTTTAACTTCATTTTTGTGTGTTCTTATCATTATTTTACCAGCATGTATAACACACATTTCCCACTTTACAACTGTGGTAAATATAAATGGAGAAATTATACACTCAGATGAATAAAGGAGCACAGTGAAAAAAATCCTAGCAGGCCTTGAACCAGCCAGTAATCACTCCTACATATTGTCTATTATAGCCCAGTGTACAAACAGTACATTTCCACATCACACAGGTGGAAGTGTGAAGCTGAGGCTCATTTAACAGTGTGAATTTTCCCGATGTATCACAATTACAGAAACACCTGTGTTTCATAACTTTCTGCTGATCCGCTGTGAAAATTCACAGTGTTTAGTAACCTAACCATCAATGTGCTTTGTTTCCTACAATATCTACGGTGGGGTGGTCATACTTTCTTCGTCTCTTTTTAAGAATTTTTTTCCAGTGATTCCAGTGCTTGTGTTATAGACTGCATTTTACAGCTCTTTGGAATGAAAATTCTTGATCACAGAATGGACTGAGGCTACAGCAGTGCAAGCTTCCCTGTAAATCTGTCTCAACCATATGCTGAGTGACAAAATTAAAAAAAAAAGGCACATTCCTTGCGTATTCAGTCCATGGGCTCTCTGCTGAGGGTGCGAACAAGGGTGATAATTACTGCCATTGTGGTAGTGCTTTTTTTCTGGTAATGTGGATACTGGATCATTAGGAACTAAACTGAGACCAACATCTCATTTCATGTTGGCCACCTTGCTACCATCATGATACTGATGTCCAGTGTTGGGCTGCAGTACAAAGGATGTTTTGATAGTGGTTCCAGACCTCTTAAAAGGCTTTTAACAGTTCTTCACCCCAGACTTCATCATAGATATATTGTCTCTAAATTCTGTTCTATTCTATTCTGTTTTATCATTTTACTTTTTTATAAAATGCCATTGACATGCATGGAGTTGTACAAACAACAAATAATACTTTTTTTACATTCATTGTAAGGCAAACCTATCGTCATCTCTTTCCATGAACCCCAACAGACCTCCTGTCTTCACTGAATGTAGACTGGGGCTCAGGACTCCTGAGTTCTTTTCTTTGGTCATTCTCACCTGTTCTGCTTACAGCTCTGTCCTTGAGTGAACTTGGGGGACCTCAGTATCCATCTGTAAAAGAGATAAAATAATATGTACCCTACTTCACAAAGTGTAGAGAGTTTGATAAATTAATTAGTATTAAGGGCTTTGAGATCCTCAAATTAAAGTACTATATAATTGCAAAGCAGTAGTAATAGTTGGATCATTTTAGGATTTCAATGGTTGTGACCATCTCTGCTGGATTGGCTGTGGTCTGCAAATCTCACAGGTTCTCAGAATTACTTAAGTTAGGAGAGTTGGTCATGAAGTCTGAGGGATTTCTGACCCAGATTAACCCTGGATCACATGAAATTTGGTTATTGCAGTTTTCATATCAGAAATGAGAGATACCTCCATTGCAGTCACTAGATGCAAAAGGCCTTATGTGCTATGGTGATGGATGCATTTTGAATGTCTCTAAGGTGCTGAGGTAGAACAATAGCTGTGTTGATACAAGGCCTGATCAGGATCAAGAAAAGGGAGTGGTGATGTCCCAGGTCTTGAACCAAGGCCTGGGTGTCCCCATTCAGTCACTGCATCCTAGCTTCCACCCAACATCTACTGAAACCTTTTGGGCGGAGAACCTACTAGGACTATAGCCCCAGCCAAGGCACTACCCACAGGAGCTCTGACTGGAGGATCACCCAGCTCCACCGATTGGTCCAACTACGCTATTTAAGCCAGAAGGAGGAACAGAAAGTTTGTGTGAGCAACAAAATGGATTCCTGTTGTGGCTGCATTGGGCTTGTGCTTGTGCCTGTCTCCTGCACACAGCTGTGTTCCTGATTTCTGGTCTGCTCCTGGCTCCTGCATCACCCCTCCCTTCGATCCTGTTCCCGCTGTGCTCCTGCCCCATGCTTGATCCTTGCCTGTCCTTATGCGTCACCTCCAATTCTCAGTTACCAGTCCTGGCTCTGACCCTGGCTTCCAACTTCTGACCCTGGCTCTGGCACTTGGCATCTGACCTCAGCTCTAACCCAAGCTTTGATTCCTGATTCTGACTCTGGCTTGATCCCTGGCTCTGGTAACTAGCAGTTGACTAACTTTGTTCCCTAGCCTGGATGCCTGCTCTGTCCAGTAGACCTGAGTCCTGCTCTGACTACTAGGCAAGACTGCCTACATCCTGATTTATAACAGAGTTAGGGATCAAGATGCATTCAGGGATCAAGACAACAGACAGACTTGAGGGAAAGGAAAGGGGTTGGGTTATTTTGTGAAAAGCCAGAGAGGAGAAGATGGGTACAGATGCTTAGGATGGAAGTTATGGACTTTTCAGGGGCTTAGCTGAAGTGAAAAATCTCTAAGCCCTTTTGTGGGTCACCCATCACTGCTTGGAATCAGGGCCAGATTCAGGTAAACCAAACCAAATAAATGTCCTCTCTTCTCCCTGAAATTGTTCGGAACTATGGCAGGAGGAGTAGACAAAGCAGTGATGGAATACAGTGATGATAGATAGTAAATATGAAAGGAAGTCTTTTTAAAGGAGAACTTCAAGGAGAACAATTACTCAGAGATCCATCTTGAGTGTATATTTTCTGCATTTCCACTGTGCAATAGCACATATCTATACAAAAGATCAGGGTTTTTTGGGGGGCGAGGTGGGGGTGGGGAAACGATGCCATTGTTCTGGAATACCTAATTTTGTAAACATCTTTATAGTGCTGAATCATCAGTACTAGAAGTCCAATAATAAATCACTGCTCTAATTTAACTTTCACGCTGAAATTCATGTTCTATCTAAAGTCTTTTGTAGGCACAGCTTAACACCCAAACAGGATGGTGATAGGTGGATTTCAGCAGCAAGTGATTTAATTCACAACAAAGGAATCTGAGCCCAAATATGATGTGAAAAGTGGTCACTGTTCACACTGTTTATTTGTTAACGAAGCAAGTTATGTTACTGCACATAAAAAAGAAATAAAGAAACACCAGAACACTTAACGTTTCTAAAGTAGTTTCCTCAAATTCCTTAGCAAACAATATAAAATAACAACCTAATAATTTTGTATCTTAATCATGTTCAGTAAAGAAGTCCTTTAGATAATTGGCACTGCCTCTGTACTAGGCCAAACTTTCTTTTAAGTTACAAATACTCACAAAAGGCTTACATTATAAGGAGCTGCTTTGGAGATGTGCAGATTTAGTTTGTAAGTACAAAGTGAACATGCAAATTGCCTTATCTTGTGGGATTCACAAACAACCATCATTCAGATTGATTTAATACATAGCTTTTTATCTTTAAAAGTGTTAATTAGAAAATAGAGACAGTTCTCTGAACACTTAAGAGTAATAAATAGATCAAAACAGCATCCATGCTTCTGTGATGGAACTTCTGAAGACTTTATAAAGGGATTAATACAATTGTCAAAAAGACCACAGTATACATATTTAATAGTGCTGCCAAGCTACAATTACATTTTTAGGACTCTGTTTGCTAAGCTTTTAAATACTCATTATACTAAAAAAAAAAGAACCACAACAACCCAGGGAATTTTCAGAACTTTAGCACATAACTCATGGTTGCTATGCTAGCTAGCCCTTTTTCTTATCCTACCCCCAGACCTAAAGTTACGGGGTTATATTCAGATTTCCCCAGTTTGGATCTAGCATCAGAAGTTTTTCAAGGTAGGGAAAAAAGTGTTAACATTGTAGCTTTGCTAGATCTGGAATAATCACTTTACAAAAGATAGAGCATTTATAATGAATTTAGACTAAGGCAACGATGAGATGTCCTTCACCACTAATGTACCATTAAAACAACCTGGGAAGAGGTCTGTAATACCTGTAATGCTCTTGAATCTGGATATGCTGCTCATCACAGGCTCTGACAACTGCTACCATAAGGCCCATTTTAGACTCTCTCTATCCGAAGTGATAATCCTTGACAACAGCTCCAGAGGAACATACCTGAAGTTCCATGCCACTGGAGGAAATTCCTTCCTGATACCACATTTGGTGATTAGTTTAACTCTGTGTGAGAGAGAAAAAGATTATCGTGGTTAAATATCTACTCCTATTTATACCCGACTGTATCAATGGCATTCAAGTAATTGATTTTTTGTTTCAATCCCAATAATATATATTTATTTTGCATCTGTATCTATGTAAAATGTGCCAGTCCAGCATCTTGACAAATTTACAATGTCACACTAAAAACACCAGCCTTAAACATTTGCTAAATGAGTATTAGCAAATGAAACCAGAATAACTCCCCAATCAGTCTAACAAACACACGAAAAATAATCCAGATACCCACAAAAATCTCTGAAAAATCCCAGGTAAACTGGTAAACTTTGCAATGTGCACTGAAGGTCAACAATCTGAAGTACCCAAGGAAGAATAAATTCCATAGTCCAGGGACCTCCACTGACGGGCCTGTGTGCTCATCTTCCCTGAATCCTGGGTGAAATTCTAGCTCCAGTGAAGTAAATGGAAAAACTGATGTTCACCTTAGTGAGCCCAGATAGAAAAAAGAAGTTTTGGCCACACCTCTAACCTGGACATCAAGAAGAAGACAACAATACAGGTAGAGTTGGGAGAAATTTTTCATGCAAATATTTTTTCCACTAAAAAATGAAGTTGTGGGGTGACTGAAACTGTTTGCAAATTTGAGTTGATTTCAGCATGGTGTTTTGGTTACTTCTTTTAAAAAAAAATTGGAAATGTTGAAATGGTTCACTTGGCATTTCCGAATAAAGGGTGTCAACTATTCTTTCCAGAAAGACGGTTTGTTAAGACTTTCCCTATATTTTATTTTAAAAAAATTAAAAATATTATCACCTCCCACCTCCATCCAATAAATAAAACAAAACAAAAAAACCCAACCAAACAAAAAGTGCTTAACAAAGTGCTTTGGCTGAAACAATTATTTTTTTTCAATTTTTTTGTTTAACTGAGAAATAAGATTTTTTTTTGTGGTTCAATCCAAAATGTGTGTGTGCATGTGTTGGTTAAACTACTAAACCAAAAAATGTTTTTGCCCAGCTTTAAGTTCAAGACCCTATATTGTTACAAAACCCTGAAGTTGCAAGCTTGAGAAAAAAATCCAGGCATTTGAGGGGGTAAGTATCATCCCTGTCAATTGCCTGCATTGCTTCCCCTCCTTCAGGTAGCTACTTCTCATCCATCCCAGTCAGAGCTAGACACTGATAAAGTCAACCAGTCACTATACCCTAATTTAGCAGTAGTGAGGCTTGGAGCTTATGGAGAATTTCCAGGTGAATTGACCAGTTTTCCTTTTGTTGTTTAGTCAAATATATCCATGTCCAAGTCATTGTTTTGAGCAATAAATCTGAGCAATAGCGTTGCCCATACACATTTCCATTGTTTGCACAAACCACACAATATTCACTTATTAGATCTGAATGTTTATGGAGACAACTTTGGAGTAGGAAAAGTTTTCATAATAACTGTGTGTCTGCTGTGGATATGGAACGAGAGTCTCATATTTGCCATTCAGCTGCCAGAATCTAGGGGTGGCTAAGACCCAGCTGGAGAAGCGAAGAGATATTTCTGAAGGGGTTGAGAGATCCAGCATTAGGGGCTGTGTGACTAAATCAGAGCAGTTGAGAGACACGATAAAGGCAAATGATGTAAGAGTCCGAACAAACTGAGAAAGTGGGAGAGTGCAGATGTCTAGATTAGCTGAAGGAAAAAGGTACAGGAGAAAGTGTTATACTGTATGCATAGTTGTGCAAATCAAATATGCCATAAAATGCAAAGCCTGATTTTATCTAAACTTTAAATTTAAATTTTATCTAACCTGATTCAAATTTCACTTTCACCAGTGTTATTGACATTGTCTTCAGTCCTCCTGAAATAGCCTGGTGAGAAATCAAAATCAGGCCTAATCAATGTAGACTTACTGTGTGCTTATGTCACTGTTTGCCATAGAATTTAGGATGTGCCAACCCCATCTCGAGACAATAGAACAAACGTTTCTGAATATTAATGTGAACATCTAGATGTGTAATTTAGAGAGAGAAAGAAAAAAATACTCTGATAGTAAATATATGAACAACTTAATTTCTCATGGATTTTAAAGAACAGCTGACATTCTGCATGGAAAACAGCATGTATTTGAAGACAGTGTTGTTTAATATATTTAATGTGTTTCTCTTCCCGTTTTATCATTAGGGATATTTGCATGAAAATGAGACTTCTGTTGCTTTAGGATTTGATGTGCTGTTATTCTTCCCCTGAAGTCAGAATCTTCTGTTTGTGACATCACAGTTAATTAATGTGGAGATGATTATGATGTTAGAAGCAGAGGTTTATGACTTGACGTGAGAAATACACAACAAAAGCACGTGAACTCTTAAGCAATAAAGATCCTGCTTTCATTCAAATTTTAACGACAAAGAACAAAGAAAGAAGCTTCCCAAAAATGACATCACCAGAAATGTGTCTAGACAGAAAGATTTTTCAGTGTTTTCCAAGTGGCTTTTATAGATAAGCCCCGAACATTGTTGTGAATTTTTGAGACCATGCGTTATATGATAATTATGACAGTCACTACCTTGTCCATGGTACAGTGGCGCTCTTTCAAATGGTCATGTTAAATTGGATGGATTGGCTTGTGGAAAACTCCATCTTAATTCTGATGTAAATGTAAATATGAATTGGGTATTCAGTAGCTCACTGGCTTTGGATTGTTCTAACACTGATTCAAAGTAATAACAGCATCAGTAAGGTACAAATAGTTCTTTGGTTTAGAAATAAAAGATACGTTTACATGCTAGTTGTATCTTCACTATCCTAACTTTTTTCACCTGTGTGTTTGACTTCATTTTCTTGATCCCTCCTCATCTTAATTTTTGAATTTTACTTTCACTGCCAGACTAGAGCTTTATTTTCTCACAAACTTTCTGCCTCCATTTCTGCACTGAAGGGGATAAGTCTTTCTGAGTTATTCATCTTTTTTTCCTAGGAAAGAGAAAAATAGGAAAATTCAGATAATGTTTAGGACATAGAGAATTTTTTTTTTCTGTTATGAGGTAGTTTTCCTGAATTAGCACCTGAGGGTTCCATCACACGTCAATATGACATGCTGGGATTTGAGATGATGCATCAGAAATTGGAAATGAGTTATTAAAACACAAATACTGGCACATATATATAACTTGCTAGCTACACATTCATAATGTTAACCTTTGTTGCATGCATTGTGTCCTACATGGGGTCTGTTTTTAATAACAAGAATCAATTCCATCCTTCATCTCAGGGCAAGGGGTTGCTTGTTCATATTACTAGTTAACAACTCAACACCATTTTTACTAACACTACAGAAAGAGAGAAACCTAGCACATTCTAATGAAAACTGAACAATTGTTTGGAAACTCGATAATGTGCTATAATACATTAGCAGAAAAGTGGGCAGAAGCTGTGTTAAGAGAGTTGACCTTCATGCACAGTACCTTTTGAGAGAGAGAGAGAGAGAGAGAGAGAGAAGATTATTAGGAGATTAGGTAGGAATGTTGTCAAAAAAGCAAAATCAAGTTAAATTTTGACAGTTTTAAAGGTGGGAAACTGCTATTTTTGGGCACATTTGATAACAAAAACATTAGGTAATACGCACATAAAGACGACTTGTAATTGTCATAGAATCATAGAATATCAGGGTTGGAAGGGACCTCAGGAGGTCATTTAGGCCAACTCCCTGCTCAAAGTAGGACCAATTCCTAACTAAATCATCCCAGTCAGGGCTTTGTCAAGCTTGACCTTAAAAACCTCTAAGGAAGGAGATTCCACCCCCTACCCCCAGGTAACCCATTCCATCACCCTCCTAGTGAAATAATGTTTCCTAATATCCAACCTAGACCTTCCCCACTGCAACTTGAGACCATTACTTCTTGTTCTGTCATCTTCTACACGAGAACAGTCTAGATCATCCGTTTGGAACCCCCTTTCAGGTAGTGTTGAAACAGCAATCAAATCCCCCCTCTTCTTCTTTCTGGCAGACTAAACAATCCCAGTTCCCTCAGCCTCTCCTCATAAGTCATGTGTTCCAGCCCCCTAATCATTTTTGTTTGCCTCCGCTGGACTCTTTCCCAATTTTTCCACATCCTTCTTGTAGCATGGGCGCATAAACTGGTCACAGTACTCCAGAGGAGACCTCACCAATGTCGAATAGAGGGAATGATCATGTCCCTCGATCTGCTGCATTGCTCCTACTTATACAGCCCAAATGCTGTTGCCTTTTGGCACAAGGGCACACTGTTGACTCATATCCAGCTTCTCGTCCACCGTAATCCTAGGTCCTTTTCTGCAGAACGCTGCATAGCCTTCAGGCTCCTAGTCTGTAGCAGTGCCATGGCGATTCTTCTATCCTAGTGCAGGAATCTGCACTTGTTCTTATTGAACCTCATCAGGTTCTCTTTGTTCTCCTCTATTTATCTAGGGTCCCTCTGTACTCCTATCCTACCTCCAAGCATATTACCTCTCCAGTTGGTGTCATCTGAAAACTGCTGGAGTGCATCCATCCATCTTCCACATCCTTGAATGACAGATATTTAATAAAGACGGCCCAGGACTACCCTTGGGACAACTTGCTCATACGGCTGCCATCATACATGGAGCCATCTAATCATACGTGTTGCAACGTGATGATCCGAACAGCTTTCTATCACCTTATAGTTCGCATTAATCCAGCCCATACTTTCTTTCACTTCCCTGGCAAGAAACTGTGGACCATCTACAAAGCTTGCTAAAAGTCAAGGAATAAACATCCACTGCTTCCCTATCCATCAGACCCATTTATTTGTCATAGAAGGCAATTAGGTTAGTCAGGCATGACTTGCCCTTGGTGAATCCATGCTGACTGTTCCTGATCACTTTCCTCTCCTCTAAGTGCTTCAGAATTGATTCCTTGAGGACCTGCTCCATGATTTTTCCAGGGACTGAGGTGAGGCTGACTGGCCTGTAGTTCCCCAGATCCTCATTCTTACCTTTTTTAAAGATGGGCACTTCATTAGCCTTTTCCAGTCATCTGGGACCTCCTCCGATCGCCGTGAGTTTTCAAAGATGGTGACCAATGGCTCTGCAGTCACTTCCACCAACTCCTTTAGCACCCTCGGATGCAGCACATCTGGCCCCATGGATTTGTGCTCATCCAGCTTTTCTAAATGCTCCCAAACCACTTCTTTCTCCACAAAGGGCTGGTCAGCTCCTCCCCATGCTGTGCTGCCCAGTGCAGTAGTCTGGGAGCTGACCTTGTTTGTGAAGACAGAGACAAAAAAAGCGTTGAGTACATTAACTTTTTCCGCATCCTCTGTCACTAGGTTGCCTCCATCATCCAGTAAGGGGCCCACACTTTCCTTAACTTTCTTCTTGTTGCTAACAGAATTATGTTTGTTGCTTTGTTTTTGTATAACTATGGTCTACATTATAATAATGCCTAGCACTTACATAGTGCTTGTGCGCTGTAGATCTCAAGGTGCTTTATGGTGGGTCAATGTTATGGGCCTTTCCATTAACTTCAGAGGGCTTTGGATCAAGTCCAACAAGCCCCTATTCACAAATAGGAAAACAAAGATGTGAAAGATTTGTCTGAATTCACACAAATCAGTTGCAGAACTGGGAACAGAATCCCACTCCTGTGTCCTCTAGACCACATGGCCTCCCACCCTCTTCCCTCTCTTGAGTATATGTCATGGTCTTGGCTGACCTATGACACTCTTCATTTCTTTGTCTACAGCTGTCCTGCTGATGCTTAATGTGGATGAAAGTGACACATACCTCAGATAACAAATGGCTGGTGCATGTTGTGGCAAGACAGAACTAAATTTTTCAGTAAGACCCTTTATGGAGTCTGTCACCCCAGGATGGCAAATTGGAAATCTGCAGACAATTCAGGAAATTTCAGAATTGGAGGGTGTCATAGCTTCCTACTTAGATTTGAACCTTAGCGTTCATAAAATGAGAAGCTAGCATGAACCCTCTAAGCTTAATTACTAGCTTAGATCTGATATCGCTGCCACCAGCCAAGGATTTCAGGGCTTGGCTCCCTATGCTCTCCCAAAACCTTCTCTGGGGGACCCCAAGACTCAGAGGCCCTGAGTCTCACACCAAAGGGGGAAACAACCTCCTCTCCTTGTCTCCTCGTTTACCTCATTCCCCGGCTTTCCCCCTCCCTGGTTATCCTGGGATAAAGACGCACACGCGACGGGGACGCGCACATGATCCCGACACCGCGACGCCGAACGGCCGATACTGTACTTAAACTCCTGACTTCAAAACAGAGAGGACAATTCACTTCCCCACCCCTTCTTCCCTGAGGCTGCCAGATACCACTCCGTAAACTACCCAAAGAATTTCCCTTCCCTATCTTTTTTTTGTTTTGTTCCTTAGCCTACCAAGAAACTCAAACAGGTCTTAAAAAGAAAGCTTTATAAAAGAAAAGAAACACATAAACATAGTCTCGTATAGAGTTGACAAGGGTCAATTGCTTAAAAAAAAATGAATAAACAACCTTAGTTCAAAAAAGAAATAAATTATTGAAACATTTCAGCAAACTACACCAGATACAAAAACAAATTAAAACTATTGTTTCTACCTTTTTGTATTACCTTGAAACAGAAAAGATTAGAAACTTGAAGATAAAGATGCCCTTCATAGCAGAGCACAGACAAAGACAGACAGAAAGGGACAACACCACACTCTGAGCTTTGAAAAATCCGGTTTCCTGATTGGTCCTCTGGTCAGGTGTGTGGTTCCCTTTGTTAACCCTTTACAGGTAAAAGAAACATTAACCCTTAGCTATCTGTTTATGACAGAGGGCTTTTAATTGACTTAAATATAGAATTGAATGATACAATAGTTACACATGCTTTGTTGTTTATTTTTATATTGAATGTAATTTATTTTATCATGTCCTCCCATTGTCAGTTTCCAATATACCATACATTTTTATATTAAAAAGTACCTAACTAAACTATAGAAGTTGCCAGAGGAAAGTCAGAGATTTTGATATCTGGGTAAAAAAGACAGTTTGGGCTTTTTTGCATCAGGGAAGGTTTTTGAGGAAATTTAGATTTTGACACTAGGTAGGCATTTTAATTCTCCCATCCTTTTGAAAAGCTGAACATTTCACCTAAATGCAGTGAAATAATAAAGAATATTGAAATTAATGTATAATCGCTAGGCTTCAGAGTAAACATTCAATTGACATAAATGTGTCAGTTCACTGCTCACATGGCTATTGTTGCCACAGAGTCATGAAAACAGCACTGCATCCATTCACATTTGAAAGGTTACATTCCCAACCACCAGGGCCAACAATATAATGCTTTTAAATGAAAGCTTAGATTTTGCTGCATAATCCTGCTATAGACATAAGCTACTGTAGCAAACTCTATGGTCATGGAATCACAGACTTAACAGGGCCCTACACAATTTTAGGTCATTTAGTTCTGAAAACACTTAAATCCCACTGGTGTGGATAGGCACATCTATTTTATAGTGCAGGATGTCTTAGAGTCTTATTTTTGGTTTTGTAAATTGTCACTTCACTGGTGAATCTGGCTTTTTTGATTTCTTTCAGACCTGAAATTCAGAGAACAAAGCTAAAAAAGTGTTTGCATAAGCCTCTGTAAAGTGCAACTGCTTCTGAGTTTCATGCTCAGCGTGATGTCAGATGTGGCCAAAATTGCCTTATCCTTCTGGTTCATCAAGGACAACCTGTCCTGATGCTATGCCAGTATCTCTGGCTTCCCATCACATCTCTTGGGTAAACTCCCAAAGCAGTGACTTTGTGACTAAACGCCTGCCAAATCTCCTTTTTGGAAAAAACAGCTGCTATTCTTAATACATTAAAAGGCCCTTTCAGATTTTAGGAATTCCTCTCTGAAGCAGTGATTTTCTTTTCTTTTAAACATTAGGTAATGATGCCTCTGATAAACAGTGAGACCTTCACCCATAAGTAGAAGATGCTACTAGTGATGAGGATGTATTCTTTTTGTGTGTTGGACTCTCATGTTTCCCTGATCTGTGGTAATTCTTCTTCAAATCTGAATGTAGTTATTACTCATATGAACAGGAATGATTTTTTAAAATTAAAAAAAACATGATTACAAATTACAATCAGTATTACAAAACAGTACATCTGATTTTTACTTCAGTTTATAGATATCTCTCAATGATTATAAGGAATAGAAGAATTATATTATATTATATTTATATTTATATTATAAAAAGGGCCTGGTTTTCAAAGGTATTCAGGCACCTAAAGATGCAGATAAGCATTTAGTGGAATTTTCAAAAGCACCTATATGCCTTACTCCCACTGATTTCAATGAGTGTTAGGTGCATGGAGCTAGAGTCACAAGGGGAACGTAGCCTGAGTTTTGCAGCACCTAACTTTTAGGCACCTAGCTATCAAGTGGAATTTACAACCCCAAGTTAGGTTCCCATGCTCTCTATACAACACATGGTGAGAATTAGGTGCCTAAAAAATGGATTCACAGAAGCCACCATGCAGAGCGAGGAGCTGCCTAAATTAGGCATTAGGAAATACGAAGCAGAGAGGTGTAGCCTATTCCCTTAAATGGAGTTAAGCACTTCCCTTTACTGGGATTTCACTACCATGGTCCCTTTCCTGGAGTTAGGTGTCTAAGCCAAGCCAGCCCTTTTTAAAGAAAAAATATGGAGAGCTACCTTTTACCCTGTGGCTAGGGTACTCACTTAACATGTGGAAGACCCAGTTTCATATCTTCAGTCTGTCTGATGTGGCACAGGGACTTGAAACTAGATCTCCGAACATCCAAGTTGGGATATTCTAGGGTTGGCCTCTTTCCTAATGAAGCTTTATATAAAATAGTTTGTATAAAATACTTAACTATTCAGTGGGCCTGAGAGAGCATGAGAGAGAAATACTTTATAGTCCAGTGGGAAGGGTACTCACCTGCAATATGGAAGAACCACATTCCAGTACTTGCTCCAGTGACTGCTTAAGCGGGGGGCATCACTGAACTCTGGCAGCTGTGTTTTGTGCAGTAGCCTCTGAGCACATCTAGTGGATTGGGCCTCACAGGCAAAAGAGGAGAGGGAATGTCTAGTTTGTGAATCCCGTTGAGTCTTGGCATTAGGCACTGAGCTGCATGGTGGTGTCAGCACTGAGGCAGCAGTGTGCATGCAACTAGCAAAAATGTAGGTACCATGTAAGTTTAGACACCTACAGGGTACGCGACAGCAGAATAGGGGTTTTGACGATATAAATTTTGAACTTAGATGCCTATGTTCCTTTTGTGAATCCCACCCTTAGGCACTTTTGAAAATCCGACTGATTGCCTATTTGCATCTTTAGGCGCCTACATACCTTTGAAAATTTGCCCCTAAAGTCACCTTTTACAGTATACTACATATTTTCACTGCATGTTCACAAGTATATTTTGTAGCTTTTTTCTCAGAGGCACAGGATCAGGGTGGTGACCAGTCTGATGGCAGTTGGTTGCCTGGATATGAGCTAAAGCTGATTATTGTCCCCCTCTGTCGAGGAATAAAGGACATTCCAGCCCCGGAAGGAGCTCATCTGTAGGATAAGTTACATGGTGATTTAAGAGGCAAAATCCTTAGATAAGTCAAATCAGGGAGTCCAATGAGAGAGGAATCACCCACCTCAAAATGTAGATGTTTGTAGGTTGCAGCATTTTGCCCTTGTACTATTGTAGGGATGGCCAAAGTACAGCACATGGGGTTTACAATGTGGCCCATGGACAATTTCACATTGAATAGTGAGGTCTGGTCTGCAAGTCCTAATGTGAAATGTGACAACTCTGAATTTGTCCCAAAGAGTTGGCAATTTGCCATCTGGCAAAGTGACCCTCAGTTAGGCTGGCTGAATACCTTGTAGTATTGTCAGATCACTTGAAGATAGAGGTAAGAAGGATGTTTGGAGACAGTTATGTATGATGCCTTTGGCACAGTCCAGCAACGGACATGTCTCTGGCATTAATATTGGTCAATGTAATGTAATTGCATTAACACTGATTAAGTGTATTCATGTTTAAAACTTATATTGATTGTTAATAATAAAGCTGCAGCCTTTTAACACCAACTGTAGATTCACTGTCTGTGGAAACCAGGAGTCTTGAGGGCAAGGATAATTTATACTTGCCAAATCACTTAGAGAAAATTCCAAGTACATTGAAATTTGCATATTCAGTATTATAGAGGGTAATTAGGGATAGGCTAAATATTTATCCAGTTCTCAGCTTTAAATCACAAACTCAGAATGAACTGGCTGGTTCAAGGTTTTCTAATTGGAAATGAACTATAAAAAGGAAAAAAAAATACCCCTCAAGTAGTGATAAAATATTTTATGATCTCATAACACTGCAAATTTGAAAAAAAAAAAACGTCTTGTACTAGTTCACAAATTCACAAATGGTTCCCAGACTATTTTTTTAAGCTAATAAAGGTACATTTCCTTATGGAAAGGTCCTATGTAATTTAATAGGAATGAAACCTAATAGAGTTCTATAGACATTTAATAGAGTTCTATAGAAATTACTCTAAAATCTTACAATCTAAAATTTAATTGAGAATGATTTCCTTTTTGTATGTTTATAATTTAGAATTTTATAGCTCTCTATTAAATAACATAGGATGGCTCAAAAAACTAATAGAAAGCTTATCATTTTCCCTAAATTCTATAGGGCATTTTCATAAGGGTTTAGAAAATAATAAATTATGAATGATATATTGCATGATGATGAATATGAATTAAAAAGTTGAATGCTGAAAAAAATCAAATATCTGGCCTTATGCAAGAAACTTTAAACATTTGAAGGTTTACATAGGGCCCACTCACCAAGGCCCTGATTCAGCCAGGTAGTTGCATGAGTGACCAGGTTTAAGTACCTGGCTAGTCTATTGACTTCAGCTGTTTAAAGTGAGGCATGTGCTTATGTGGGTGAATGGGGGACATATTTTGTGAATAGAATCTTCCAATAAAAACAAAATGGCTGAACAGAATAAAATTGCTATAATAGTAATTCTGCTGTGAGCTGTTGTTCTGTTACTTCTTCAATCCTTCCTGCCTTTATTCAGGGGGATCAGTTTAAGAATGTGTGTAGAAAGTTTTGTTGTGTATTATATTTTATTAACTTATGGTTTAGTGAAGAAAAGTGGGAATTGCTCTCATATCCTCTCCAAATGGCATTAGTTTCACCTATTTTTCCTCATTTCCTAATATTTGCTATTTTTTATACTTCCCTTCTCTCACCTTTTCTTTTATCATTCCTCGACTCCTTCACTCTGGCCTGGTCTACACTACGCGTTTAAATCGATTTAACGCTGTACCCGTCCACACTACAACGCCCTTTATATCGATATAAAGGGCTCTTTAAATCGATTTCTGTACTACCTCGACGAATGGAAGGTAGCGTAAATTCGATATAAATTGGATTCGGGTAGTGTCGGACGAATCCGGCGTAGGTCCGGGGTATCCAAGTGCACCACTCGACGATCGCAGGCAATCATGAACTCGGATTGCAGCGGGAGGAACAGGAAAGCCCCCCTGCAAACTTGAATGAATTTCTGTTTGCCCAGCTGGAGTCTTGATCAGCACGGGTGGCGATGCATCTCAAATCAAAAGAGCTCAGCATGGACCGGACGCGGAGAATGACTGATCACTGAATCGGACAGATTCCTGTTGTATCAAGAGCTTGTACGAAAACATAATGCAAAGGTTTGAAAAAGAAATCTCCAGGATGAACAACGCTGCGTGACTAAGCGTACGGGAACGAACTCAAATGGACGCTCATGGGATGAGGGGGATGAGCGATCAGTATCCACAGTCCACGGCAGTCCTGAAAAGATTTGCAGAGGGGAAGATGAACATATCTGATGTGCAGTTCCTCAGAGACGGTACAGACGACTCGGTAACATTTGCTATATGCAAAGAAGTGCAAGTGCTGTGTAGCGCTGGAGATCCCTCTCTCGGGTCACAGTACTACGGTGCCGGGGAAAAAAAAAAAAGCTTGAAACGGCTACCATGGTTGCGGTGCTATGGTCTGCCCAGGCAATCCAGGGAAAAGGCAGCGAAAGGATTGTCAGCTGATGTTTTCCCGGAGGAAGGAATGACTGACGACATTTACCCAGAACCACCCGCGACAATAATGATTCAACCCAGAATTCCAAGGGGCGGGGGAGACTGTGGAAACTATGGGATAGCTATGGAAGAGCTACCCACAATGCAATGCTTCAGAAATCGATGTTAGCCTCGGACTATGGACGCACAACGCTGAATTACTGTGCCTAGTGTGGCCGCATGCAATCGAATTTATATCAGTTTTATAAAACCGATTTTAGCTAATTCGATATTATCCCGTAGTGTAGGCGTGGCCTCTCTCTTAGAACCTAGTCCTGACAACCTTACTCAGAGAAGTAGTCATTCACAGATTCCTACACATGCATTTAAATACATGAGTAGTCTCAATGGCGGTCTTTAGAATGTTTGGTCCTGTTTCTTCCATGATGGTTTCTGGGATAAGACTTTGGGTTACTTTGATTGAAAAAAGGTATTTTACAGAGTGATTTCTTTTCCCAGGGGCATTCTGTTGGTGACCTCTGGGCCTGTGAAGACTCTATAAAGGATGAGTGTCCAATTGTACCTCCCTCTTTATTGGACAAGGTTCCAGTATATTTTAGGTTACATATCTGCCAATTCCTGATCACTGTGCTAGAAACAGCTACCAGAAACAGTTTATGATTTGTTACTCAGATTTACAGTCAAGAAGCATGTATTTGATTAGCCACATATTTGTGTCTGATGTTTGAATGACACAGCTTTGGGTGCTCATATTCTGCCTTACAGTAAACATGTTGAAGACACTTGAAAATGGTGTTGGCAAAGATAAATGTTTTTCCCTTGTCTCAAGGAACATAAGCCATCATGGCATTACCTGCTGTTTAATGCTTGCCTCCTTTTTGCTTTTACTATCATCAGTGCTACCATCAGTAGTGTCAGCTCAGCTCTTGAATTAGAACTTGCAAGTTAACTTGTATTCCCTGTGCTGTCTAGCTGTCTACTCTGTAACAGCAGAACCAGAATATTGCCAAGTCTTGCATAAACAATGCCTATTGCTTTTGCTTTAATTTCTTAGTAACACAGGAGTAGATTTTAAAATGTGTATTAAAGTGAAGAGGACATGTTCAACCAGATTATAACAATTCTAACATACAGAGACTTGGTAACTCGAATTACTTCTTTGTATGTTAAAAATGTAATAAAGATACTGCTGGTCTGATGTTCAATAATATTAACAATGTAGAAAAAATGTGCTCTTTCCATGCTTAAGATTGTGTCAAATGTTTATTTTAGCTTTTCACATCAAAATGAAGCATATAAATATTATTTACATTAAGAATACACTGAACTTGGTTATTATTGCAACGTATTGGTTTGGTTTTTGATGTTTACTTGAATTGCTGGAAAATTCAAATTTTCTTTCCGTGGCCTCTGCAGTGTTAACAATTGCATAGCAACTCCTAATCTGAGTGATAGACAATAAACTGAATAAGTATCCACTTCTTCATTTATTCAGATTTTATATCCTAGTTGTCTTTGCTCCTTGCAGTAATTTGTCGAAAGCTTGCAGTTAGGTTGTATGTAACCTTTAATTCAGCTATTGTTAGCAGTTTTGTATGCCAGTGAAGGGTTCTGAAATTTTCAGTAGGACGTGTACGCCTAATAGGAAAACTTAATTATTCCCCTAGTACTTCAGAGCTATCATTGACATCTGAGTTATATACATTTCATATCTACTGCATAACCTTCAACTCACAGTCAATAGGGTTGTGTTATACTTCATAGGCTAGAACAAGGAGATTTTTGTATTATTATTATTATTATTTATTATTTATTTTATTATTGTACAAGGACTTAAGAGAAATCTATGCCTGTAAAACTTATTTGCGCTCTGTCTCAATTGCCCATTTTATGCATGCCATTGAATCACATATATGCAAATTAATCAGGTTACTTTTAGCTTAAATATTAAAGGGCAACCATGTACCTCTCCTAGTGCTTTTGGAGGTGAACTAGTTTTAATTCCAGTGGTTGGTTTAGTCACTTTTTCCCCTGAGAGGTAGATATTACACGAGGCAGTTTTGAGACTCCCAAGTTAGAAGAGAGCTAACCAACGCAAAGGTATCTGCTATACGACATATAGGAGTTAACATCCAGTTTTGTAATACTATCCTATGAATTTTGTATTGACTAATCTGTACTGGCAAAAACTATCATGGGTGTGTGGCACACATTCCAGTGTGTGTTTCTGTGTATGGTATGGCTAAGTCAACATGGCAGATTTGTATTGCATGGACTTCCTTGTCATTATGGCATCTTCTTTTTCCCCATATTTTAGGGCTTATCCAGAGGCCTTTGAAGTCAGTAGAAAGACTTCCACTGATTTCAGAAAGCTCTGGCTAGCTCCTTATTTCACAAGAGCTGCTATAAAACTGCAGCAGTGCCACAGCAGTTCTGTGAATAGGCCAAAAACTGGAGCAATCTCCAAAGAAAGACAGCAAATGAATACAAAGATTTTTAAAAATAAATTTGTTTTCCCCTTTTCACCTCATATTTAATTCTATTGTGTTCAGTTGTGGCCCACTCAAAAGCATGCTGATCACTTGGACTAAGATATAGCTGTGGGAGCAAGTTTTTACTTCCTGC
>NC_133778.1:57758041-57809018 GCF_003597395.2 Chelonoidis abingdonii
TTGTTGGGTTTAGTTATGGGTGATTGGGGGGTGTCGGTGGTCGATGATATACAGGTCAGTCTAGATAATCTGGTGGTCCCTTCTGTCCTTAAACTCTGTGACTCTATGAGCTCTGAGTGTATTTTGAAGCTATCCTGCCCAATGGAGCCCCCCAGCAAAGGGCAGTGGTGAAAACATTGCTTGCACTTTCCCAGCAAATCCACATTGGGTGCAGCAGTCCCTGATGGGGATTTGGGAGAGCAAATCAAGTGCTCAGACTAAAAAAATATAATTAATTGGTTATAAAATATTATCACGCCATAATTATATTACTGATACCTTACCACTCCTCCTCCTGGAAAAGAGAAGTGCCCGCCCCAGACACCACATGCTGCAACTGGCAGGTTATAAGCTGGTCGGCTATATGCCTAGCCACAAACTTGAGCTGGGAGAGCAGGTCATCTTGGGGCCATGGAGTACCTCGTGGTATGGAAGTTAGTCTCCTTTCCAGAGTGGTAGACAGAGTGTACTTATGATATGTACAAGGAGGAAAAAGCTCCCTGTTCCTTTGGTCATTCACCTCATCACAGTGCACACAACTGGGCAAGATTTGACCCCCAGTTTGGAGGCTTATCTAACTGTTGTCAGGGCTGGCGATATCTGTTTATCTAGACAACAGGAACTGGTTATGAACTGTCTGAAAAGCATAGCTCAGTTTGAGCTCCCATTGTTCCTTATTTTATCTGAACTGTTTTGTCCTACTCTAGTTTAAGCTCAGTGTGAAGCAGCTGAGATATCAACATCCAAAATGAGTTAATCAGGAATTATTTTTTTCAAATCAGCAATTTTAAATATGAAAATATCCATACTAAAGGGTACATTTCCAAAAGGGTCCATGTGGGGCTTCTCGGATGAATATGAACACATATCCATCTGTACTATACAGGTGCAAACATCGATCTGCGTGCTTTAAACATTCGACACTTGAATACTTATTTAAATAGGCCAATACTAACATATATAGAAGGGTTGGAGATTACATCTGCAGAGGTGGCCATTGAGATTTGCAGATTTACATGTTATAACACTTGTCCAGTGTCAGGTGCTGGGCTATTCAAGGTCTGCCTGCAGTTGTTTGCCCCTGCAAGGCATGCAAATGTATGCATGAACAGATATAGGGCCAATAGCACCCAAAACCGCTGCCAGTAGTTTCAGGTGTTCCTGACCTTTATGTGGAAGGGTCAGGACCAACACCAGCACCAGCAAGAGAAAGAAGACAGCAATTGCTGGCTGCACTAATGGTATCACAAGGACTTGGTGGTACTGAGTCTAGGACTCGGGATCTAGGACTTGGTGTACTGGCATTCACCACACATCCTAAATCAACACCATTAGTCCCACCAAGAGGCAGAAGCCCCTCCTGCCTCCCACCTATTACACTGGATGTACTATCCTTGAGGATCAGGCTCTCTATTTTCATCTGCAGCTGCTAATATTTGTGCATAGCCACATTGTCAGTGTACCATAATCCAGGACTGTCTACCAGCTGAGGTATCACAAGGCATATGGTACCAGAGGCTTTGCTGGTGGAATCTGAAGATTTGTACTCTGGTGAGCTAGAGGCCTGGTCTACACTGGGGGAGGGGAAAGGGAGAGGGATCAACCTAAGATATGCAACTTCAGCTACAAGAATAGTCCTTATGGCGCAGGGTTGACTGCTGCCTCTCCCCCATTGACTCCACTTCTGCCTCTCGCTGCGGTGGAGTACAGGAATCAACAGCAGAGTGACTGGGGATCAATTTTTCGTGTCTACACTAGACACGATAAATCAATCCCTGATAGATCGATAACTACCCATGGTGTCTTAGGCACTGGCTCCTCTTCCTGCTCCAACTCAGGAGGTTAGCCCAGACAGGGATTCTAAAATCTCCTGGGCACGCTTGCACTCCCATAAAGCACATTACCAGGTTTTGGACCATGGTACTCTCCCCCTTGAGCATCATTTTTCTACCTTATAATCCTACTCACTGGCCCTAATGGGGCTCTTGGGATCCTTATGTCAAACCTCTTGATTTCAGAAGATCTGAGCAGACATTTATACAAAGGTCACCTCACAGAGACAGGCCTCAACCCACTTGGAATTATTATGAGGAGGAAGATCAACTTCAACAGATGAAGCCACTCCTGATAAAACAGTGGCACTGACCTTATTATTGCCACCTGATGATTTCAGACACTTTCAGGACCTCTTGAGAAGGATTGTGGCATCACTCCAGATTGCCCTAGAGAAAGTCCAGGACTCCACAGGCAAGTTGCTGGACATCCTTCAAATGGAAGGCTGTAGCAAAATAGCATTTCCAATCAACAAAGCTATATTGGAGCTGGCCAAGATTGTGTGGCATACCTCAGCCATCTATGCCCCACCCTCAAAGGGACCGAGAAAAAGTACTTAGAAAAGTCCACTTTAGTTCCCACTCAAATTGTAGAGTTTATTGGAACAACGCTGGACTTGATTTCAGCCAGACCATACTTCCCTGAGGACTGATTCCAGGTGAATTTATTGCTCAGCTTCAACTTAACCCTCAAACAAGAGTTCAATCCTGCCTTGTCCTCCTAGGCCATATGGTCTGCTCCACTTACATGAACACCCTCCATTACCAGTGTCTTCAGGCATGGTTACAGTCAGTCTGTGCTCCAAGCAGAGACAACCTGGACAAACAAATCTTGATCCCCCCAGAGTCCTGACATCCTTAACCTGAAGGGAGGATACAGAAGCCATATGTGTAGGAGTTTCCTCCATTCCCCGCAACCCATGAAGAGGCTGATTACACATACTGGGGAGTGCACCTGGACAATCATATGGCTTAAGGTTCGTGGTCCCAACAAGAGTTCAAGCTACATATCCATCTCCTTGAATTATGAGCAGTACAAGAAGCCCTCAGAAGATTCATCCATGCCCAACACATTCAGGCCATGTTGAATACTATGACTACAGTATACCTCATAAGCAAACATGGAGGAGCAAGGTTCTTTCCACTTTGCACAAATGTTATCAAACTTTGGAGCTAGTGTATCCATCACCAGATCACCCTCTCTGCAGTGCACCTCCCAGAAGTAATGACCATTTTAGTGAAAACCTCAGCAGGCACTTCTACAGGGACCACAAGTAGAAACTGTATGACTTGGTGGTATAGAATATCTTCCGACAGTGGGGATTCCCACACTGTGGAACCTCTTTGTGTCCAAAGACAACAAGAAGTGCCAACCCTACCATTCCTGAGCAGCTTGGGGTCATGATTCCAAAGAGAACGTGTTCCTAGTTTAATCACTGGAGCCACTGATGTCTGCTTTTCCACCTATCCTTCTCTTCGACTCCTGAGGAAAATCAAGCATGACAAAGCATTGATAACTCTAATGGTGCCCTGCCAGCTGCCCAGTTCCCCAGCATGCTTCAGATATCAGCACACCCATGCATAGGAATCCTGATGTTTCTGTACCTGCTGACTCAGGACAAAGGTAAGACCAGTCATCCCAACCCAGCATCCCTCCATCTAATAGCCTGGTATTTGGATGGATGATGAGCTTAGAAAAGTCACATTTAGAGGTGGTGAAATCCATTCTCAGTAGCAGGAGGAAAATCTCTATGAGAAAATGGAAGAGATGTTCTATGTTGTGCCAGCAATCCTAGATATCTCCAGAGGACTTCGAGATCCTGACCATCTTGGACTACCTCTTTTCCCCAAAAAGAATTCAGGTCTATCTCTCAGCTCACTGCATGGGACAGCTTGCGGCCACATTGTCTTCCATAAGGAGGTAACACCCAAGTTCATTCTAAAGGTTCGCTCTGAATTTCACATATCAGGTCATACACCTACCTGTTTCTACCTGAAACCTCACTTCACCACTGAAGACTGGAAGCTCCATTCCCTGGATGTCCATCAAGCCTTAGCTTACTACCTGCAAATCAAGAAACCTTTCAGGAAGTCTCTGGGTCACTTGTTTTCATTGCTGAGTGGGTGAAGGGGGAAGCAGTCTCCTCACACTGACTTTCTAA
The DNA here is from genome assembly GCF_003597395.2 of Chelonoidis abingdonii. Lineage (NCBI taxonomy): Eukaryota > Metazoa > Chordata > Testudines > Testudinidae > Chelonoidis > Chelonoidis abingdonii. The sequence continues at coordinate 57,762,075 of NC_133778.1, forward strand.
ATGCATCCTGCTTTGTATGAATGGTTGGAAACTCCTCTCCATCAAAGTGTGCGAGCTTACTTCACCAGTGGCAGGCTACCCTTGGTGGCTTCTCTTCAAGGTGTTCTCCTCCTGTAGATCTGTAAAGAGGCAATGTTAGGCTCTGTGCATACCTACACTAGATATTACACCCTCGTACAAGATTCTTCAGTAGACACATTCTTTGATACATTAATTCTGTGGTCTGTTGCGTAGCATGGTTCTCCATGTTCCCCTCCTCCATGAATGCTGCTTGGGAGTAAACTGCAGTGGAATACTCATAGGGACCACCACTCATAAAAGAAAGGACAGTTACTTACATTACAGTAACTAGAGTTCTTTGAGATGCGTGTTCCCTATAAATATTCCACTATCTGTCCTACTTCTATGCTTCAGATCCTTTCTAAAGGTGTAGAGAAGAAACTGGAAAGGTAGTCAGTTCATGCTTCCCATTTTGTCCTCCGCTTGGAGCACAGGGAGCCACGGGTGTAGAGTTATGGACACTGTTAGTGAAAAACTTCCCAGTCTCTGACACATCTTGTGCATGTAAACTCACAGTGAAATACCCATCTGGACCACACATCTTGAGGAACTCCAGTTACAATCTGGTAAATAGCCTTTCTTTACTTATGCTTGTGCCTAACTTTGAGCATGTGAATAGTCCTATTGAAGTAAAAGGGAAAGCTTATGTGCTTAAAGTGAGGACATGATTGTCTTGCTGCATTGGGACCTCAGCACATGAAGGGATTATAATCATGGTTGTTTGAAATGTAAGGAATGTTGTCACAACATCTACAGTACGGTGTAGGTAATAAATGAAGTATTATGATGCTGCTATTCTCTAAACATTGTTCAACTGATTCGCTTGCTGAAAATGTGTATCTCTGGATTCTGTGGACTGAAAATCAATAGCGAAAACCATAAGCTACATATAATGGTGTTTATCATGGTCCAACCCTTCCATGAGAGTTAATGTGTTAAATGTATAGTAGTTTTAATTAAAATTTTTATTTTTAAAATAATGTTTTACAATAATGCGTATAGTTCTGTGTTTTCTTTAATCTCAGTGGTTTGATAATACAGGAAGTTTGGTAATAAATAATTCACGTAGAATGTTAGCTTGGTAGTTCTCATAAATCCACTCACAGCCCGTTATTTACTGTTACACTTTTGAAAATTAAAGAACAGAACAATGGGTTTCAAAAGGGCTTTTACAGGAGAAGAAGTAGTGGGTTTTTTCCTTTTCTTTTCCTACAATTTTTTTTTTCTGGGCTGGGGAACTTTAAATTTTAATGTCTGTTAGGTAATATTGACAGAATAATTGGTTTTCATGTTAGGGATATAATTGTGAATAAAACCTTGGCCTTTTAAAACAGGTAATATATGTATCAGATATGTCTGCTTCATAGATTAAAGCTATGGGCATTTATAAAAAGAAGTATTTAGGTCTTGGGGTTATTTAAAGATTCCTAATTTTTAACTTTCCTTTTAGACTTTATTTAGTTATGCAAGATATCACCATATTCAGAATTTTTTATAATAAACATGTCTAGTCAAAGAAAGCATTAATGAAGCAATTCCCCAAATAAAACAGCCCATCATATCTGAGTTGCAGCAGAGAGAAAGTGTGGTCTTTGTAGTTTAATCAAGATCACAAGACTTGTTTTGAGCTTCTGTCATCTTTAATTTTACGGCACTTCATTTCAGAGTGGGACTGCCAGGGTCACATGCAATTAAAACACAGGCAAGATTTGTCTTGTGAAATCTTAACATAAAAAGTAACGTGCTACTCTATTTTAACTTTTCTACTGAACTCTGTGAACTCACTAATTACTTTTCCCCTTCTTGTCACCTTTTGATATGACATGTATTTTATAGAGGAGATAGAAGTTTGGAATTCTTTTCTATCAAGCATATGATTGAGGATAACAAAATTAAACCAGAGAAAAAAGGAAATGTATTTTTCAGAAATACATTTTTAGAGATATTTGAGCATTACTTCTTCAATTACAAAGGGACTGGAGGATCAAATTCTAGGAAATAACTGTTAATCTGCTTAACTAAGGCAGGTAGAAGTGTAATAGGAGACCAAGGATTTTACTGAGGCCAGTCACATGGGCTGGAGTTTATTCTTTTGCAGGCAGAGGAGAGGTAGAAGGAGGGTAAAGGGCCTTTAATGTGGTCGGCCATGAAAAGCACTAAAAGGCAGTGTCTGTGTAGCTTCTTTATAGCTTTAGCACAGTTGTTGCATCATAGTGATCAGTAAATTGCATAGACCCTTATTAACCTTATTGATAAGGAGCTTAGGGAGTCCCATTCAGCTCACAATATATTCTTCTTTTTGTTCTCCTGTCTGTCTCAGTTTGCAATCCCCGTTTCTTTGTACAGAAAGCCTTTATGTTGCACCTCACAATTCTGTGCAACTACTCTGCTGATTTAAGTTGGAGCAAGGGAACTGTAGAGCAGAAAGAGCAGGAGTACACATGGGGCCATGGGCCTATTTAAGTATGGCTGGGACTCCTGGAGAATGTTTGAAAATTTTACTTTTAAAGAATCTTTTATATTGCTCTTCTTTCAATGCAGCTGGGGTCTGTGGGGATCAGGGGATTATTTTTGATACCTGTCTAAAAGAGTTATGTCTACACTGGTTTCCATCCCTAGCTACTAATTAACCTTATTGTATACAGGAAACAGTCTATTTAGTACCTGAATTTTTTCTCTAATGTCATGTAAAATTAAATCTACTGTGAAATCTAGTTAGCATTTGCCTTTTTGAAGTCATTTTTAAGTTTCCAGTCCTGGTGACTGTGACCTCAAAACTGATAGCTATAAAAATGGTGAGCCAGTCCCAATTTCAGCTTCAATAGGAATTTACTTAAATGTTCTCCATTCACCTGAATATGTTGATGCACATGTAGGGAAGTGCACATTTGGGCACTTAACAGTGATTTCACAGGAACCGTCCATTTCTAGGTCACCATATCCCAACAAGGCCATATGTTCTTGCATTCTCTCCTAAGTAAAGGAGCTTTTTCTTTTGACTAGTGAGGCTAGACTTTGATTGTTGCAGTATAGAGGAGAGATGTAAAAAATGCAATTAGTGATGGCAAAAGCAGATACATTAAAAAGAAACAGGAAAAGATGTTCAAAAAAATCCCACCATGAAATCTAGGAGGTGGCAAGGACTATATGAAGATTGAGAGATCAATTTAAACTGCATAAAGACACATTTTTAAGACTTTTTAAAGTCTGATGCCCAACATAGATGTATAAACTATTCTATGGATGTGCAACTCATTGTCCTGCATCACACATTTTTGGAAAATTATGCCCACTAATCTAAACTTTTGCATACTGTTCATTTTTCTTTTTGTACTTGAGCAAGAAAAGGAGTTTGCACCAGTAATGCTACCATAAAACTCAGCCAAGCCTTTGCTTTTGCATTGATTAACATTTCCCAGCTTAATCACAGAGCATGAGCTAAACCAAAGGTAGGGAGAGTTACTGCTAAAGGAACTGATCCTCCAGCTTTAGCAACAGGGTGTTTTCAAACTGTGAAAGAAAGCGATTCCAGAAAAATGGAAGTAAATGATTTGCCATGTTTTCCTCCCTTTTGCTTTTTGCAAATAGTCATGGGCATGAAGTTTTATTCATATGAATATTCATAGAAAATGAATTTTGGGGCTGATAGTCATAGTGGACCAGACTCTTGTACTTTTACTCATTTGAGTAGTGCCTTATCCTGTCTGATGTCATGTTGAAATCAATGTGGCTATTCATGGAATAAAATGTTACCCATCATGAGTAAGGGTATCCAAATCTGGCCCTTTATCATAGAAATGTAGGGCTGAAAGGGATCTTTACAGGTCATCTAGTTCACCCCCCTGACCCACTTATTGAGGGAGGACCAAAGTATACCTGAACCATCCCTGACAGGTACTCGTCTAACCTGTTCTTAAATTCTCCAGTGATGGGGATTCCACAGCCTCACTTGGTAACTGTTTCCAGTACTTATATATCCTTATAAGGAGAGTTTTTCCTGATATATAACCTAAATCTCCCTTGCAGCAGATTAACCTGATTACTTATTGCCATATTTCTAGTGGATACAGAGAACAATTGATCTTTGTCCTCTTTATAACAGCCCTTAACATATTTAAAGAGTGCTATCAGCTCCTCTCAGTCTTCTTTTATCAAGACTAAACATGCCCAGGTTTTTAAAAATCTTTTTCTCATAGCTCATGTTTTCTAAATCTTTTATCATTTTTGTTGCTAGGCCTCTGCTTGTACATTCACACCACAGTTGCTGATATGTTGGTGTTCGTGATTGTGATGAATAGCTAATAGCTGCTTGAGAGCAGTAAAAAACTCAAGAGCAGTAAATTCAACAAATGCATGATTTAGATCGAAGTGGGCAAACTACAACCCATGAGCTCCCGCTGGGGCTCTGGGTTGGGGACCACACCATGTGGCTCAGTCCTGCTCTGGTGCTCCAGCCGGGGTGCCAGGTGGGGGGCTGCACCACGCGGCTCCCAGAAGCCAGTGCTTCTGGGCGCTGCTTGAGGCAAGCACCGCTCGGATCCTGCACCCCCGAGCTTCTCCCAACATCCCAACCTCCTGCCCAGCCCTGATCCCCCTCCCGCTCTCCAAACCCCTTGATCCCAGCATGGAGCACCCTCCTGCACTCCAAACCTCTCATCCTCAGCCCCGCCCCAGAGCCCACACCCCCAGCCGGAATCTGCACTCCTTGGTTGCACCCTTGCCCCAGCCCTGATCCCCGTCTGAGCCTCAGTCCCAGCCCAAAGCACCCTCTTACACCCCAAACTCCTTATCCCCAGCCCCACCCCAGAGTCCGCACACCTAACCAGAGCCCTCATCTCGTCCTACACCCCAACCACAATTTTGTGAGCATTCATGGCCCGCCATACAATTTCTATTCCTCAATGTGGCCCTCAGGCCAAAAAGTTTGCCCACCCCTGAGTTAGATAGATAAAGATTGCAGTATATGGGATGTGATACAATGCTTAACAACTATATAACATTATGGGTAGTGTCTACAAAACCCTGCCTTGATCCCTGCCCATCTATGCAGTCAAATGAGATAAGCAACAATATGTCACTGCATCTTTCACAACTAGGATCATGCAAAAGTCCAAAAGCCAGAGAGCTCTCTTTAGAATAAATGTAATAGGCTAGGTGAAGACGTGGTTGCAACTTTTGCATCTGGGTCTGCACATACCACCCCACCTCCACTTCAGCACACACAGTCACTTTGTGCTAGTGTGACTGAATATTAATTTTAATTTTGGCCTCACCCTATCACCCTAATTTTTCTAGCGATGATATATCAAGCAAGGCCTGACTCGAGTGGCCTAGAAAGGAAAATATTTCAATGTCCGCATACTTTCTTTAATACGTATGGCCTAGTTCCTCCTAGGGTCACAAACTGCTCTACCTTTTCTGTGATAAAGAATCAAATGCCAGATTATTTGATCATCTCATCTCATATCCCCAATCAGGGAACAGAAACAATACCATATGACTCAGGTGGTAACACCCTGGACGTTGTAAATAATGAAGAAAGGTGAATACACTGAATGAACACAGTTTGTGAATAACCACTAGATTGAAATGAAATCTCATAAAGGGTCTTTTGAATAATTTTAAAATAACAACTTAATTCAGAAAAAAAACCCTGTGCACAAACAATTTGCAAATAGAAAAAAGGTTGAAATTCAGCAAATAACTTGTTTGAGATTATTAATAGTTCAAGCAGTTCTACTGATGGCTTTTTGATTGCATCACTGCCCTGAGTAATATTCACTATGCCTGCCACTTTTCCCTCATGCCACTTTTGTCACTCACCATGAAAAACCATCTATCCTTCTGCCTATCCTACTGTTGCTCTCAATATGCTGTGTCTTTTCCCTGAAGCTGCCATTTCTTGTTGAAGACAAGGCCAAAAATGCGTTGGTCTTTAATCGGTCAGGGTACTTTGTCTTTGCATATTTGCAAATTCCATTTATGCATCTTCAGAGCATAAGTGACTGCAGCAGAATAGATGGGATTGAAAGCAGGAGAAATAAATGACTGACAGATTACCACTGGGGAGGAGAAATCATAGATGCTTTCATTCCTGGTGTTGGTTGTAAAGTGTAAATGCACTCATGGACTTGGATTCTGCAGCAATAGCATCTAGAGCTTACTAGTAAGCCATGGCTCTATATCACGTGTTTCTTGTTGTTGTCTTCAGGAATGACTACCGTGTTAAGTTATATGTATTCATCTGACTTCCATTTGGTGCTTCAAATGTTCTCTTCTATATTTCAGTTGCATCAGGCTTATTGTGGATGGATGGCACTCTTGACAATATAAACTGTGTCTCCAAATGCTTAACATTGCAAAAGTCTATTTCCCTTTGGATATGGGGAAATTTCTGGAAGAAGTATTTGGATGTCTTTGTAACTGTCTTGCTAGAGTAACTTAAACAGTTGGAGAATCAGTGAAGGCAGACAGGTAACAGACTTGGTGAATGGTCAGATACTTTATACTTACTTAAAAAAGGAGTTTTTCCTGCTCTTACCCTGTCTCTCACACATGATATATTTTGTACATACCATGATCCCGGTAAGCAACATTCACGTACATTTTTCACTTTTCTTTAGAAACCACGTTTGACATGTATACCCTGCATCATCTACTTAAAAAAATTAACTGAAATAATATGGATTAACTGTGCAAGGTTTTCTTTTTTTTGCCTCTCATACTAAGCCCCTCTTCAAAACAACTAGAAATGTACATTTTCAAAACATTAGTACAGCAAATTGCCATCTTTCTGTGCATGGCATTTTCTGTATTTTCATCATTTGAATGATTCAGGATCACTGTCTGGCAGCATGAGTCACAGCATGCCCTCATACATGCCTCTTTTTCAATTATATCTAAGAGGAAGACTGCTGGAGACCCATTTTTTCATCTTACACAGGACCCCAAAAGTGCCAGCTCTTATTTCAATACAATATTATGACAGTATGATAAAATGGATGTTAACAGGACACTGACAAATACGATCCGTAGAGAGATAAGACAGTACATTATAGGGCAGAATGTATTACTCCTGTATTTTTATGAACACAAAATTACCTTTGTAAAGCGGGTCCTAGGATTCTATACTTACACCCTGTGATACTCTCTTTATTGTATATTTAGATACTTCTTCATTAGAACAGAGGTTTTGCACATTACATATATTTTTATTTTACCAGAGAGCCACCAGTATCACTGTCAATTTACTAATGAAACTTGGCATTCAAATGACTCATCAGTATGTTGGATGGTGCAAAGCATAAAAGTAGATTAATACAGAATACATTTTCTTTACCCATAAAAATGTACCTACTTACATTCTGTGTGCTGCCTTACTCAAAGCAAGCATGTCATTTCCTTACCATAGCAGGTTGCGTTAAAAATGAGCTTAATGTGTGAGAAAGCCATTATTGCACTAATGAAAAACCCTATAGTATTTGAATTTTTCATCATAGGCTATTTGTTTTGTAGCATACAGCACTAGTATTTACTATCACCAGTACAGTACACATTGTAATTAAGTTACAGTAATCGAAATGGTAAATGGTTAAAATAAGATGTTAATCAGCAGAAGTGGACCCCCTCCATGAGACATTTTCTTTGAATGTTCACTACAAACTTTTTACTCTGTTTAAGTGAGAAACTTCACGTAAAGGTTCCAAAGGGGTCAGGTTTCCAGGAAGGGAGCCTTTTCTATTCTTTTACACTGCAACTGATTTTATTGTTTGTAAAATACCGTAATCTTTTATAGTGCCCTTTATTATTTAGATTTCAAAATATATTTCATGCTGGCTAGCACTGCACTGGAACGTTAGTTAACATGTCATGTGTGCAGTTTTCTAATCCATATGTGGATACATCTAAGTTTGTAGTTTCTGTATCTGCTTAAATTAAGGGTTTGTTTGGTATTTTAGTTTGCATTTGTTTTGGCAAAGGCTCTGTCAGGCATGCAGGGACATGCATATATTAGAAAGAGACCATCTTCACTGGCTCTTTTATCCAGAGATAGATCTATATTTTTTTTTTCTAGACAGGAAGGAAAGCAGGCTCCTCCATCTTGGGCTTTGTTGCCATATAAAAGTGCTACCACTTTAAGTATACCAGAAGAGTTCAAGAGGTACAAAAGAAGGGGATGGACTATACTGGTATAAAGCACCTTTATACCTACCTACTGGGACTTGTACCAGCATAATTATAGCGATATAATATCATGCCCTTAACTGAAATAGTTATCCTATGTGTGTAGATCAGGCCTGCTTATCCATCTGTGCCATAGCATTGCTAAGGTTGCAAGTTCTTCCAGACCCTTTAGTATTTGTCTCCTGTGCAGAGTTCGTTAGTTCTTAGGAGAGCTAGTTCTGATACCCTGGCAAACCAACATAGGGCTAAGAAACAGGCCAGTTTAGCAGCTGACTTTGAGGGTAACTGATTTAAGAAAACATTAGTGTCCCCAAAGGAGCCCTATTCAAGATTTGGGTATGGCAAGGGAAGCAGTTCTGGCTAGAATGCCAAATTCTCTGGTTCTGGTCACTCCAGGGTATATACAGTAATTGTGTCAGAAGATTTACCACCAACTGCATTTGAATAATTCAAGGTTTTCTCCCACAGGCTGATGGTCCTGGTTAGGGTACCGGAAATCCTATAATGTGCTGACTAGTTGCACTGTGTTTCCTACTCTGACACATCTTCCTATTTTTTACTGACCAATTGGTCATCCATTTTCACCTGGTTCCCCCTCATGTAATGACTCAGGCCACCATGGTGCTTTTATTTTACAGAACTTGTACAGGGGTTCTTGGAGATGTCCACTGGTATCTGTTGTTCTGTACATTCACCTAAGTTTCGACACTTAGGCATGGTATACATTTACATAAATAAATCCAGGGTGTATTTAGAGCTGACTAAATCTCAACAACCTTGAGCTTGTTTATACTCTGATGAACTTCTGGCAAATCCCACAACTTACGTATTGTTAGGTAAGCAAAGAAAACCCTGCAAGTTGACTGTGAGAGATCTGTGTTTAAGATTTCTACAATGAGCATGTGCAGGAAGGAGTGGGCTCTAACAGCATAAGGTTTACCCTTCCACCACATTATGTTTGACAAGTGGCCTGAGACAGATGCATACTTGCTTCTTAATTGGTAAGCTTTTTCCTTAAACCCATTAAATTCTTCTAGCTGCTCTTACAATAGAGAAGAAAGGCAAGAAACAGAGCAACCAGTGACCTCAGTAACCTTTCAAAGCACATTTGAATTAAGGGAGGAAAAGACATCACAATCTGACGTATGTGTGATGGATTCCCCCTGCGGGCTAGGGAATGTTTAGGGTCAAAGACCTGGTATCTTCTGTGAATCCCAAACAATACAGATAGGGAGAAGGTACTTTATAGTAAATCTGAGGCCTTGCTGGTGTAGGGCATATTTGAACTCTGTATCTGTTATGGTCTTGGACAGGTAAATAAGACTTTTGAGTGTCAGAAACTTTATCTATCTGTCTAGTTTCATACTAGTCTATAACTGTGCAGAAGATGGCCTCATTATGAGTGAGTGAAGTGATGTGTAAGATCCTGGAAATGTTGCCTTTTGTTATGTGTGCTGTTTGGCTTGGGATATAAGGACTCATACCATAGATTTAGAGATGTCACCTTTCTTAACTTTGTCAATACATTTTCCTAGCAGGTGAAAATGGGCCATTTTAGGGAAATTTGGTGGTTTGTACAGGGTTTTGCCTCTGAGAGGAAACTATATAGAAAAAGTGAGTGTAGCAAGATCACAGTCTTCTGTAGCAGGTCCAAAGGTATTCTCATGAGGAGCATGGTGAGTCAAGAAAGCCTATGTATAGTTGAGTATCAGAGGGGTAGCCGTGTTAGTCTGGATCTGTGAAAGCAGCAGAGAATCCTGTGGCACCTTATAGACTAACAGAGGTTTTGGAGCGTGAGCTTTCGTGGGTGAATACACACTGTGGGTATTCACCCACGAAAGCTCACGCTCCAAAACCTCTGTTAGTCTATAAGGTGCCACAGGATTCTCTGCTGCTTTCTTCTGTATAGTTGGTTACCCATCTCTGGAGCTGACATCTTGTTCTGATCCAGAAGGGAGAGCCTGGAAAGAATCTCAGGTGGACAGATGTCTGCTGGAGTAGAGACACTCTCCCCTTTTCATTCATTTTTGGAACTGCCCTTTGACCAGAGGAAAGCCGAGTGAGGGCTGAATAGGAAATTATTGGCTGTGATACTACATGTTTCATTTCTTCAAGAAAGTTTGAAAAACATATAAAAAGAGCATGGGGGAGAGGCAATATTGATTGAATCACCCAGCTGGCCATCAGTGGAAAAAACTGGTGACTCTAAGTCAGGGTTCGGCAACCTTTGTTACGCGGCTCACCAGGGTAAGCACCCTGGTGAGCCAGTCCAGTTTGTTTACCTGCCACGTCCGCAGGTTCGGCCAATTGTGGTTCCCATTGGCTGCAGTTCGCCGTCCCAGGCCAATGGGGGCTGCAAGAAGCCGTGGTCAGCACATCCCTCGGCCTGCACAGCTTCACGCAGCCCACATTGGCCTGGGACGGTGAACCACAGCCAGTGGGAGCTGTGATTGGCCGAACCTGCGGACACAGCAGGTAAACAATCCAGCCTGGCCCGCCAGGGTAAGCACTCTGGCGAGCCGCATGCGAAAGGTTGCCGATCCCTGCTCTAAGGTAAGTCCTATTTAATAGACACCTTGCTGATGGGTACCTAAGAAATTATTTGCAATGATAATGATAAATTCTAAGGCAAGAAAACTTTGACCTTTTAGGCTCAAGGTCTTGAAATCCGTATATGTCTTGTTTTTGAACAAATATCCACATTTGAAGGGTAATGAATCATTCTTCCCTAGTATGTAAAATAATAGACAGTAAGGCCCTGCTCCTCAAAACGTTAATGCAACTGAGTAGCTTTATGCACACAGGACTACTCATGAGTGTAAAATTACTCATGTGCATAAGTGTTTTCAGGATTGGTGCAAACTTAGCAAAATAAAAGAGAAAGGCAAAGGCTTCTGTGTTCCATCCAGTTCTGCCCCCCACTTTCTGCAGTAGTTGTAGTATATGATTAACTTACAGTGATCAGAGGCCAATTTCACCAATATCCAAGTACAGTTTTGCCACTGAGAGTCTCAAATCAGCAATTTTAGGAGTTTCTGCTCTTCACTAAGTCTAGCCTTCAAGAAATCCTTATGTATTACATCAGTGCATGGTGAAACATCCCACTGCATAACCAGTGCTATGGGAATTGTGCCCTTACCCTGTCCCGTATGTCAGAGACATCCTGAACTTTGAGGAGTGCACTGTAGTCACAGGACGTAGGTGTGCAGAAAACCAGCTTTGCTTCAATTTTGCATTGTCTCAGATGGTTGCACTGGTGAGTATTGCAGGGCCTGCACTGAACTCTCAGAACAGGGAAGAGTTTTGATTTCAAAACATCTTTGTTAGAGAAATAAGAAAAAAGTGTATAAAAGCCAGTTATTAATAAAACATATATTATGCCCACAGGACTGAGAGTTCCCTCCTTATTGTTTAGATAGCTCATTTATTGTTGATGTCTCTCTTTCCACTGAGTGTGCACAGAAGCCCTGAAATCCTTTTACATTTTTAATAAGATTATTTTTTTCAAACTAGTGCAAGAAAACGCGTATGCAATACTGCATAAATACTCTACAGAACTAAATCATCAGAGGGAAAACATTCTCCAGTGTCTTCAGCTATCTATGCTTCAAAGAGAATTGATGTTGTGAGAGAAACTGTACAGTTTTTAAGTTCTGGTGAAGGTGCTTCTACTATGTATCTCAGTGTATTTATGTTTAAAGCATCTACATTATCTTTCAGTATTTTCATTCTAGGGGAAAGCATTTAAGTGTTTAGTGAACATCAGTTCATTCTTTGGTGGCTAAAAGCCAAGAAAACCACACTACCATATATTACTGTATGAGTTTGTTGTAATTGGCAGTTTCTTATCAGGTGGAATAATGATCACCTCTGCCCTTTCAGCAGAATGGAGGATCTTGGGAAGAAAGTGCTCTACATCTGTAGTCCCACACTTGTCTTATGGTTTAAACATGAACAGGAATCTCAACTGAAAAATAACACAGTTTGTGAAATAAGTTTTTTAGTTCTTTGTCTTCAGTCTATAGTAAAGTAAACCATATATATACACATTCAGAAATCCTGTGGTGTTTGTCTTCAGTTTTGATTTTTTTTCTTATCCTTTCACAGAAAAAGAAGTGCAAATGCACTGCTCTAGTTTATTGTATATCTGTTTGGTTTTGGACCCTGATTGTAAGTTATTCCTTTGCACTAACCTATATCAGCATAAAAGTTCCATCATTCTCAGGCTAGTCATGATGTGAGGAAGGATGCGTAGGGTACTGAACTAGAACTTAAGCAACCTGGGTTCAACTCCCTGTCTAGCGATAGCCTTCCTGCGTAAGCTTGGGCTAGTCACAAAAGGCATGTCTACACTTACTGGGGATCGACGCTGCTATGATTGATGCTCCGGCAGTTGATTTAGCAGGTCTAGTGAAGACCTGCTAAATCAACTGCAGATCACTCTCCCATGGACTTTGGTACTCCATTGGAATGAGAAGACTAAGAGAAGTTGGCTGGAGAGCATGGTGTAGACACCACAGTAAGCTGACCTAAGCTACATCAACTCCATTATTCATGTAGCTGGAGTTGTGTAACTTAAGTTGACTTACCCCCATAGTGTAGACCAGGACTAGACTCAGATCCAAAAAGGTATTGAGCTCAATGGCAGTTAAGTACCTAAATACCTTTGATTATCTGTAGCTTCAGTTCCACTTCTGTAAAGAGGAGGGTAATAGTGTTTCATAGGGGGGTTGTGAACCTGATAAGATTGTGAGGTACTTAGAGTCCACGGCAAAGGGGCCATATGAGATATAAGTGCCATAGATGGGTACTGGGTGATTGCTTTTCTTATCCAAGGGGAATTATTTGCTATCATTTTTAGGAGATCAGGTCACTCACACTTTACATTGTAACAAATCTGTGGCAAGCTAAGAGTTTATGGCTATCACTGTGCTTCACATTAGGGAAGAATTCATTGGAAGAGCTTGTGAGGGTAGAACACAGACCCCTACTGCTTGAGCTAACAGGGAATCTTCCTTAGATATTAGCAGGAAAGGACGAGACACACAACTGATTCCATCTACAGAGGGCAGAGCTCTATGCACGTACCAGCCAGGTCGTGACAGCATTATTTACAACCTTTTATATTATTGCATATTCAAACAAGGAGTGTCAGAGCTGGATTAGATTAGCAAATGGCACACTTATTATTGTTAATACACCGCTACCTCGATATAACGCCATCCGATATAACACAGATTTGGATATAAGGTGGTAAAGCAGTGCTCTGGGGGAGGGGGGAGCTGCGCACTCCAGTGGATCAAAGCAAGTTCAATATAACATAGTTTCACCTATAACATGGTAAGATTTTTTGGCTCCCAAGGACAGCATTATGTCGAGGTAGAGGTGTACTTATTTTAAAATGATGCCTGCTCCATGATGCTTACAAATTCATTTCACATATAGTATTACAAGAGGCATGGCAAGACAGTGGAAGGAGTAGGGAAGGAGTGGCTCTGCAGGTGGGATTTAGAAGATGAGACGGATTGGCTTTGTGGATCAGCTCAAGAAGTGTGTTCCATGTGTAGGTACATCATGGAAAAAACACTGAGATTGTTATGGGAAAGTGGCAAACCAGGGACTACTGGTGAGCAGAGCAAGCAGGGAGGTGATGGGATGAGACTATATCTGTTAAGCAGTGAGGAGCAATGTTGTGTAGGGCTTTGATGACATGATTTATGAGTAGAAAGTCAAGAAAACTAGTGTAACCTAATAAGTTTTATACGAGAAAAATCTTTTTTTCTCCTTGAACTTTAGAGGAAGGACCAATACGAGAATGGAGGCAAAAGGGATTTGTTATTCTCTTTTGAGGATCCCAAAAGTGGAAGGAAGAATTGAAATGTACCATACATGCTGATATATTCTAAATAAACAGTTTCCACTCAGGATAAAGACCTAGTTGTGGGCAGCTCAATGCACAGTAGCAGGCAAAAGCCAAGAAGATATTTGGCTACATTAAGAAAAGGAAAGAGCATAATACTGAAAATATTACAGTGCCATTACATAAATGTATGGGATGTACTCACCTCAAGTATTGTGGGTTTTGTTCACCACATTTCATAAAACATATAGTGGAAATAGAGCAGGTACAGTGAAAGGCAGTGAAAATTATTAGCGGCTTGGAAAATCTTCCATATGAGGGGAGATTAAATAGATTAGGACTATTTAGTTAAGAGAAGATAAGATATGATAGAGGTATATAAAACAATGAATTGTACAGAGGAGTTCAGTCAGCCACTCCTATTTAGTCTTTCTCATAAATCAAGAAAAAGAGGAAGGACACACAGTGAAACTAAAAGCCAAAGAAATTAAAACTGCTATGATACAAGTAAAATACTTTCTTACAGGGTGCATAATTAACCTCCGGAACTTGCCAGATATCACTGAGACAAAGAACATAGTAGGATTAAAAATGTATTATAGTCTTCTGTGGATAATAACAGTTACAGTAGGATAAAAATGTGTATGGGATGAAAGCCACTAATTGCCTGGCTTGGGAAGAAACATCCCCTATATTCCCGTAGCTAAAGTTGCGTATCTTAGGGCTTGGCTACACTTGCAAATTGCAGCGCTGGTGAGGGGGTTACAGCACTGCAATTTACTCGGTGTTCACACTTACAAAGCTCAGCCAGCGCTGCAACTCCGTGGCTTCAGCGCTGGCTGTACTCCTGGTCTGCTACGGGTGTAGCGAATCCACTACATCATCCGCTGGTGATGCAGTGCTGCTCATCAGGTGTGGACACTCACCAGCGCTGTTATTGGCCTCCAGGGTATTAAGAGGTATCCCAGAATTCCTGTCTACAACAAACCGGAAGGTACTCCCCGGAGCTACCAAACACAGCTGCTCTTTGCTCCAGCGAGCGAGCCGAGCCGAGGCTTTGGAATGTTCACAGCTGTTTGCTTGAGGAGACAAACAGCACGGCGGGGGGGAGGGAGTCCGTCGGAGAAGCTGCTTATCTGGTCTGAAGCCTTTTTACATTTAAGAGTGATTGAGAGAGGGGTGGGGGAAATGGCCAGAATTTGCAAGGCAGGGAGCTCACAGTGTCTGCTCCAAAAATCCGCTCTCTCTGTCTCCCCGACGCTCCCTGTCACACTCCACCCCACCCCCTCCTTTGAAAAGCACATTGCAGCCACTTGAATGCTGGGATAGCTGCCCACAATGCACCACTCCCAACAGCACTGCAAATGCTGCAAATGTGGCCACACTGCAGCACTGGTAGCTGTGAGTGTGGCCACACTGCAGCACTGTTCCTACACAGCTGTACGACCACAGCTGTAACTCCCAGTGCTGCACATTTCCAAGTGTAGCCATACCCTTAGGCTGGAACTCCCCCACCCCCCAGTGTAGGCCAGGGCTCACTCTGCATGTGTACTATACTTAGCCACAGTAGTGCCAATAAGGCTTTTAATATGATGCAAAATATAGTTCTAGTTTTCTAGGCAGAGTTGGTCATGCCTCCTGTAGTTAAGGTTGCACCACACTTTCCATTTTTCTGGTTTTCAGGGGCTTATAAGTTTGCCAAACTTTAACCGTTTGGGCTGGCATTTTTCCATGCTGGGTTTCTGCTTCAGGCTGAATTTTTTTTGGACAAGTTTAGCAAAAAATGGTGCAGCTGTTTCTCTGAATGAGGCTAGGGGAAAATATGTTGTTTTGTTCATATTTAAAAATTCTTGTATGGTTCACTGAGAAGTGTTAGCACATATCATATTTTGGCGAAGGGACTTGAGATATACCTTGGTGTCATTGATGTGCCTTTTGATATCTTGTGAAAAATTCATCAAATTTGGCTAAGTTATGGGCATCTGAAAATCTCAATTTGCACATGCTCACTAGACACTTTCTACAATTTGACAGCTCCAACCTGTGGCTGCAGAGCTGAGCAGCTGCTCTTTCTGGTTGCTGGCAGAGGGTGTGGAAAGGGCACAATGGTTCCAGTTACACTAACTGAGGGCTGGGAGACTGTCTCTCCCACGCTTTCAGTGCTGCTCCTGCTCCTGTCCAGGCAAAAAGGAAGAGGAGGAACAAACTGATGGGATACACTAACAGAGTAGTAAAGCGCTGGGCCTGTGGGGGTGGGGATAGGGCCTTCTGTGACAAGGCTCTGCACAGGATGCAGCTGCTCTTGCGGTGAATTGGGGGCATGTAGTAAATGGCCCAGGGTCCATAGGCTGTGAACTAATTGATAAACTTAACCCTCTGAATGCCTTGGAATGAACAGGATATCTCTTGTGAAGGAATCTTTGGCTTTGTTGATGCATGGAATGCCCATACAGGACAGCTGGAATATGTTGCCTGCTCTGCAGCTAATTTAATAGGAAATTTAACAACAAATGACAAAATGTATTTATAAAAAGGAAAAAAAAGACACTCATGATCTTCATTCTTAGAAATTTACTTGTGTTCTCTGATCTTCCTATAAGCCATGGTAGTCACAGTACAAAGGCTGCTGTGTTTGGCTGCCTTGCTATCCCAGGATGCTCTGTACAGAAAAAATCCTGTTGACTAAGCCTTCCTGGAGAAATATTAAGGCCTCTGCTCTTTATCCTTCTTCACTTCTTTGATGCTTTTGACACTGCTGATTATACTCTCCTGCTTATTCTTTTGACTGCCTTTTTCTGTGGATGGGCTCATTCTGGAAGAAAGAATTTCATACTCTTGGGCCAGCTGCAGAGAAAGCTCTGTCAGGCATGAATTTGACTCTTGAGTCATACTTGGGGAAGTCTGTGGTCTGAGAGAGAGTGGTCTATAGATAGTATGTCATTCAGGGTCTAAAAGATCAGAATTGAGATCTTGTACGTGACCTGATAGCCAGTGTGCATCACAGAGAACAGTGATGTGGTTCTAGTGATCAGGGTCATTCAGGGGCCAGGCTGCTGCATTGGAAAACCATCCCCAGTTTGCCACTTTCTTGCACCTTGTGTAGTCACTTAGTCATAGTAAAGGTTAGTGAAAAGTGGGTCTCACATGGTGCCAAATCAGAGGGGCTTTGTATCCACTTACACAGTGTTAAACAACAGAGCAAGGAGCAAAGCAGTGGAGAAATAGGTCCAATGAGTTGTTGTAATCCAGCCTGGAGGACATGAAGATCTAGATCATTGTGGCCAAATCATAAGATGACAGTGTTTGCTCCAGCCTCCCGGCCAGCCACTGATGAGAAGGTGTTTTGGAAGCTGTAGCCATATCGATCCTGGAGTCCTTTTAGGACTACAAAGCTGTGACCTTACTTGATTAATTGACAACAAACTCCTTCAATAGAGGGTGAAGTCAGAGTTGTAATCATGACTTCCAACATTCTTCTCTTTCCACTGTTATCTCTGTGTTGCTGGTTTCAGCAACAGCAGCTTTTCATCCTGAGGAGCTGCTCTCAAGCAGGCATGGGGCTATGGAGCTGAGTGTTTGAGTGTGGTCGGCTTTTGAGTGAATAATTTCCCCCAGCGGAGTCATGTGGTTGTTAAATGGGATGGGGAATAAAAATGGAATCATGTGCAAGGTCTAATAGGAAGAGGTAGACTCTGCTCCATTCAGATACTAAAGGGTTGGGACCCAGATGAGTAGTTACACAGATAGCACTGCAGACATTACAGTGCTATCTTTTAAGTCAGGAATCAACAAATGTGCAGACTTCACATCCACACAGTTAAAGGAAACCTCTATGCTCCAGGGAAAGCTTTTGTTTGTATTTTTAAGAATAACTTCTTCTGACTCTTACAGGCTCCAAGTAACATATGAACATTTCACTGCCAATAATACTGGGAATTACTTCAGTGACTGTGAACACCCATGGGGCTGTAATGTGAATGGTGTTTATTAAGGAATAAACTCAGTTTCTGACCATCATTCTTCCAGTCTTATAAACAGTACCTGGTACGTTGCTGTGCTTATTTAATGATGCAGCACCATCATTATACATTTATTCTCATAGATGATTACTCTAAGGAGCAACCTCTTCTGCTTAACAACTTGGTATTTTGTAAAATGCTGTTGAACAAAGCCAGCATAATTCCTGACCTGTTAGGGGTGAGACTTGAGTCATATCTCTCATGAACAGCAGATCTATGCATTAATCCTGTGTTTTGGGGTCTTTAATTGCTTTAAATATTTGCTTCTAGATCTTTGTTTCGCACATTTTATTTACATGGTTTATTTTTCATTTTATGAAAAATCGATAACCAGACAGACTCTTTACCACACTGGATTAGTTTTATTTATTCTCTTTGAACTTGATTAAAAAGCTGTCAGACATAAGTGTACATTTTATCAGCAGAATACTTTTACAAAACAGGGTAGAAGATGTTTATAGCTGGAAACATACATTTCAAAATAAAACAATATTTGATATATTCTAGACAGTTACCCTTTTGTTTATCCATGACAACTGAAACTAACCATCAAATGCATAAATTGATTCAAGTCTAGCCAAGTAATCCTAAGGGCATATAAAAAGGCTTTTTTTAAAAGTTCTTTCTAGATGAATTTAATGTAGTTCACCAATAAAGCATCCTCAGGAGCATAATAAAAATTCTGCATAACATGACATAGCTAGGGAAAGAGGGAAGACGTACAATGCGATGAAGAATCAAAATGGATGTTACATTAAAAATGAGCAGTCATGCAATTTCTAAATTTCATGTACAGCATTTAAGGACAAAATATTTAGGCTTTAATTTTGTGTCTAATTTTTTAGACAGAATGTTTATAATACTGCAATAAGTGCAGCTTGCTCTCTTTCTCTTTCTTTAAACATATTCATTGGAAACTGTTTTGAACTGTCACTTTTACTCGGGGAAAAATTACTATTCAACATGTCTCCATAACTTTCACTGTAAATCAAAGGGAAAAGGTATGTTATATTTACACCCAAAATTGGTTATGAGTGATGAAACATGTCTGTTTCAATTTCATTGCTTTTAATATATTTTTAAAACCATTAACCTGCATTACTGTTTATCTTGCTGTGCCATTGTATATGCTGGTAAGCAACACTTCCTATGTTTTGGACCATATTCGATATACCCATCTTGAAAATAATGCGATGAAAAATGAGCCCTGGAGTTGTAGCAGAATGAAACTCTCAAACGGTTAATGTAGAATACATATAGCAAATGTTGACAGTATTTTTTATTCCAATGTTTGAAAATTAAACACAAAATCATCATTAAGTTTTCACAAAATGAGGCATCTGTCACTTGAAAGAAAAAGAAATATTTCAGAAATATGTTTACAGAAATGTAAAAATATTAGACATCAAGACAGATGTGAACATTTTCAATAACAGGCCCTGTCTGTCAGTCTTCCTCAGAGCTGAAGATCTTATTGTACTCACTTAACATAAGTTCAACTATCTGGTTTTGGTACAGCATGTGTACTGCCATGTTCCCTGTCTCCTTTTCAGGTCTAAGGAGTGTTGGTCCAAATACAATTCCTAAGCTTTGTGTTGTCATAAGATTCACGGATTCCTTGGCTGCTATCCTGTTGACAAAAGGAAAGAGTTGGTTAAAGATGAGGGATGTCAAAGGAGGCGCTGTTGCATTTAAAGCAGAGAAACACATTTTATTAATTCTCCTATCAGTAATATTTATTTGGTTAAATTATATATATAAAAATAATAATAAAAAAAGGAAAAAAAGAAAAGAAAAAAAGTGGGGAGAGAACAGGAGTTCTCTTTGACAACATGACAAATGATTAAAGCAATTTTATGTGTAGACAGCAAAACCTTTATTGGGTTGAGATCTAGGGCCTGAATTTCAGTGTTCAGGTAGGAGTGCACAATTACACAACTACTTTATGTAGTCCTTTTATTTTTTGTTTGTGTGCACTCACGGCTGGATGCACACTATCCCATTATGTGCATTTAGACACGGGGAATGAATATCAGGCCCTGAGGGTTGGGAAACAGTCAGATTTGTTGGGGGGGCTCCTGGAAGGAACCTACCTACTTCTGTTAGCACAAGTTCCTGTACTGGTGCAGTGTTGGCGTGCATGGAAAAATTAAATGAAAGACCACATGAAACTTTGCCACTTCTGCCAATCTCAACCTAGTTAGTGCAGGAATGAAAAGATACTTTGAGGAGAAGGGTAAAATATATCAGTATGTGTGACATGTCTATCCTGACATAAGGCTTCCTAAAAGAAAATAAGACCCTACATCTTAATTAAAGGCTTTGGAAAATAATGCTCAGGATTACAGCATTAGACATACTGGTTTTCCATATAATTTATGAAGCTGTTTTCTACAATATTAATATTAAATGTTGATAATCATGCATCCTTACAGAGAAGACCTTAAGAATCAAGAACTCTGATTTAAGAACAACACAGATTTAGTGGATAAAGTTTAGGTCGCCATTTCTGAAAATTTGACCCACTGGGCCAGATCCTCACATGATGCAAATTAGCATAGTTCCACATCACTCAATGGATTTACACCACTTGGCGACTTGGCCTATAATCTTGAAAAATACTGTCTAGTCGGAGAATGGAATAGTCTTTTAAAGAACTGCTTAAGAACTATAACTTACACGAGGGGTCAGCCCCAAAGCCCAATGAGGTTAATGGAAAGACTCCAATAGACTTCAGTGGGCTTTGGAACAGTCCTTATGAAAGCAAAACTCCAGCAGTCTGATATTCTTTCCTGGAGAACCCCAGTGAATAGAAATCTGTTTTCTTTAAAAATATGTAAAATGTAGTACAGTGGAAAGAGTCTAATATATGCATTTTTAATAGATTAAATTATAGTCAGCCCCTACCCACGGATGCAGACTAAAGGTGCCTTCAAAACTTAACTCTGCACTGATCTGCTTTTCATTTATGAACACTTAACAACAGAGTAGTTTTAAGACTTTTTGTCATTCTGAAAGAAGTGGCTTAAGAATCAGAGTGAACATTTTGGGGAAAAAGTACTGTCTAGTACTGTTTCATTCTCTCTCTTTCCTTCTTCATCAGATGTATCTTTTAAAAATACTAAAAATTAAAAAAGCACAAATTCTTCTGTTTCTAAATACTTTTTGCAGAAGCTACAGTAAGCTACATTAACGGTGGCAAAAGCTGCATGAGACATCATCTATTCCATCCCTTAGAGGAAGATTTCTCTCCTGTTAGTGGGTGGGTCATGCAGTGAAGACTATTTTGTAGTGGAACCCTGCCAATCTTGTAGTTTACCACATTCCCTAAACACAAACACTCATTTAGGGTTTTTTGCATGTATAAATAGGAAGCATTACTGTAGTTCTGTCTCATATGTGTAGCTGTGGTGTCCATTACACAAAGCACTCTCCATATGGCACTAATCAGAACATCTTATTAGTTTCATAAAATATAACATCTTTATTATAAATGAAAAAAGAATACATTATATTTTCCACTATGGCAATGTTAACATAGCATTGTTCTTCTCAGGGAGGGGTTTGGAATGTCTCAGAAGTTAGGAAGAAAAACTACTTGTTAATAGCTTTGGTGCCAATTGAGTGAGTATGAGCATCTGATCACTGTCATACATTTTATCGTAGTTATTTATTGCTACAAACATTTTTTTTCCTAATACACCATTCAAGCAGTTGTCAGGTGATTAATAAGGCCCTGATCCTACAAAGATTTATTTGTTCATGTGCTTAACTTTAAGCACGTGAATAGTCCCAATGACTTCATCTGGACTGTTCATATGATTAAAAATTACATGCATAAGTAATCTTTGCAAGATCAGTGTATGCAACATTATATTAGCAAAGATATGAGGATCCACTTCACCCAGGAAAAAGTCATGTGCAATATGCCTATCGTGTATATTTTGAGGGGTAAGCATTCTAGTGCTTACTGTGGTTATCGAGTAAGATGATATGCCTATTATTAAAATATGAAATCATCCCGCAAATATGCAAAGCTAAACCCTAACGTTCACATGAAGGAACAAGCTACAATATTGGCTTCTAACCTAGTAAATTTCTAAGCCAATTATTATTTCTTAAGTGCCAACATTGTTTTTTGCTGTAAGACATGAAAAGCCAGATCCAGCTCCTTGGCCTCAAGGAGGTTACTTTGCACCATTCTGGCAGGCTGCCATCCTTGTGGAAGCAAAGGGGTGAGGTAAGATGTGAGAAGAATCAAGAGCAGAATTCCAGGCAGGGATAGAGATGTGCAGAGTCTCTACAGCAAGGGCAAGAATTTTACACGTGCTTTGACAGGTTAGTGGTAGACAGGGTAGAGATTTGAGCAGGGAGTAACACATTCCAAGTCATGGGCAAGGAAGATGATTTTGACTGGACTTGGTGGGCGTGAGATAGGAAGTGGAGCAGGGAAGAGGGAGTGAATAAGAGGATAAATGGGGTTGGGGAGGGGGTCAGAGAATGACAGTAAATAAGTGGAGTGTGAGTCAACAGTGGTGATGAGGTGACTGAAGTGCATGAGTTGTGTGGAATGACAGAGGCTAAATGTGGTGGGCAGGCCAAGGAGCTGGGGTGGATGAATGGGAGAACGAGTGTCAGGGTGAGGGGTAAGTGAGGAGGCATCACCATTTGATGTGACTATCACCAATAGTGTCCGAAGAGAAAAAGTTTGAGGTAAAGATGAAACTGAGTAGTTATTTGAAGAGAGCGAGAGTTGGGCTGAGGTAGGAATGGGGTTGAAGAAAATATCTAGTTGCCTGGGAGGAAAGAGAATGATAGGGAGAAGACAATGGCATGAAGAGAGAAGAAGAAGACCACAAGCCCAGCCACTCAACGTTATTTAAGCACCTAACGTCAGTTGATATCAAATACTTTTGAGGACCTGGGTTTTATGGCCTAATCCAAAGCCCAGTGTAGCCACTGGAAAGACTTTCACTGATTTGCAATGGGCTTTAAATCAGACATGTAGGTTATTGGGAGAGGTAACTCAGGGCTAGATCCACAAAAGGGATTTGGGCACCTAACTTCTACTTAGGTGCCTAAATCTTCAAAACCCATGGTAATCCTGTAAGCAGCTAAAGTCACTTGGTGCCAAAATTTCCATTAATATAGTCCCCAGGGTGCCTACTGAGCATGTGCACTTCCAGATAAATTCTGATGGTGAGATGCCTAGCTCACATCTAAGCCCTAGTGGAATCCCTAATTTAGGCATTGCCCTGCCTTCTTCCCTGGGAGCCCAATCCGGTAGGTATGCTCAGAGGCTGCCTACCAAATTGGACCTTGAACCAACAAGTGTGGGTGGAGATGGAGCTGGAACTCCCCTTATAACCTTTCATCCAGTGCTTAGACCACTTACCCAGCATATCCCAGCCTCTGACCAATGTGGACCAGTAACTTGAAGACAGGTCTCCCTCAGGGGAAGCAAGTACCCTAATCACTGGGCTATAGGATATAAGAGGAAGGGCTCTTTGAAACTCTCTACTACTGAAGCTGTTCTATATGGTATAAAATACTTAACAATTCAATGGACAGAGAGATGAACTTGGGTCTTCCACAGCCCAGAGCAGTGTCCTAACCACTGGGTTTTAGAGTCATTCTTACTTTTTCTCTGGCTCAATGAATAATTTAATTAGTCTTACAAAGTGGAACAGCTTCAAAAGTGCCCTACCCCAGGGTACCCTGTAACCCCAAAGCTAAGACACTCACCTGTAACGTGGAAGACCTATGTTCAACACAGACAGGGGAGGCAGGGGAAATCTGATCCCAGGTCGCCCACATCCTCAGTGAGTGCTCTAACCACTGGGCTAAAGGATATAAAGGATAAAACACCCCAGCCCCCTTTTTTTGCAAAAAAGGGCTTGGGCATCTGACTTCAGGAGAGGGTTCACAGCTGGGAATCCTGAGTGGTGACAGGCATCTCTCTCTGACCTGGACTTAGGTGCCTGAGTCTCTTTGACAGGCAAGGCTTAGGTCACACCCCTCTCCTCAGCATTTGCTTTTGGCTACCTGAGATGGTTTCCTGCTCAGGGTGCTAGCTTTTGTGAATCCCATTCTTAGCCACCTAACTCTCCCCATGAATTGTATAGGTGCTTTGGTCTCAGTCCCTTTTGTCTATCTAGCCCTGAATATTTAAGTACTGATCCCTCCCTGGCTCAGTCCCCACATGGCATCAGCCCGCAGTTGCAGACCACCACATAGGGGATAGTATATTGCAACCTCTTAAAGTGTGTAGTAGCAGAAGTG
Source organism: Chelonoidis abingdonii (assembly GCF_003597395.2). Taxonomy (NCBI): domain Eukaryota; kingdom Metazoa; phylum Chordata; order Testudines; family Testudinidae; genus Chelonoidis; species Chelonoidis abingdonii. The sequence goes on from NC_133778.1 coordinate 57,786,480, forward strand.
CTGCCTCCAAATGCCCAGGAAGGAATACTGTTCCTCTAAGGCAGAATGACTCCCTGGGCTCTTCCTGGGCCACACCCCGAACACAAAGATCCGTTTAAGGCCTACATAAATAACTAGTGGTGTCATAATCTTAAGGTCCGGTGGACAGAGGCACTGGACTACACATCAGGCTACTTGAGTTTTATTTCAAACTCTCTCACAGACCTGCTGTGGGACCTTGGGCAAGTCACGTTACCTCTCTGAATCTCTTTCCCTGCCCATGGTTTGTCTGTCTTGCCTCTGTAGATTGTAAGTTCAGTCATTGTGGATAGTTCTCTGAGAATAGTCTGCAGCAATAAAATAAATCTAAGAGAATGTTGGGAACCATTAGGAAAGGGCTAGATAATGAGAAAGAAAATGTTATAATGCCACTTCATAAAGCCATAGTACGCCCACACCTGAAATACTGTGTGCAGTTTTGGTCACTCCAATTCATAAAATATATATTAGAATTGGAAAAGGTACAGAAAAGGCCAACAAAAATGACTAGGGGCATGGAACATCTTCCATCTGAGGAGAGATTTAAAAGACTGGGTCTGTTCATCTCACAGATGAAGAAGAGAGATATGATAGAATGGTGTGGAGAAAATGAATGGAGAAGCGTTATTTACCCCTTCACATAACACAAGAACTGGGGTAGCAGGTTTGCAACAAACATAAGGAAGTCCTGCTTCATGCAACACACAGTCAACTCATGGAACTTATTGCCAGGGGATGTTGTGAAGGCCAAAAATATTAATGGGTTCAAAACAGAATTAACTAAGTTCATGGAGAATAGGACCATCAATAGCTATTACCCAAGAGGGATAGGGACACAATCCCATGATCTGGGTGTCCCTAAACTTCTGACTGCCAGAAGCTGAGACTGGATGACGGGATGGATCGCTGGATTATTGTTCTGTTCTATTGATTCCTTCTGAAGCATCTGGCACTGGCAACTGTCAGAAGACAGCATACTGGACTAGCTGACCCATTGGTCTGATCCAGTATGGCCATTCTTATGTGCTTTGGGGCAGTGACTGTCTCTCGCTATGTTTGTGTACAAAATACGGCACGGGCAGCATTCATTTTAGATGGACCTCTAATCTGTAAGATTAATGAATAATAAAATCTGAAGTAGAAACTTTTTGGTATAATAGTGGCTGTATTGCTGACTTGTGAATATCATCACCAAAAATACAACCTACTTTTCAGCCTGGTCTGAGGTATAAACAATTATAAATTGTTTAAATGGTCTGATAAACTAGACCCAGAGAAAAAGTAACTCTTATTTGAAAGGCAATTTTAAATGTTATTTAATTCAATACAGTCTGAGGAAACTAATTGACTTGTAGCTTTATACCTTTTTCTTTCAAAATAAAAATTATTTATCAATGAAATTATGGTTGCTGTATTGTATCCACAGTGTAAATTACTCCTGTATTTGTGAAGTGAAATTCAGTTTATTAAAAAAAAAAAAAAGGTAAAATGGGCAAGAATTCATTTTTGGCAAGAGCAGAAAACGTGATATACAGCTGACAACATAAAAAGGGAAAGGAAATGCCAGAGTTACTTTTTGTCAAGCCCAAATGGAAGGAGCAGTGATCCATCCATTTAAGATTATTTTAGAAACAATCTATAATCCAGTGCTACAGATGTTGGAACCTCGTCAAAAAAATTGTTGAGCCTTATGCTGTGCTAGGTTTTTTTCTCCTCCAAAAAGTCAGTTGAATTGCTAATTCAAAGAATGTTTTATATTCTTTAAGATCGCAAGCCAAAAGAAACTCATATTGAAAATACAGATCTCCTCGTTATTGTTAATAATGAAAAGAATTAGTGATGTATTAAAACAGTAAAGTATCTGATTGGAAAATTCTAATATCAAGGACAGCTATATAAGCAAAAATACTTTTTAAAATTTGTGCTTTGGCTGTTGCCATGGTAACTGGAAGCCGGAAGCAATGTAATTGACTGCAGGACAACTATACAGTTAAGGTCATTACTGTATAGTGAACATAGCTCTCCAGTTCTATGTAAACTTACAGTTTTCAGACACTGGCTGTAAAATCATTATTGATTTTGAAGTTTGGGTGTCATGGTGGGTGTGCCAACCCCTTCAAACGAACGAGTGACTAAGAAACAGGTAAATCTTTCCCATTGGTGACACTGATTAAAATGGGAAAGTGTTCTTACTGAAACATACACCAAAATCTATAAAGGTAAATCAGTTTACATTTTCCCAAAGGAAATTATTTAGTATTGATAAGTCACTATATATTGTACTGAGTTGGCTAGTGTGTATTAAATGGAATGAGAACTGTTCAACTTTGTGTCATCAGCCCTATATGGCTACTGAAACTCTACCTTGACTCAAATGTTGGAGGGAGGAGGGTGCCTCTGCTTTTGGAGAAACTGATTTTGGCAATGTTATTTACTATTTATTTTAAATTAGATTAAAAAGTTAATTTTAACAGCCTGATTCTGCCACTCTTGCAGTGACTCGGCAAAATATAATATGACTAAAGAGCAATACAGGGCTGCCCAGAGGATTCAGGGGGTCTGGGGTCTTTGGCGGCGGGTCCCAGGGCAGAAGGACCCCCCCACTGCTGAATTGCCTCTGAAGACCTGGAGCAGAAGACGCTCCGGGGGCTTGGGCCCCACGAGAGTTTTCCGGGGCCCCTGGAGCAAGTGAAGGACCCTGCTTTAGGGGCCCCAAAAAACTCATGTGGGGGCCCTTGCGGGGCCTGGGGCAAATTGCCCCTCTTGCACCCCCCAGGTGGCCCTGGAGCAACATGATGGAACATTAACAAAACCAATCAAAATAGTTAGAACAAACAAATGGCTCCGCTTTTGAAACATAGATCCTCAGCTGGTATAATGCCTGCCCTGTTCCCTGAAGGCAATGGAGCTACACCAATTTACACCCATACAGAGTGTTACTCTGAGGGTATTGTTGTCAACAGCACCACAGCTTCTTCTAAAGTGTGGAGAAAAGTAATCAAGGAGTAAGCAAAAGTAAACAAGGAGAAAAGTAATCGCTCAACTAGGCAGAGCATAGCTCAGCTACAGAATTGTGCACATGCATAATTAACCTATGGAACTTGCTGACACAAGATATTGAGACCAAGATTTTGGCAGAATTCAAGAAACGATTAGAGATGTATATGGATAATGAATACTCTACCGTTACATGAGAGGGGATAAAAATGTATAGGTGATTATACTGCCTTATTCTTCTGGGGACAGTCACTAAAACCCTGGAGTTAGAAAGAACCTTCCTCTATGGATACATTATTCTTTACTTGGCTAGGGTGACCAGATGTCCCAATTTTATAGGGTCAGTCCCGATTTTTGGGTCTTTTTCTTACATAGGCTCCTATTACCCCCCACGCCATCCCAATTTTTCACATTTGCTCTCTGGTCATCCTATACTTGTCCATTGCAGTGGCTTGCATCTTTTCTGAAAACTGGTACTGGCTACTGTAAAATACAGATCACTGGACTAGATGGACTATTGGTCTGAGCCAATATGTAAATTCCTATAACCCCATTTAATGGGTCAAAATCTGCATATTCCATTGATTCACTTTACCAGTAAATACTACAAAATTAGCTAATATCTGTTTCCTATACATATTCAGGCACATGGAAATGGAGCGCCGTAGCTTCAGAAATAAACTGTTATGGGAGAGGTGGGCAAACTACAACCCATGGGCCGAATCCGGCCCACCAGCCATTTTAATCTGGCCCTTGAGCTACTGCTGGGGAGTGGGGTCTTGGGCTTGCTCCGCTCTAGCGCTCCAGCTGGGGAGTAGGATTAGGGGATGCTCCATGAGGCTCCCCAAAAGCAGCAGCATGGCCCCCTCTGGCTCCTATGTATAGGGGCAGTCAGGGGCCTCTGCTCTGCATGCTGCCCCCGCCCTAGTGGGAACCATGGCCAATGGGAGCTGCAGGGGCAGCACCTGTGGACAGGGCAGCATGCAGAGCAACCTGCCTGTGCCTCCAAATAGGAGCTGGAGAAGGGACATGCCACTACTTCCGGGAGCCGCTTGAGGTAAGCACCCTATGGAGCCTGCACCCTGAACCTCCTCCCATGCCCCAACCCCGTGCCCCAGCCCTGATCCCTCTCCTGCCCTCCAAACCCCTTGATCCCAGCCCAGAGCATCCTCCTGCACCCTAAGCCCCTCATCCTCAGCCCCACCCCAGAGCCTGCACTCGCAGATAGAACCCTCTCCCCCTTGCACCCCACGTCCCCCTCCCTGCACTCTGAACTCATTTCTGACACCACCCCACAGCCCGTACCCCCAACCAGAGTCCTCACCCTCTTCTGCACCCCAAACCCAATTTTGTGAGCATTCATGATCTGCCATACAATTTCTATTCCCAGATGTGGCCCTCTGGCCAAAAAGTTTGGCCACCCCTGTGTTATGGGAATGGTTCAACTGCTTGTTATACTGAGTGTGCTGGCATTAGGGATATCACTAGTTAACAGATCTCTTTGCTTTACAGTTGCAGGCTTTTCGGTTGGCTTTAAACAATAGTTTCCTGATTGTTCATATTGCATTTCTTTTAATCAGTGTTGACATATTCAATTTTGATTTTTATGATGCACTGATTCTAGCTGAGCATTTTACACTTTCCTTCCTCCCTGCAAAAGCTGACTTGCAGAAGTAAAAAAAAACAAAAACAAAAACACAACAACAGGTATTGCATTATATACTTTGCCTTAGTGACAAGATATTTGGGGAGAAATCATCCAAGCTTGAAATAAAGTCTTTATTGAAAGTAATTCTACATCTATGCCAGTCAGATGCATTGTAGGATCAGAACAGATGTCCCAGGGGAAAATTGTGCACCAGTCAGGGTTGATTACTTGGACCTCCTGTCAGTTCTTAACTCACTGACAATGGCTGAGGCGTTCAGTACAACTTTGTTTTCTTTATTTGGAAATAAAGTTAATATACTTACCTTAACTGTGCCAAATGTACCGGAAAATAACCTGATAATAAAAGTGCCGTCCTACAAAGTGATAATGTCTGTGTGTATAAGCACATATTGACAGGGCTTTTGGAGCCTAGTAGTGAACTATTAGGAAGGAAGTACGTATACCAAATGATGCACAGATAGCCTATCAGATTTCCTTTTTATTCAAAGCCTCTGGTACATACTTTTCTGATATACAGCATATTATAGTGAAGTTACTCTCTATTGCAAACTTACTTCCACTCAGCAACGTTACCCATTTTTCATGACCATTGTTGTGTTATTTGGTATTACAAGGATGACCAAGGTATGGAGTTTGGTTCTGGGAGTCATTTTAAGATATTGGCAACAGTAATCATGCAGGGATAATCTGTATTCTCAGGGGACTACGTCAGTTATAGAGTGACCCAACTCACCCCAGATGGTGACATTCATTCTGTTCAGACAACTAGTACGAGGCCTATGCACCACTTAACCCATCTTGAGAGATTTACCAATGTAATCAATATAATTGAGCCCTTAACACCAATACCATAAGTCCAATTTGTTTAAACTGCTAGCTCATTGCAGTACAATGGAGATAAATTTAAAATATAGTAATAAATTAGGATTCTCAATATTTTATGATTGCAAACAAACCCTCATTATTTATGTACTTTTTGGATGATTTGCTCAGTTGCATTGCAGTAGTATTCACTAGCTGATGAAGCTAAGTAAATGCAAACACTATCAAGGGAATCTCTAGACTGCTGTTTGTTAACTTCATATACTATGTTTTGAGGGGTTTCTCTGTGCATATGTACGTAGTATTTCAGATTTCTACTTTATAGTGAAGTGCCAAAATATTATATTGCAACGTATGTGCTTTTCAAAATGTACTAGGTGGCTTAAATGTATAATTAAGAGATTATAGGAAATACCTAAAATGATTAATATAGTTATAAACTGCTTTTTTTTCCCCAGCCTGAAATACTAATGTGCTTAAAATTCCTATTTGCTCCAAAATGTTGAAGTCAAAACAATAACTATATAAGATCAGTAATGGAGAAACCAAGTCATAGTGTGTGATATGCTATCTAACAGAGGTCAGAAATAGTTCAGACATACTTAAGGGCTTGCTTTAGCTGCAAATAGGCTTAGTGGTTCCCTGACCTACAAAAACTTCATAGCTTCCTGCCCTCTGCAGCTGCAGATGCTAATCACAACTCTTTGGGGGAAATCCCTTATCTTCAGAGGCTCTGGGACACAAGATATGGAATTTGGTGCTGCCTCCTTCTCCAGAATAGCCTTCAGCTTTGCTCATTCAACTACCTTATATGGTAACGGGGCAGCTGATAATGACACTAAGGGAAATGGGTATCCCCCTAGCTACCTTACAGTTTGAGTTCTTCCTTGGATAAACTGCAGTGGAACCATGAAATCAAAACAATGGCTAAATGAAATCTGAGGATAGGATCTTACTTGGCCCAAAGATCAAGCAGGAGGCAAGCTGGAGAAAGACATTCATTCTGGCCATTTGGCTTTCCCCTGAGTTTAAGAGGAATGTATTGCAAAATTTCACTCTCCCCCCTCACCGCATACCAGAGCCAGGGCTCCAGCTGAGCCCAAATGTCTATACCACAATTAAATAGCCCCTTAGCCTGAGTCCCATGAGCCGGAGTCAGCCAGCATAGGCCAGCCATGGGTGCTGAATTGTAATGTACGTGTACCCAGAGAGACTAAGGGTGGAATCCACAAAGCTACTTAGGAGACTAAACCCAGATTTAGACACCCAATTCCCTATTGTGATCCACAAAACTCCTGCCAAATCCTGTAGACACCTAAACTCACTTGGTGCTTACATTTTTCAAAGGAAAAATTCCCTAGGCACCTACGTTTGAAATGACCCACTCCAGAGGATTTGGCTTGGAAGTCATACTAAGTCTTGGGCCTCTTGCAATTTTTATCTGGTGATAAACTTGCACATCATCTATTATATTTGGCTTGTATAGTATTTAATTCATTATTTGTGACTGAGCACAAAGTGGTTCTGATTAATATTTGAAGGGGCTACAGCTTACACATTTGGGCTAATCATCTTAGCACAGTGGAGCATTCTACCATTAGCTTAAAGCCAGTCTGTGCAGGAAGTAGAGTTTTCTGAGGAGCTGGTCCAAAATTGTGGAACAAACTCCCCCTGGAATTAAGGACCCTCCCAAACCTCACCACCTACTGCTCCTAATGCAAGGTGCAAATCTTTACCTGCCTTCTCTAACATAAACAAATAGCAGGGTGTACCTTTAGAAACCCTCAAACCAAAACCCTAGTAAAATAAAACACTGCAGATGCAATTTTCCCCATAGGGGAGAGGATGAGGGAGAGAACAAACCATGTGTACAGATGTTAGACACATTGCTTAATATGCTTCTTGAAGGAATTAAGACATTGCAATGCCTAACTTTTAGGCACTCTCCCATCTAGTGGAATCCACAACCCTGAGTTTAGAGCCTAGGCTCCCAGTACAATGCATGGGGAGAGTTAAGTGCCTAAGAATGGGATTCACAGAAACCAGGAAATTGAGCAGGGAACTGACTAGGCTAGCTAGTAGGAAATGCTGGAGGAGGGAGGTGACCCTAAGCCCTGCCACTCAAAGGCAGGTAGGCACCTAACACAGACATGTGTTACTCTACTCTACTTGGGATCCTAAGTGTTGAGACCTCTTCTGGCTTTATGTGATTACACTTGGTGGTGGCGCTGTAGAAGACCTAGGTTTGAATCCCTACTCTGGCTGACTTGAACCCAGGTCTCCCATGTGAACAACCTCCTCAGCAGATGGTTGGATATTTATTGGAGCAGAGTGAGAATGACTCCATAGTCTAGTGTTTAGACCGGGGTTCTGGTCCCTGCTCCAAATCAGGCAGAATAGAGATTCTCAAACTAGGGGTTCCCTCCCCTCCCCTCCTACATCCTGGCTGAGCACTCTACCGCTGGGATAGTGGTTACAGTGAGAGCAGCCTTTGGGGCACATTAGGCATATATTCTGAAGATGCCAACTGGATCAGGCCCCCACAGGTGAGGGAACCCCTAGTTTGAGAATCCTGCTGGGGCTCAGGCACTGAGCTGAACAGCACCATCAGGACTTGGGCAGCTTTGTTCATGCCCACTGGCAGATATTTAGGCACCTCCAGGTTTAGGTGGCAGTTGAGCAGGAGTTTTGAGGATCTCAGTGGCACCTAAATGATGGATTCAGTTAGGTGTCTAAGTCCCTTTGTGGGTGTAGTTCTTGGATAGTACGGTAAGGAAGGTGGTATAAGAACCTATGCAGAAGAGAATAGATTCAGACTCAAATATATGAATAGCTCTACTCACTACATCCTTGACTGGGTTTGTAACTTTTGCCTCTGGAAGCTATTATTTTTTAGTTTATTATTGACTTGTACAGCAGACCAGCCTAGTAAATAACTCAACCTGTCCTGGTGCCAGGATCTATAAGCTTTTGGGGTCTGTATGTCCGAGAAGGCAGCAGATACTTTTATATGAATATGGCTTTAAGTTTCTAAATTAGTTTAATTTTTGTAATTCAAGAATGCCTTAAGCCACGTTTCCTTGAAACATGAAAAAATAAAAACAGTTCGGTAACAATCTCACTTGAATCAAGAACTGCAAAAATAGAACCTTTATCATCAGCACAGCACATCCAAAAATGTCTTTGTAAAATAAATCAAATTATATGAGTTAATTGATTCCAGGCAACATCAGCAACTGCAGGTGGAAACTGAATAACAGGATGTTTATTAATGAAGGACTATTAATCAAAATTGACAATACCAATTCCTGATTCTTTTATTTGAATTCTACCTGCAATGGCCAGAGACACATTTGTCAACTTTTTAAATACAGATTTGTAAGAAATGGAAATATTTAACACTTGGGATTTTATCTGGAGATATAGGGCTATTTGTTTAAACAGTGAAAGGATATCCTAAATCCAATGTGACAAGCAGTGCCAAAGATGCCAGTGGTAATTAATTAGCACTTAATTTAGACCACAGAACAACAGGATATGGAATTGGTGCTCAGTGCCATTTCCCCTTAGGCTCCATCTCATGAGGGTCAGGAGTATGGCTGTTGTGTTGAAGGTCAGTAAATAAATTGGGGGAACACATTGACACTGGACTTTTCATGATAGATATCCTTCACCCTTGTAACTGCTTCTGGCTATCATCGACGAGAAAAGGACTGTGATTGTTTTGTGAGGAATGCTGTGTACTAGTGTGAGTCAAGCAAGGTAGAGTTTGAGCTCACATGTCACATACTAGTCACACTAGATGCTTCTTACAGAAACAGAACTATTGCAGCATGTGTCTGTTCTAGAAATACACTTTTAAACACAGCTGGGAAAGCTTGACAAACAAGACAATTCACTTAAAAAAGTTCTCAAATTTGCTAGATTTGTGAGCTTAGCTTTTAACTTAAGCTTAATTACAGTCAATGGAAGATTTTAAAGTAAGGGGAGAAATTAGGTCAGCAAGAAAAAAATGCACATATTTCTTCATTATGCTGTGGACCTTGTCTCTAATAATAATATACAGCACTTGGATAGAACTGTCCATCCATAGATCTCAAAGGTGGGTTTAGCATTATTATCTGCAATTTACCAGTGGGGAAACTGAGTATCTAAGATGCTAATGACATTTCCATAATCACACAATGAGTCTATGCAGAAACTAAATACCAGATCTCCTGACTCCTAGTCCATTTTCCTAGTCATCACATATGGCCACCTTTGGACAACACATTCAAAACAAAACGTGAAAAGCATGCACGAAGGCCTGAAAATGAACTAGTAAGGTTGTACACAATTGCACATAATTGGAATGGTTTATTTTAAATATGCTGGTGAGAAAAATAACAAGCAGCCATAACCCCTGGCATTGGGTACAATAATAGAATCCTCATCCTTCATAGCAGGCTTAGTGCTTCAGCCAGACAGCGCTATCACTAACCCTCTCAGCTGCTCTACTCTTCTCCCAACAACTGCGAACTCTGGGGAAGGAGATGGATTTGGCATACATACAGAGGGGGATATGATACTGCCTGATACAAAAACTCACACAGCCCATTTTTTTCCCTTTGCAGTTCAGTGGGCATGAACATTGCTGTTCAGATACCAATAGTTTTCTAAAGTTGCCAGCAACAAATGATACCTTGCTACACTTCAGAAAGTCATATTGTCTCCCAGGATACCAGATGTAAAAATACCAGAAATGGTAGTGTGACCCCTTCACTCAGATTTAAGCTACCACAGCTTTATATAGTAGTTTCCCCAGCAGGGCTGTGTTGTCTCATCAGAGAAATATCTGGCCAGGCAATAGCCCTCAGAAAATATCCCAAGGAACCATTGGGTTAGTATTTATCTTTGCTTTCACATCCCCATGCACCTTGCAGTGCCGTGTACATATCACCTCTCTAGCCCCTGGGTGAAAGTGCCATTGAAGTCAATTACAACTTCTTCAGAAGTGTGTTTTTTACCCACAAAAGTTTATGCCCAAATACATCTCTTAGTCTTTAAGGTGCCACTGGACTGCTCGTTGTTTTTGTGGATACAGACTAACACGGCTACCCCTGTGATAATTGAAGTCACTTGCAAAACTCTCATTGCTATCCATTCCTTAGCCTATTGCAGTGTGCAGTCATGGTCCTTTTGTGTTGAAACTGCAATAATCCTATTGGGGGCAAAGATGTGGACCCAGAATATGTTTCCAAAATGTCCAGTTTCTGACTTAATGCTGAAGTGTAGTCATTTGGCTGAAATTTTCAAATTGGGAAACAACTTTAAGCAACCTGTTTGAAAATGTATCTGTTTCAATGAGTCTTGAAAGCTCTGAGGATGAACTTAGCTTTATCCTGCCAGTAAATCATAATTTTTATCTAGTATAATGAACAAATGTTTCTATTCTATATGGCATGGGATGTTCTTTGGAGTTGCGATCAAGAAGTGTTGGCAGCGAATGGCTTCAGAGGGTCATAGAACAACTGCACTTCCCGTTCTGTGAACTGCTAGATATATATGTTCTCTATAGGGCATGCCATGTTAAGATTCCAACAACTGAAAATAATGAGTGTATTGGCCCAGTAATGTGTGTTGTTCCCCCCACCAAAAAAATAAAAATAAAACCAAAAATCCATCCCTAAATCTTTGTCCTGCAGTCTCCCTCGCTTGTTGATAGGATGAAGATCTATGCACATTGGACTGCCTAAGAGCAATGATTGAGTATGGTATGTGAACCCTCTACAAGCTACTAGTGCAGGGGTGGGCAAACTATGGCTCCTTCTCTGCTGTCCTCCCTCCCCCTCAGCCTTAGCTCGCTCCGCCGCCGGTGCAATGCTGTGGGCGGCGAGGCTATGAGCTCCTGGGGCAGCACAGCTGCAGAGCCTGGCCTGACCCGATCTCTGTGCTGCATGGTGGTGGCGGCAGCAGTGGCAGCATGGCCCAGCTCCAACCAGGCGGTGCGGCTGTAGCACTGCCAGCCACTGGTGCTCCAGGCAGCACAGTAAGGGGTCAGGGAGCAGAGGGGAAGTTGGATAGAGGGCAGGAGAGTTCATGGTGGTGGTCAGGGGGCAGGGATGTGGCTAGGGCTCAGGGAGGAATAAGGGGTTGAATGGGGGCAGGGGTACTGGGGGAGGCAGTCAGGAAGGAGGGGTGTTGGATGGGGTGGCAGGGGGCAGTCAGGGGCAGGGGTCCCAGGAGGGCCCTAAGAGGACAGGGAGAAGGGGTGGTTGGATGGGGCAGGGATCCCAGGGGGCCGTCAGGAATGAGAGGAGGGGTTGGATGGGGCAGTGAGAGTTTGGGGGAAGAAAGGGTGCAGTGGTGTGTGGATGGGGCAGGCATCCCAGAGGGGCCGTCAGGGAACGGGGGTAGGGAGGTTGGATGAGGCAGGAGTCCTGGGGGGGAGGGAGATAGGAGGTGGGGGGCCGGGCCACGACCTTCTCCCCTAACTGACCCTCCATACAATTTACAAAACCCGATGTGGCCCTCAGGCCAAAAAGTTTGCCCGCCCCGTAGTAGTGCAACATACATCCACAAATTTGTATCAGATTTGAAAGACGCTTTAACGTGCCTCTCAGCATAACAGTTGCTTCAGCTCTGATAGCAAATATGAATGGAATGAGGGTCTCTCTTAAATGCACTAGTGAATACATGCCACCCAGAGTTTTTGATTTATTTAAACTTATTTACATTTCACATCCTCATGAACAATGTATTTATAATGTCAGCATTGTCTTTTCCACTCACACTTTGTCTTGTCCACTCACCTTAGCTAGAGATTTATTCTTTATGCACATATGTAGCCCACTGCACTAAATGCATGAAATATCTGGAATGGGTATTTTCCATGCATCCTCCATAGAATGCACCTTTTGATGGAACTGCAATTTGTGTAGGTTTCCATGTCTTCCCAGTTTTACATGGGGTAGCTCATTGGCCTCTTGGGTCAACTATTCATCTGTTTGCAGGATTGTTACAGTGGGTCATGTGATCATGGCTGAACCCATCCTAATTGCCTCAGATGCTCTACAAATATCCACTGTTCATTTTCTGTCATGCTAAACTCACAATTTCTGGCTTCCTGCCTCAGCCCCATTAAATACTAGTTTAGGCCACGAGTTTGTAATTGTGCGAATGTCTAGAACTGAAGGTGATCAAGAAATAACGCTTATTTTTTCACTACATTTGTTTCTAATTGTGATAATCCAAAGCTACAGTACCTGGCTGATTTGCCACTGGAGTGCAGCTCCCTGGTGAGTTTTCCTGGCATAGGGGAAGCTGCAGACAGTGTACAGCCAGCTATGCCAACTCTATGCCATAGGCTAAAGGAGCTCCTGGATAAAGGGGGCATAACATGAGCCTGCTGAGCAAGAAGTGGTTGTGGCAAAGGCATTTCATAATTGGAGAGGACCTTGAATCCAGCCCCTGCCTTCACTAGCAGGACTAAGTACTGATTTTTGCCCCACATCCTTAAGTCGCCTTTTCAAGGATTGAACTCACAACTTTAGGGTTAGCAGGCCAATGCTCAAACCACTGAGCTATCCCTCCCACTAACTGCTACAAGCTGGCCAGAATGGCCATAGTGACTGTTGCAGCCAGGGTGCAAATTAGGAGACAGAACTGCCCAACATGTGCTGGTGGCTGAACTACTCCCCAGCAAACCCCTGGATTAGGGGATGTGCAAAAGTGAGGTACTTCCATGTTAATTCCTACACGGCACTGAGCTTAGCCTCCAGTGTGGTCAGGGTCAAACGGCTGGCTAGAAGGCTGCAGGTTTCTGTGTAACCTCTCCTTCAGATAACACTTGAAAAAACTCCTCAAATCTCTACCAGCTTTCATGTAAATTTCCTTAGAATAGTAGTAGGCAAGGGGATTTGAAGTGTACCATACTTGAGTTGCTGTGTCATTTCTACTAACCCTTTAAATGAGTACTCAGCTGCAGCTTGTGTGTGGCAGCAGAACTCTGATAATGCAATGTCCGCAGTGGAAAGAGGAGACTCCAGATATACAGAATACTACTACAGGTGTGCTTTGCCCAATGTGTAGTTAGGCAGTACCAACGTGCTTAATGGTTCATTTCTCATAGTCTCTTAATGCCCAGATTTGTTAAGGTATTTAAGCGTTACTACATTCAATGGTGCAGTGCCTAACTGATTTAGGACCCTAAATCTCATTTTCAAAATGAATTTAGGCACGTAGGGGCAAAAATCCCATCAACGGCTTCTAAGTGCCTAAATTCCTTTCAAAAATGAGATTTAGGCTCTTAGGCATTGCAATGCCAAGGGCAGCAACGCCTAAATACCTTTAAAAATCTGGGCCTAAATTCCTTGTAAACAGTGAGCTTTCTTTGCACTCACCCCTTGGTCCTTGCCCCTCAGACCTGGAGAAAAAATGAATTCAGCCAAAAGACAACTCTGGATCCTTATATTCCTCATATTTGTCTTTCAAGACCCTCTGGTTGGACTTGCAGATCTCTACGTACCTGCTATCTGGAGTTTTTCTGAAATAGCAATAGGGGGAATTTCATTAATGAGGAGGATTAATTTAGGCTGTGACTGTGCTGGACGCCAGATAAATACACACTACATGTGTTTGCACTGGAAGCCCCCTGCACTATTTCCAGCTGCTAGATATAACTGTAAATTTCTTAGGGACAGTAGATATTAATTCAAGTGTAATCTGAGTCCAGTGTACAGAAAAGAATGATCCATTCAGTCACTAGGAGAGTGTATGGATCATAGTTATGTGACGGGGCAACATTACCCAGTATCTATCTAAAATGTAAAACTAGATACCATATAGTATTATGTATGGTAAATATAATGTGGAGCATAATCCTGTCTGGAGACAGGGGCTCAGATTGTGCATTCTGCTTTAGCCCCTTTATGGCACTCCAGCGGTGTCAAGGGACAGATAGTTGAAGAAACCAGCAGCTCAGGAATATCCAGCATAAAGGGGTTTGCAGATGGCGTAGAGGTTCCAGAACAGCTGTATGTCACCCATCTTACAGCCCTGAGTGTAGCAACATGCCATGGTAGGGAGGGGGCAAGGCAGGAACATCTAAATTCTGAGGATGAAATCAGGCTGAATAAGCATGCTATCGGTGAGATGATTATCTGAAACAGCAGGACCCTGTCCACTTCTGCCTGCAGCATCTATGCAAGGCCGAGCTTCTCTCGATCATTCCCTCCCAAACTTTTGGTTTTCTTTATCCCCCCTGGAGCCTCCTTTTCCCTTTACCCTGCCAGAGGCTGTTTCTGGCAGTAGCAAAGTTGGGGCAGACAGCCCTGATGAGTACTTCTCTCCAGGCTGCTCTTCTCCTTCTCTGCAGCTCTCCTGTAGGGCTCAGAGCTGGGAATGGAGCAACTGACAGACGTGCTGGGGAGGAGACAGGTAGCTTCTGACAAAACAGCTGCAGTGCCTTCTAGTTGCTGGGTATGAGAACTGTACAGGAAACCTCTCAGCTTCTGAGACAGAGGTAACTTGTTGGGACTTGTGACACAGGAGAGGATACATCTATCATACACTCAGCTGTGGGTTAGCCATTCCACAGTTTTATGACTTTACATTGCATCATAATGGGTAATGTATGAAAAGATAAATATTTTCCATTTAGTAACATCTTGCTGGGTTTTCATCTAGCTCTATAATTTTAATTATAAAATGAACATAACCTGTATCAAATTATAAATATGTTAACATATTGAACGAGGAGAAGAAAAATAAGCACCAGATTTTATGCTATACAGGCACACGAAGGTATGGTAAAAAAATCTGGTTTCCTTGACCACATTGTCATAATATGCATATATAACTGCTTATTGAATCCAGGCTGTGTAGACAACAGAAAGAACACTGGCTCCATACCATCACAATGCATGCCCACAACAAAGAGGAGGAAAGAACAGGCTTTTTCATTGTGTGTTTCTAAGTATTACCAACATAAGGGCTAAAAACATTACCTCTGTCTGAAGTATATCTATGTATCCATGCATAAGTTATTAACTGTGCTCCCTGAGCTCAGTTGCTGAAAATATTAATATATTCAAATTATATTCTAGCTACTGCAAAAACAGTAGATCAGACAAATGTATTAAAATCTCTTCAGACAAAAGAAGTGTTATTTATACAGTTTCTCCCCTTTTTACTTAAAGTCTTGAACATAAACCTTCATCATATGTAACATACTAGAAAACAAGAGGATCCTTAGCTATCTGAATGTGGATTTAAGTTCAAATGTAACCATAGCACACTATTATACTTCTCATAAACAACATTTCACTGATATTATGTGACTTGTACTGTTTATAGAGCAAGGAAGAAGCAAAAATACAATGCTGACTGTAATGCAAGGATGCCTTCTTTCAAACCCTGCAGGTCAAAACATCCTGGACCAAACCCTGAGGTTTGGCCAAACTGCACACAGCAGGAATTGGGAGTTGCAGATGGTGTAAAGCCATGTTTGCCTGCCCCTGGTCCTAGGTCACCATGTGTAGAGCTGGTTCCCTGGCTTAATTTAGAGAAAGATAATGGCTGGCTGAGTTTCTCAGTTACTAAGGGGCCAGAACAGCAACCAGAGGTCAGCACAGTCATGCCAAAGTCTCCTTTGCTACAGCTATGCCCCTTTTTCTCTGTTATGCCAGCAGTAGTGGCCAGGAGAGTGGAGTAAAAGCTTTTTTGTCACTGGAGGATTCCCCCTTTGCATTGGTGTGATCCTCCTGGGGACAGACTCTCCAGTTGTGGGATTAGATTACAGCAATAATGCAGCAGAAAATGCCTGGATTTACACACAAGAATCTGGCCTATTGACTTTAATCCTAAATGTTTAGCCAGTGTGCATGGTGAAATTTCACCAAGCTGCCTTCCAGGTCCTCATCCAGATCCTTTAGACAGCATTAAACTGTTGATTAACAAATATGAGAAGATATTTCAAGTTAAAAGGCCTTTGCTGTGGTCAGTAGCCAGTCATCCATAAAATCCTTCCCTTTCTACCACGGTTCAGGATTTCTGAATGCCTTGCAAAGAGATAGTATGTATGTGACAACACTCTATTGCTATGCAGATTTGCATCTCTGCCAGTAGCTGTACTAAGGCCTTTTATCTGTGACAACGAACAAAGTAGGTGGTCGTCTACCTCTTTTCTCGCTTAAAAAAAAGATGACACTTTTTCACGGTCTGAAATGATTGTGGAAGCAGAGATATTGGTTTAACTCACTATGAATTATTAGTGGAAAAGTGGGTCTGAGAAGTATGTTACATCTGAAATATTTTTCGTCACTTGAACATGTGCTGTCCAGAGCTGGCCCTGTTTTACCAGTCAGAGGGAACAAACATTTCACATTCACAGATGCTCCTAATTTGGTGCGGTTTGGAGTGTAATTTAGATCAAACGTATCCATGTAAATGAGTCAGGGTTTCTTAATTAGGTGCTCTAAAGAAAAAAACTGGGACCACATCAGTAGGTGTGGGTGTGGTGCCCACAATACTGGAGTTTTTCCTATAGACAAAGCTTAGTTGCATTCAGGAATACTGTAGGTCTTTTCGTTTTTTCAGGCACAATAATAAATCTGCAGATGGCATAGACATAAAGACGCTACTTCAGAGGAGCTGTCTAAAAACACTGTCTCTTTGGCAAAAGCCTTAAAGTAGGTCATTCTGCTGTGATTTAGGTTTATATTTCATTGCCAGCTTTTTGTTCCTATTATAAATAGGGTGCATTCCAGTCCACAGATTTGCTCTTAATTTTTTCAAACTGGTCTTTGTTTACGAGGATTTGTAGATCTTCACAAGAAAATGGCCAATATCCTGTTAGAAGTACAAATACTGCAGTAGACCACAAAAAGAGATGTATGTTGCTGATAATTTGGAGAGGCTGAAATGTGAAATGCTACTCTCTGAAAGCAAAAGTATATTGATTTCTCTTAGTATGATGATTGAAACGGTTGTTGCATGTTTTGCAATGTGTGAAAAATGATCTGATCTAATATGATTTCAGTGGGGTATATTCATTGGCCTGGTTGATCAGATTTGTTTTTGAGTTCATATATTTGCCACTGACAAGCATGCATTTTATATATCTCTATCTACCATTCTAAAAAGAAGATCCGGGTCTGTTTTTCCCATCAAAATGCTGGGGATCTACTTGCCAAACTGTCACTAACATTAATAAGTTATCTGCATAAATTCTCTTTCAATTGATGGTAGAATAGATCTGATTGTGTTAAATTAATTATTTTGTACAGAACACTGCCATTTTGGCATTTATCTTTTATTTATTTATTTATTTATTTACAAAATGAAGTCCCAATGAAGATTTTAAGAATGAAAAATTCTGCAATTAACCCCTTGGTGACTTGATTCTGCACTCCAACATGTTGGAGCCCAATCTTTTAAGATACAAAGACCCTTCTCCCAGTGTCCTGAGCACCCTCAGATATTTGGGCTTAAAAGAGCTCTAAAATCAAAGCAAAACTGAGGGATTGCAAAGCCACATAAATTAAACCCACCAGTAAAGTTCGCTAGAACTTGTGAAACCCCAAAAGCAGGACCCTTGTGTGGGTAGATCAAGGACCTGACTATTTCACAGAGGACAAGGAGCAGAAACCAGAACTTGTGATATACTGCATGAGCTTTGGAAAGTTACTTACCTAACTTTTTGTGTGTCCATTTCCCCAGCTATAAAATTAGGATAATAAAACTCATCTACCTTAAAGGATAGTTGTGAGACTTAATTAGTATTTGTAAAGCAACTTCAGCTATTTGGATCCAAGATTCTATGTGAATGAAAAGTAAAAGTTCTTTGGGGCAGGGACTGTGTCTTCCTGTATTTGCATACTCACAATGGTGCTCTATTCCTGATTGGAGCTCTTTGGGGCTCACCACAGTACAAATTTTAATCAAAATGTAATTATTTTTATCACTGTTTTTACTGTAACTTCAGTTCAGTACATTTGCAAAATGGTGGCACACAGAAAAAGTACCAGATGTCATCACTTGCCAGATTCTTTATGAGAATTAGATTTTTTTAAAGTCAGTGATAAAGGTAGAAAGTATATCTAACCTCACAGGAAAATATGACTTGCACTGTTATATTTTCCCTGAAACACTGAGAATTTGCCAAGTTCACATGTTACTGAAGAATGAGTGATCTTTGAGGAATGTTTTATTCACATTAAGAATTTCTATGTGTGATCGTAGGGGACTCCATGGTATACATACACACTTTAGCATTTAAAATGATAGCAATGTAAAGATATCCAGGAAACCTGTTTTTGTTGCTCTTCTGACTAACAACTTTGTTTTCATTTCAGTCTACTCTCTTAGTGCACACTTACTGAGATGCATATTGTTCATGTATTGAGAGTGGCCACATACTGGCGGAGGGAGAAGTCGTTTAATAAATTATACAGAAAATGTACTTAATGGGAGAGAAATGGATTCAACTCCTTTTCTGAGTAACCTAAAGGAAAACTGCGCTTAACTAGACCCAGTATTTTCATTGTTTGAATTCCTCGCTGAATCTTTTATATAGATGAGATTGTGATCAATTGTTCTCCATGTTCACCAAAGGCAGAACAAGAAGTAAGAAACTTTATTTGCAGCAAGGGCAATTTAGGTTAGATATAAAGGAAAACGTTCAACTCTAAGGTTAAGCCCGGGAACTGGTTACCCAGGCTGGCTGTGGAATTCCCTTCACTGAAGGTTTTTATGGATTGGTTAGACAGACATCTTTCAGGGATGCTCTAGAAATACTTAGTCCTGCCTCAGTGTGGGGGAGATGGACTTGCTGACCTTTGAGGTCCTTCCAGCCCTACATTTCTATGAAATAGTAGGCGCATATATCATGTGCACACAAGTGCCTCCATGATATACTTTACATTTAGCCTTGTAGTGCCTGAAAATGGTATTGAAAATTTCATATGAGGCTTAAAATCCTAAACCTACAAGTGCCCAGTATCCTTGACTGCCATTAAAGTTCTTTGGGGTAAGAAGGTAGGTCCCTGGCCACTAGGTATATTACCATCCATTCACAATCATGCTTCTTTTCTCCTCTTCAGATTCTCAGCATTGCTTCCCTTGCTCCATTTTGCAGCAGTGGGACTCAAAATGTCCTTGTTCCCATTGTTGCTGTCCTGGCCCTTTAGCGCAAAGCTAAGAGGGGGACTGCTGATCCTAAGTAAGGCCCTGATTCAGGAAAGCATTTAAACACATGCTTACATTTTGCTGATTTCACTTAACTGCTGTTTGCATATGTGCTTTCCTATCTCAAGACCTAAATCTCCGTTCACCTTTATCTTCAGGCCTCCTGCAATCTCTCTGAGGTCTGCTGAACTTCTCTGCACTGTAGAGTGCTTCATAATGACCATCTAAGCCTGATGAATTTTGCCTGATTTTGGGTTTCTTTGTGAAAGTTTCACACTTGTATATGTGATTTGTTCTGCTATGAAAAAGAGAGTTTTCCTGAGCCTAGATTTACTATTTAAGCCTGTTTAAACCTGCTGGTATAGTACATACTTTAATAAATGAAAATCACATGTGTAACTTGCATCTTTTCTCCTCCACTAAAAATAAATATGGAATTTTTGCAGACATCCCATGCTAAGTATTATTAGCTGTCATACAATAGCTTTAATTTCTGATTTATCCTTGGCATTCTGGGTATTGCTGCTGGACTTGTCATCACATTGTCATTCCTTCCTCTTGCATGGGCTATTGTTCAGCTCTTCATATATGTGGCTCCTTTTTTTAAAAAAAAATAGGTAAAAATAAATCTATTTTGTTAAATGCAGTTTCCAGAAGCTGGTGCTCTTTGGAATGCAATAAAGCTGACCCATACTGCTGTGTTTGTTTGTCTGGTTTCAGTCACTGGATGCTCTGCTGTTCAAGGTACTACAAGGAAACAGGGAGCCAATTTTTTTTACAAATCAACTAATAGACAAACCTCTGTAATACTTTCATGACTTGTGTTAGAGAATATATTAGGTTACAGGGTATTTGCTGTTGTTTTCGATCAACACCACCACTGCTTAACAAAGGACTTATTTTTAGTGAAATTGATTCAAGTCATTATTATTAAAGAACTAATGGCTTTAATGAAGGGGGGACAGGATTATGATAATTTCGTTTCTGACTGAAAGGAGGAAGATGCCTGGATTGTAAGTGAATGCATGTAGCATAGCAAAACACAAGTGGCCTAAAGCCTAGGAAAAATGGAGTGAACTAATTTTGCAGAATCAAAGGTGAATCAAAGGAATTGGCTTCCATACAACAAGGCAGCCAGATAGGCCACAGTACCTGATCCACGTGATAAACCAAGAGGCAACTGCAAAACTCCCCAGACAACTTGCCTGAAGTGCTTGCCAAGGAGCCAGATGCTGCTGCTGGAAGAATATCGTCCATACTTGGGCATCTGAGTTTGATGCTTTCCACTTAAAGAAATGGGGAGAGGAATTGCTAAAAGGCATCCTAGTGACTGTTTTTCTGCTTAATTATTACAAAATATACTTATTAATATAGTAAATAATATAATATAATAATATTAATATAGTAAATAATGCTTTTGAGGGGAAAGTATGACATTAAGGATCTTTGTCTCTAATATATCATTTGATACTTTTAGCTCTTTTAGGTTAGTGCATATTAGATTAGAGAGGCAGAAAAATCTTGTGGCTACAGCAGCAGACTCTGTGCAATGACTGTGAGCTTGCTGGCTCTGCCCCGACTTACTCTCTGACACTGGGTAAGTCACTTAAATTCCTTGTGCCTCAGCTTTCCTATCTGTAACATGTTTATAATATAGCTACTTCCAAGAAGGGTTAGTTAGTTAATGTTCAAAAAGCACTTTGGAATTCTTGGATGGAAGGTGCTGGTTATTCCTCACTTGAGATCACAAATCTCATTTTGTGAATTAGTTGCTGTGGAGACAGTGATTTCACAAATAGAGGGTGGTAGGATGGAGGGCACCCTTATGTAGAGGGCCAGTGCATCACTGATGGCCTGTTTAAGCACTCAAAGTAGAACCTAAATGGGATTTATTGGTTTATGTAGACTTCGGTGGTTCCTAGTCATAGCGCGCCCTCTGCACAGAGGTGAATTTATCTCCTGATGAAAAAACAGGAAGAAAGGGTAGAATGCTGATAAGTCATAGTTCTGTGTTCATCAAAACAGAAACAAGAATTTAAAAGGGCAGGACACACACAATGCTGCATTAGTAGAATATGCTAACATAGAACGGGTCATATTCTGCAGCCTTTTTACAGAGAGAAATTCCCACCAATTTCAGTGGGAGTTCTACTGCATTAAAGATAGTAGAAATTGGTCTATAGTTTGTGTTTTATATTTTTATAGACTATGTCAGTGGCCTCTAAGATTCAACTACTTTTTAAAGACCATTCCTTGCAAAGCACTTGAGGTGGCATTAAACTGGTATATGCCATATGATTTGCCTAACCAGCCCTGAGCTGTGTGTTTTTACCTTATATGTTATATGGACAGATTTCATGTAAAATCAATGGGAAACTCAAGGTTTTGCCCTTCTGTTGCAAAATACTTAAAATAGCAAGTGCCCCAAAAACGTGGTATTCCATTTGCACTGTAAAATAGAGCCACACTTGCCCTAATGCAGGGGTTCCCAACACGGTGCCCGCAGGCATCATGGCGCCTGCAGGGGCATCTAAATGCACCCATGTCCTGGCTGGTGGTAGAGCATCTGCCAAAACGCTGCCGAATTTCTGCATTTCGGCAGCAATGCCTCTTGATGACACTGCTTGCGGCCAACAAGCGATGTCATTGAGAGGAGTCGCCGCCGGAATGCCGCCGAAATTCGGTGGCATTTCGGCGGATGCTTCACCGCCGCCCAGGACCGGCGCTAGGGTTTCTGGAGCCCTAGGCGCCGGGACATTTCGCCGCCCCGCGCGCGGGTCTCGTGGCTCCGGCAGAGCTGCGGCTCCCTGACCCCGAGGGGGGGAGCGCCCTGGGCTGCCGGGTCGCGGTGGCGACGGCTCCCTGAC
>NC_133778.1:57811075-57826075 GCF_003597395.2 Chelonoidis abingdonii
ACGCCAATTTTATTTGTCTCTGTTGTACTGTTGGTTTCCTTTCGTGTTCTGGTCGTACTGCGGTATTTTCTGTTTTTACCGGGTTGGTATCTGATTGTTTTGGTCTGAGGGGTTTATCTTCCTGGGAATGAAGGTCGCGTCTAGCGTTTCTTATTTATAGTTATTGGTACGACTCTCACCCCTTTAGATATTCACATTACTTCAGGTAGGCCGGGGATGATCAATTTAGTGCATTATAGCTTCGATTCCAATGCTTTCTACTCTCAATCGCCATAGTAAATTTCAGTCCATACATTATGGTTTATACAACCCCTGAAGTTTACAGATTCATTAAAACTTCTAATACTGAGCATGCAATGTTCAGTGTGGCCAGTTCCATTTAACATTTGGGATGAGTATATCTGCCGCGCCCGATTTAGTCCATTAACTGTTGGTTTGGCTTTCTACTCAGATCGTGCGTAATTCTGCCTCCATATCCTCAGCTGTCCCATTTTGTCATCCTACGATTATCCCCAAGCTCCCTCATTTGTCCTCATTAAAGACTGAAGCAAAGTATTTGTTTAGATATTGGGCCATGCCTAGATTATCCTTAACCTCCACTCCATCATCAGTGTTTAGCAGTCCCACTTCTTTCTTTGTTTTCTTCTTATTTATATGGCTATAGAACCTTTTACTATTGGTTTTAATTCCCTTTGCAATGTCCAACTCTACATGGCTTTTGGCTGTTCTCACTTTATCCCTACATGAGGGAACTCGGTGCAGTTTAGATCTTATGGACATTCTGTGAAACAGGCAGGCCTGCTAGTGTGGGCAGACACTACACATACTCCAGTTCAGTTCTGTCAGTATCTCACTGTTCTGTTCTTCTATTATAGCACTAGACCTCTCTTGCACAGCAATGACTGATTGTGTCAAATATTCTGGATGCACTTCTAAAGACTAGAAAGAGAGACACCCTTCTCCTCAAGTTCATTTCACACCTGATCTGAACCTACTTCTCCAGAACTGAAAAGCCATAGATAGAATCTGCTGTGCAACCTTGCTCTCACCAAGATTGATAGTATTCAATTAGGCTAAGTGGCGTCTTCCTTATAAAGGCCAAATCCTCTCACCAGTGCCAAGCGTACGTCACTGGCTTCCTCTACACTTGGAGCTGAGGATGTGATTCCCAGCTTGCACAGACATATTTTAGCTGTTGTCAGTAGAGTAGCCATAGTAACATTGGGGGTAGCAGATGGACTAGCTGCCCTGAGTACGTATCGATGGGGTTTGGGCAGGCTTGTACATGGGTGGCTAGCCCATGCCGCTGCTTGCTGCTGCCTACGCTACCACAAGTATACTATTTTTAGTGCACTAGCTTGATGAGAACTAGCTCAAGTATGTCTATGTGAGCTGGGAATCATATATTTAGCTCCAAATGTAGACATAGCACTGTCCTGGCTGCTAGGGCAAATGGAATTCTCCAACTCTCCTCTGCCAGTCCTCAGCTGTGCGTTATATAAGAATTCATCAGCTCATACTCCAGCCTACGTGATCTAGGGTCTTGCTTCCCCCTTTGCCCCTACACAGAAAGATTGGTGGGTATTAGTAGTTGTAGATTCTTCAGTTACTCCTGTCCTATCCTCCTGTGGTAGCAGCAGAGATCCCCCAAAGACTTAAGCTTCACGGTGTGCAGGGGATGTGCACCTTCAGCACATTAGGTCCACAACTTGAAGGGCTCTCTGCAGCAGTGAAGTTGAGAAAAGGCTTTTCCCCTGAAATTGCATTCCTGACTCAAATCAAACCAGTTTAATTAAACAAACAAACAAACAAAAACTGACAACAATTTGGGGTAAATACTATTTATGGATATTGAGCAAAGTTCTGCCATCACTTACCCTGTGCAACTCCATTGATTAGAGGGCCGGTGCAACCTATTAGGCGACCTAGGTGGTCACCTAGGGCACTAGGATTTGGGGGGCGCCATTTTCTTCAGCAGTGACCGTGGCGTCCAGATCTTCGGCCGCCCCAGTCGCTGCCGGCATTTAGGTGGAGGAGCTGGGGCAGGGGGATGTGGGGAGGGCCACCTGCAGCAAGTAAGGGCTGGGAGTGGCACGCAGGGGAACTCCCCGCCCCAGCTCACCCCTGTCCCATCTCCTCCCCTAGCACACTATTGCTGCTTCACTTCTCCCACCTCCCAGGTTTGTGGCGCCAATCAGCTTAGGTGCCGCAAGCCTGGGAGGTGGGAGAAGTGAAGCGGCAATGGCTTGTTCGGGGAGGAGGTGGGGCAGGGGTGAGCTGGGGAGCTGGGGGGTGCCTCAGGGCACAGGGGGGAGTGGGGAGCTGCTGCAGGGTGGACACCTCAGGGCAGAGGAGAGAGCTGCCGTGGGGGAAGGGTGGCCTCAGGGTGGGGGCTCAGGGACGGAGGAGGGCACAAGGTGGAAGTTTCGCCTAGGGCATGAAACATCCTTGCACTGGCCCTGACTGATTGCAGAGGAGCTGCATGAGGTGAGATCGAGTACAGAAGCTGGGTCATTGACTGTACTTTTTCAGAAGAGCCACTAAAAACATCTCAGTATCCAATTCTGCTTTCATATATGTCTGTGTATTCCGCTTACATCAGTGGGATTGCCCAGGTGTAAATCACAACAGAATTGTTCCCCGAGTATAGGGAAAGCATTTCATACAAACATTTGTTCAGAGTCCCAGCAAACAATCTCCTTCTTTAGTCCTTACAGACTTTGATTACATGCTAGCATAGCTATTTAACAAAAGCTCCCCTAGAAATGTTAACAAGCTTCCAGCATGGAAGATAGGGCACAAGGGAGATATGTGACTGCTGAGCTACATGCACAAAAGCACATGTGCTCAGTAGATATGCTGGCTGCACCAAAACAGTGTGGAGATTTCCACATCATTCTCAGTTTGGTGAGTTGAAGACCCAGCCTGCACACAGATGTATAGGTGTAGAGGTCAGTAAGGGAATTAATTGGAGGTGTACAGTGACCATAGCTGGGGCAGTAATGCAAGGATGTCACCTACAGCATGCTAATGAGTCAAACAAGTAGCCATTTTTGTGGCTTTTGCTGCAAAGTAGAATTAAGGTTGCAGTACTGGGCTGGGATATCAGGAGATACCAATGGGGTGGCCACTCTTTCTGCACCTTCTTCCTCCCCTTTGGATGATGAAGTCAAAGCAAAATCATGTATGTAGTTATACATGATTAGATTCTGCATATAGCTCTGATCAACGAAAGCAAGATGGGTCATTGTACAAGAAGTGGTTGGTAGCTTGTATTATAGTTATACTTTAGTAAGATGTTGCTAGACAATCTCATTCTAAAGGAGAAATAGTTACACCTGTTGTTGGACCTAAGTAAAACAGTTCTCATTTTAACTGCTTTAGTTCAAAATAAATACAAAATATCTGCATTTACCACATTAAAATACCCTGTTGTTAACCAAGAGAGCAACGTATATATTTTCATTTACCCTGATCTATTGGGCCTCCCTGGCTCACAGAGTGGATCCTTTCTTGCTTGCTTGCCATTGATAAGATGTGGTACAAGACAGCATAGACCTTTATGCCACCCCTTCAATTTTAGATGCTATTTGTTTCCAATATAACCTTCTCCCCTAGCTTCTATATCATGGAGCCAACACTCATCAAATAGTTCCTTCTTTCCATTACGACGTGCTTAGACAAGTCAGCACCACATGCTGACTTTCTTCGTATAGACTGAGAATATTGCTTCTATAATGTTTATAGTCCCAAATGGTCCAATTTATCATTCTGTCCTATCTTGCACTGCTGGTGTGCTAGTATACTCCACTGTTATACCTGCTGATTCACTGGGCTTTGCCACAATGATCATTGGAAATGCATCTATTCATAGTTGGATGAATAAGACCATGTGCATACTTAGATAACAAATCTGCCCTCCTTCCTCCTGCAGAGGTATGATCAGGCCATATACTGAGGACATATGCAACTACTAGGTATCATTATTTAATTATTTGTATTTCAGTAGTGCCCAGCTTTGACAGGTGCTCTATATACAGACAGTACGAGTCTATTCTTGCCCTGAAGAGATTACAGTCAAAAGAGACAAGACAGACAACGAAAGTATTATCTCCATTTTATAGAGAACCAAGGCACAGAGAGATTAAGTGATGTGCCCAAGGTCACACACAAAGTCCACAGCCAAGCCAACAACGGAACCCACGACTCATGAGTTTCAGTTCAGTGGATTAACTACAAGATCACCCTTTCAGTCTTAAATAGCCCTTGTGCATATCTGATGTGATTTTCCCTTACAGCCTGGGTAACAGTAGTGTCTTCTTGGTGGGTCCACTTCTGAAGGTAAAATATGGCTTTCTGTGTAGACCTATTTATAGGTATCATGACACCACCCACCTGGGCTGCTAGGAATAGAACCCTGGCCCTTTAGACACAAAACCACAGGCCTCTGTCACTTGAGCTAACATTCTCTTTTAGCAGACAGCCTCCCTTATAATTCTGTAATTGACAGTAGTAGGTCACACATCCTTTCTTTAGGTCACACACACTAGAGGTCAACTTATATGCACAGGGTACATTACAGGGAGACTGGGGCAACAGTCTCTCCAGAAGGCCAAATTTACTTTTTTTAATCTATTTATAGACTTGCTTAAACCTTTCCATGCTTCATTAAAGGGGGCCATCACACAACTAGATGGATTTCTTTGCTCAGTTCAGCATTTATTTGGTAGCCATACACCCATAAAAATCATTTACATATGTTGTATGTAGTGAGTTATAGAGAGCATCAGAAAAGTATAAAGGCACCATTCATTAAAAATGGGTTTGGTCTGTTTTGTGGGGTCATTCTTATTTATACTGGGTGAACTTCACCTCTGTGCCCAGGGCCTGAATGAGGCCATAAAAACACCTTATGTTAAGAGCAGTTCTACTCTGAGAGTAGACTGACTATGTAAAATGGCACCTTCTTACTGCATTGAGCTGTTCCCAGTTCCTTACTTCCATAAGCTCTACAGAGCCAGCACAGTTAAGAGAGGAGCTGGATTCTATTCTCTGTCGTTTACTACATGGTAATCTGTTAGACCTATCCAATCCCATTGAAAATAATGCAACTCCGGTGCATCACTGAAGGCATAATTTGGCTTACAGACAGTGCTTAAAGTGTGCCTGGTCGAAAGGAGTCACACAACCAGCAAATACAATTTCTACAACTAGAGCTGGGTTGCAGGTGTCATTTCAGCCCTCCCTAGGAGTAAACCCCCTTTGATTGGCTGCTTCCCTCAATTACTCTCTTCCTGGGGTATAAACAGCCAATCAGAGCTGCTGTCGGCAGAACTCTCCCCCCTCCTCTCAGGAGCTGAAGCCATTCTCAGGACGGGGCAGGGGAAGAAAAGGGACCAGTCCAGAGCCTAGTACCTAATGGTGGCTACATTCCTCAGTTCACAATCAAGCTGGAAGGTCATATTGCCTAGGGAGGTTGTGGAATCTCCATCTCTGGAGATATTTAAGAGTAGGTTAGATAAATGTCTATCAGGGATGGTCTAGACAGTATTTGGTCCTGCCATGAGGGCAGGGGACTGGACTCGATGACCTCTCGAGGTCCCTTCCAGTCCTAGAGTCTATGAATTGAGTGGGGTCCCATAAGGACCAGTTTGGGGTTTGGTTCTGTTCAATATGTTCATCAACAATTTAGATAATGGCATAGAGAGTACATTAATAAAGTTTGTGGATGATACTAAGCTGGGAGAGGTTGCAAGTGCTTTGGAGGATAGGATTAAAATTCAAAATTATCTGGACAAAATGGAGAAATGGTCTGAAGTAAATAGGATGAAATTCAAGAAGGACAAATGCACTTAGGTAGGAACAATCAGTTGCAGAAATACAAAATGGGAAATGTCTGCCTAGGAAGGAGTACTGCAGAAAGGGATTTGGGGGTCATAGTACAGTGTTTCTCAAACTGGGGTCGCTGCTTGTGTAGGGAAAGCCCCTGGCGGGCCAGGCTTGTTTGTTTACCTGCCCCATCTGCAGGTCCAGCTGATCGCAGCTCCCACTGGCTGCGGTTCACTGCTCCGGGCCAATGGGAGCTGCTGGAAGCGGCGTGGGCTGAGGGACATACTGGCCACCACTTTCAGCAGCTCCAATTGACCTGCAGTGGTGAACCGCAGCCAGTGGGAGCCGCGATCAGCCGGACCTGCGGACGGGGCAGGTAAACAAACCGGTCCGGCCCGCCAGGGACTTTCCCTACACAAGAGGCGACCCCTGTTTGAGAAACACTGTCATAGTAGATCACAAGCTAAATATTAGTCAACAATGTAACACTGTAGCAAAAAAAGCAAACATCATTCTGGGATGTATTAGCAGAAGTGCTGTAAGCAAGACATGAGAAGTAATTCTTCCACTTTGCTCTGTGATAATTAGGCCTCAGCTGGAGTATTGTGTCCAGTTCTGGACGTCACATTTCAGGAAAGATGTGGACAAATTAGAGAAAGTCCAAAGAGCAACACACATGATTAAAGGTCTAGAAAATGTGACCTATGAGGGAAGATTGGAAAAAGAATTGGGTTTGTTTTTCTGGAGAACAGAAGACTGACGGGACAGGATAACAGTTTTCAAGAACATAAAAGATTGTTACAAGGAGGAGGGAAAAATTGTCCTCCTTAACCTCTCAGGATAGGACAAGAAGCAATGGGCTTAAATTGCAGCAAGAGTGGTTTAGGTTGGACATTAGGAAAAACTTCCTAACTGTCAGGGTAGTTAAGCACTGGAATAAATTGTCTGGGGAAGTTCTGGAATCTCCATCACTGGAAATTTTTAAGAGCAGGTTAGAAACCAACACCTGTCAGGGATGTTCTAGATACTTAGTCCTGCCATGAGTGCAGGGGACTGGACTAGATGACCTCTTGAGGTCCCTTCCAGTCCTATTATTCCCTCCTCCCTCACCCCTTTTCCTCCTGTGAATATTGGAATGGCTTCTCTGCTTTTCGCCCAGGAGGGACCCTGCTCTGTGTGCGTGTGAGTAAGTGAAGGACCCCTGGAACTGCAGGAGAGGCAGAGGTGAAGCAGAACTGATGTGGTGGTTTGGATTAGAACAGATGTTGGGGTAGAACTGATGGGCAGGGCGGGGAGCTGGAGGACAGGCAGACGTACTCTTTCTCCTTTCTTTAGAAAATGATAGTTCCTTTAACTTTCTTCAGACAATTTTAAATACTGCCTTCAGAAACTTCATTAACACTGTTAGTCTTAAAGGTGCCACAGGACTCTCTGTTGCTTTCATTAACACCGATGCCACAAAAGAAAGAAAGAAAACCCAGCTTGATTATTAGATTCCAGGTCGCTTTTGTAACTGGGCATAGTGAATATGGAAGTTGCCAAAAGATGATAAACATGGAAATCAACAATGCTGTTTTTACAAATCTGGATTTGTGAGCCACGTCCATCACCATAGTATCTGAATGGAACATCTGTGGTATCTCATCAACTTTTCCAGAGGAGATGGGCACTTTAAATCTTTCCTAAGAGCTTGTGTAGGCATTCTGCACTGCACTGAACTTCACTGTAAGGTAGAACAACTAATTTTCTATGTAAACTGCAGGTCTTTTTTATGACTTATGCATGCACAAGGGCTATTTATATGAATAGAAAGTTGTTGATGACATACCTTACGGTGTGTATAGCTCAAAAATAGAGACAAACCTGAAGGAGAATTTGCTAACCTATAACTTACAAAACCAACAGCATATATGTATACTGGATTATTCTGGGTAATACTATATTGTATAATTCAACATAACCTAGTATACAGTAATCTAAAGCATTTTACCCCATCTGAAGAGAAGTACTACTGTTCCATTTGCTAGTAAAAAACAATGAGTATTTAAGTCTAGTTGTACAGATCTTCTTGTGAGTAAGGATAGAATATACGTACATATTTGATAATTATATTCAGTTTTGCAAAAAGAGTATACTCCATTAATACTGTTAGATATTTGGGGTAGGATTTGGGCACCTAGCTCCTTTAGGCTCCTTTAAAAATTCCACTTCTTTAGTACTGTTAGCTTAACTTACTTTTTTAGATGTTCGAAGAGGATTTTCATTGTGTCACGGTTTGGCCTAGGGAGCTTCTGAACAAGACGCCTTATGGACTTAACTTGAGTGTTGCTGTCTGGATTTTCTGATGAGGAAAAATAGAAAAAAGTATAAGATTTGAGTGTCACTTTAGGATATTGTTATGCCAGACATCTTAGCAACTAGAGCTTAAACTAGAGGCCACAGTTAACGTGGTTACAAGTGTAGCTATCTTAGAATGTCTTACTATCTGAGATACTGATGGGGAGGGAGCCTGCACAATAGCTTACAAGGGATGGAAAAATCTTTCTAATTGTTCAGGAAACATTTTCTCAGGAGAGAACTGACTTTATACTCTATGCATTTATTTTAATAGACCATTTGGATTCGTACAAATGCAAATATTCCACGGCTGGCCTACCCTGCGAATAGTAAGTAGCCTTCTTATAAAGTGGGGTTTTCTACTCTGGAACTGCATTCCACCAGTGCACCAGGATCTGCACTGGACACCTCCTTAAAATGAGTAACCATGTAATCTTTACTGTGTTTTTTTTCTGTTTACTCCTCCAATGACCAGATTGATTAGCCTGGTTCCCTTTCTTTACCTCTAATCTCTCTATATCATCCTTTTGATCCACACACCTACAGATATTAATTTAAAATTATGATTAAACTCATGCTTTCTAGCGATCAGCAATTGGCTGCATACAATTCTATTTTTCATCTATCTTCTAGAATTGGTTGTATTGATACCATCATTTTTAACTGTTTTTTGGTAGGAAATAATTACCATTACCAATATATAATCGGTAACAAAAGAATATGTGAATAAGAATGTTACTGCTGGCTTGGTCGGGATAAGCATTGTAGTTTAGTGTAATTCATGGTTTCAAGGACATACATTTTGCATATGGCTTATGCTTGTGATATTTGCATTTATTTGCATGAGATGTTGCTACTAAAACAAAGACATGTATAAGTGTGGTTCCATTTAGGAACAGATTAGATAAGGTGCCAGTAGGCCTGATGTAGAGAAAACATCTTGCAAGGTGCATGTTCTAGATAACCTGAGAATTCTTTTCTGATCTGATCATCTCTGGCTTAATTATCATCTATAATTCTGAGTATATTTTAGTATTTAATATTTATATTGGTCTAGCGTCCAGATTCTCCAGTCAGAGTTGAGCCCTCTTTGTGTTAGGTGCTGCATAAACACATATGAATACACAGTTTCTACCCTGAAGATTTTATAATCTAAGAAGCAAATTTATAGCACCACAGATCCATCATTTAAACTGAGTTTAATTGTGAAATCTCTTCCTAGGAAGCTCACTGTATTTTGAGAAAAGACTAGACCACCGAATAATCAATGTACAGATTATTTTTTCTTTTCAAAATCTTTCATGTGAATATGGTTTCAGGGAAAGTAGTGAGACTGACAACCCTGGAGAATGAAGTTATCCACAGAACAAACATAGGCATGGATGACAACAGACAGAGGTTTCTATGCACAGCCCTATCACTGTATTTTGACCGTGATATCTAGGGACCCAACTGTACAGTGAAGAAGATAGCTCAGCCTCAATGCTCAGTCAGTCCTCAACCTCTCTGCTGAGGCTGCCAAAAGTGGTGGTTATTTTTGTCATATGGACACCCTGTCCTGTGAGAACTGAATTGAAGATGCGATCCAAACTTGTATAAAATTATAGTAGCTATACTTTTCAACTGATATCACTCAACGGTAGTTTCCATTCTATTTTCCAGAAAGTGTTCACTGGACTTGAGCACAGATGCACCCACTTAGCTTAGATCTGAATCTAGCCTAAGATTTTTAAAAACCAGAGTTATGAAAGAAGTTCAACAACACAAATCAAAGCACCTGATGCTTGCTTATTGTTGAGTGCACAATACTTCAAGGGAAATGCAGTACAGTAAAGATTTATTATGGGCATCTATGGAGATATTTTTCCCGTTCCACACTCCCATGTTGATTTGCATAGATATCTACCTGGATGTCACCCTCCATCCCAGAAGTGGCTGCATTTCAGAGACCAGGGAAATGATTCTTATATAGATATAATTCATGAAACATTTAGCATTACATAAATGCACAGTGATATTCTAATAATACCCAATCCCATTAGACAATGGAAAGTATGGACAGTTCTTTTTTAAAGGCAGACTCTGCCTCCTTTTTAAAGTGCATAACCAAAGACATGGCCAGTAGACAAAAGGGTGAGAGACAGTTAACCAACTGATAAAGCACAGAAATCCTAGAAGAAATGGTGCATAAAATTATTTTATGAATCAGCCTATTGGTTAATTGTTAGCCTATTGTAAAAGAGGAAAAATAGGCAACATGTGGTAACTTTAGTCAGCATTTCTGAACAGGGAATGATAAACACCTCTGCCTGGCTCTGGCATTTATCAGTACTGAGATATTATTACCACATAGAGTCACAGCATGGTTACTGTTATCATCGAAAAAAAGAGCCAGCTAATCTTAATGGTTTGTAAAGCCGTTACCTGCACTGGTCTGACATTTATCATGATCATTTTACCACATGGGTCTTACATAGCAAAGGTATTTTATCTGGAAGGGACATCACTATGAATTATTATTTGCAGCTAGGTAGAAAATTGTATGTTGTAGATACCTTTTCTCATTATAAATCACAGTCACATTTCACCGTTTCCCACACAAAGCTGCTGAGCCCAGGCTTTTTGCCACAATGCTTACTCTCGCTACCTTTTATAGTTCCATGAAAATATTGGGTACTTTTTCATTAAAACGCTTGATGTTGTTGTTTTTAAATGCTACATATGCTTGATTTTTTTGGTATGCGTTAAAGAAATTTTTCTCCCACTTTATAAACTGAACTTGATAAACTGTCTACTTTTTAAAAAACCTTGTTCCTGCTTCTATCTTAGTGGCCAGACTTGTCTCTGCTCTTGACCTTATTGATGCAATATTTAACAGTAGATCAGATGTAAGTCCTTATGCTTGATTTTGAAATACCTATGCATTTTCTTCTCTGCCTGAAATCCTTGCATTCCACTTTAAAGCCACTGAAGATTTTCTCCCTTTATTTTCCTAATTTGAAGATTTTTTTTCATGGGTGCCTCTTTATCAAACTAAAAAGAAGCGGGAGGGAAATCCTACAGGAAGATTTGTGTAAATAGTCATCCAAGAGGTATCACCAACTATCTGTTGCCTAATGAAGCCCATTAATTTACAGTACAAAGAAAGAGAAGACATTTTGTAGATCTGACACTTGTTTTTTGAAACAAAAGGCTAAGTCGAGAAGATGAAATAGACTAATTTTTTTAAGTTAAAATAGCACAAAGGTACAATTTGTAATCACAAAAATCAACAAAAATCCTTGTTAGAAGATTATCAGTAACTTCTGGAAAGTTCTGTTTTCTTTTCTCTAAACTGTTTCAATAGGAATAAAAAGCACAAAAAACAACACACATAATAAAAAGGAAGAACATTTAGCCCTCACCCACCTTTTTTTGCATTTTAGGAGAAATATGGAAAGAGAACGTAACAATTTTAGCAAATTAAGATAGTTTCATGTGAATTGCAGAAGGTACTTTTATTTTGCTAGGACATATATTTAGAAATTGAGTTACTATATCTAAAAATAAGGTTCTCTTTAAGAAAGCAAGATTGTGGAGATGCTCTTGTTTATATTTAAAGGAAGAATGCATTAAACAAGCTACAAAGTATTTAATATTATATAGGCTCTTTTGCAAATGAGCTTTGGATAAACATTTGAACATGGAAGAAAACATGATGTGCCTGTAACATTAACAGTGGCTGGGTGAAAATGAACAAAGAAAGTAACCTTTAACTTTTATGTCCATAAAGAATACTTAAACAAATCCCATTGAATCTTTCTTTTAATCATTAATTTTAAATGGACGTAGCTATTTACAACAAACCACTTTGTTTTAGAACAGGAAGTCCAAGGTTTATCTCCAGTAACTCACATTTTCTAAGAAGGGATGTATGTCTCTAACCTGACATGCATTCATTATTTTGTAAGGTATTGGAATCTGACCTTTGACCTTCCTCAGACCTGCTGCATTATTCATGCCTGACTTACTTTGTGTAGTTTTACTACAGTACCCATTTCCCTTTACCAGCAGCTTCAGTTACTTGTTCATGTTTAACGTTAAACTGGCATTTATGGCTCACATTAATACTTTATTTTATTTCAAGCCATCATCTCTTCTTTTTGTCCTGTTGAACCTTATTGTATTGTGTTGCAGGGGAAAAGGTGCTATATGATTCTGCACAAAATATTGAACTGTTGAGCTGTCACCAACACTAAGATTTTTTAAAAAATGTGTTTCCCTCCTTGCTTTTTATACTGCACTTCTCATCTTTTTTTGGATAAACTTTATGCTGTGTTCAAAATGTCCCACACTATTGCTACAGCAAATTTTGTAACCAGAGACTACTTCCAACAATTCACAATGGATTCAACTGCCAGGTTCTGTTTTTGTTTTCTGTTTAATGAGAACTGAGTGGGTTAGGTGGATTTTTGAGTGCTAATGAAATTGTGAGACTTATGGTGCTGGCTACCGCCAGACATAGTGTGGGCAGACGCTCTGCAAGCTTCCCCACTGTGATGCTGTGCAAGCATCCCTGCTGTTATGTTTGCTATAGTTTTAATGTCTGTGAAAAATTCCTGATGAAACTAAATTATGTTATGCTCTCTTGTTTATGTAAATAAAACCCCTGATTTGGCCAGTTTGTCCTGCCCTTGCCCATTTTAGAAGCTCTCCCATAGTACAAGTGCTTAACGTAACCCCAGATCCTACATCAACTACCTCTGTATTATCAGGTTACGAGAATATACTTAAAACAGAATGAACATTGGGCTTGATTTTTCAGTGGTGCTGAGTGCCCACCTCCCCAGTTGCAATCAGT
Source organism: Chelonoidis abingdonii (assembly GCF_003597395.2). Classification (NCBI taxonomy): domain Eukaryota; kingdom Metazoa; phylum Chordata; order Testudines; family Testudinidae; genus Chelonoidis; species Chelonoidis abingdonii. The sequence continues at coordinate 57,824,082 of NC_133778.1, forward strand.
AGATTTCAGTATTCAGAACAAAGACCGTTGTGGTTAAAAAAATATGAAGTTAGATTTTTTTTTTAAATCTGATTCCTCATATAATTTGAAAAACATGGTATTTCATCTTGTGTAACATTATCATTCCAATCTTAATCTCTGCTATAGACAGTGCAAACCTTATTGCATATACACATTGTAAAATACTACTCCATTTAAAAAAAATCCATAAGAAATGTGCAAACTAACTAATGTTTGCTATAAGGAGAATAAATCAATTCAAATCACAAATTGGTTACTTTTTATTCATGCCTCAGAAATAGATGTTGCAAAAAATGAACATTACAAGAAACCTGTTTATATATCCAATTGATGAATTCACCAAATGTGATACAGAGTGGAGTTTTCAATGAATATTCATACAACTCTTGCAATCCATTAGCAAGACTTAAGACAATGAGTTTGCAACTCAATCCCATTTAACAAAAATATATGTGGAATTAATGGGAAAACCAGCATTTACAAAACTTAAACTTTAATGCATCAAACTCCAGGTGCCAGAGTTTGAGGGAAATAACCAATAATAGTCATTTTTTACATATTTGATGGGACTGATTATGCAATGTGCAACTCTAAATGGCTTATAGCACATTGTAGCATGGTTCCATCCCATTGGCTACAGTAGGGTGCAGGCAGATGGATGACAGTGACAAGGAGAGAAGTGTTTTTGCTTAGCCGTGCGTTAAGATGCCATCCAGAAGCTCTGTGCACTGCAGACACTTCATTAGGATGCCAGGATAATGGTAAACTACCACTCAGAGTGACACCCCATTTCCTGCTTACTGAGCTCTCCAACCTCGGCAGATGTCAACAATCTCACAGTGCTACAGACCAGACCTAACTTTCCAGTCACTTTGACTCCAATTTTTTTCCCTTAACAGTGCCATACATTACATGCAATATGTAACAGCAAATACTAAACGGAAGACAAAATTTGCTGCTCTAATTATAACAAAGCAGCATCTGACTTAGGTACTGTATGTCCAGAGTATATACAATTAGGTGGGCATTATAGAAGACTGATGCTCTTTGTTAGTCAGTTTTAAGGGTTAATTAGACATAGGACTTTAATAACTAATAGTTAAGTCTGATCCCAGTAGAGATGATTGTGCTTCATGACTAGCTTCCATTTAAATGTGAAAAAAATTGAAGAGCTCTTTTCTGATAGATTTCATATTCAGTTTCAGCCTTGTGCATGGCTTTCTGTACAGAAAGAGCAGACTTGAGCATCTGGATGGTGTGATATTTTCTCTGCAAATGCCCAATTCGAGGCCGTCACATACCTCCCTAACAGCAGTTATAGCCAACAGAGATTCTGGGCTACAATACTTAACCTATACTTCTTTCCAGAGAAGCAAAAATAGCTACTTATCCTTTTCAAAATGATCTCCAAAATTAAAAACATTGTTTAAAAGGCCCCAAATTGTAATGTATTTTTTCCTGGTCCAAATTTTATTTTTCAATCCTCTATGTATCCATAAACAGACTCTCTCATGAAAGAATTATTGAGGTTTTTGAAACCAGAAATCCTTATTTACTTTACAAATGTTGCATTTAGAATATTTCTTTGATGGCCAGGTTGATATTTTAGCAGGAGTGCTCTGGACTGCCACAAAGATAACTGAGCATCTTATTCTCTTTGGAAGGGGAAGGAGCATGACAAGGCAGCACAGTTAGCCACAGGGAGCTTTCTGTTTGCTCAGAAGAGCGACCCCCTCCCCAAGCCTGTGTTAAGGAATGACTTTGATTGGCATTCCAGTCTTCCCAGAGTTGTGTGGAGTGGTACAAATGTGAATAATGGAAGTGGGTTAAAGAAGAAGAAAAAATAGTAACGATTCTGAGGACTCTATTTGGGATGAGATGAGACAGATTCCCCCAACCTCCACCCCCCATCCCATCCCCTCCCTTGTTCTCCTTGCTTGGAAATCAAGATGCTTACTAGGAATCTTTACAAA
>NC_133778.1:58164536-58251431 GCF_003597395.2 Chelonoidis abingdonii
AACCAGGCGCGGCAAAAGAGTGCGGCCAGTGAAGTCACAATGAGCTCTAGGAACAGGTTTGCAGAGTTGCAAATGAAGAATGGACCGCAGCGGTGGTCACCTGTAGGTGATTCGCTTGGCTGACAAGGTGCAGGTATGCAGTTTTTTCTATAGGAAGAGCGTAGAAGAGTCACACGGAGACACAGCACAATATGCAGCCCCAGGGAGCCATCCCACCATCTCGCAGCACAACACGCTCGCACCATTTACTAGGATGGGTTGCAGTAGGAATTGCAAGGGGACAATAGAAATCGACGGCAGGACTTGCAGCCAGATGGGGCAACAGCGGATAGACTGCACAAGAGGAGAATTCACACTCTCACCAGGCAAAAGGCAGGTCTAAGTGACTGGGGACTCCTTACTAGCGAATAGACATGCTCTTGTAACTAGAAGCTGAATCTGCGAAGAATAGAAGGGGTATTGCTGATCCGGCCCGGCGTCGTGCTAAGACTACTGGGGATGTGGACTCTTGAGGCTGAAAAGGATCCCTAACGCGGGAGCAGGCAAGAATCCTGCGATTGTCCTCTCACGTGGGAAACAAATGTACGGGCTACATTCTCGCTGAAGACATATCAAGGGACGACTATGCCAGACTGAGGCAAGATGACTTAGAAAATCAAGGCTCAGTGATCTTCAGTGGGATTCTTTGCTTGTTCCTTAGAGCAGGGCAACAAAGGTATGACAATATTATGGGCGCTAACACCATGGCTCAGGACAGTGGTCTGCTATTGAGGCAGGGCTTTCGGTGATATGGCGGACTGGGGAAGCATTCATAGACGGAGACTGTTCTTCTCAGTGATGGACTCTACACCTGATGTAAAGGAAGTTTGAAATAGACTTCTAGGATGGAGGCTTGGGCACACTGACTAGAGAGCTTATAAAATTTAGGATTTGGGGGACGATGATTGAGAGATGTCCACGGTAATCTCCTATGCTAGATTTAACAATTGCAGAGGAAAGAACAAGTAAGAAAGGATACAGCCGGGGTGAGGTAGGAGAGTGGACATAAGACGAAGCGGTAGTGTATGATACCAGTCCTAATAGGTGATCACTGGTAGCTAGAATGTTCTGTGCACTAATCGGAATAAGAACTGTCAGTGAAGCCAAACGGCAAAAAATTAAGCTGTTTGATCTACTAATGCAGCGAGCCTCATACGGTAACAACAAAAATGGACGGAACTCAGAGGCTACTAGTGAAGGAAGTGAAAACCGGATATGCATATATGGGGATAACAGAAACATGGTGGAATAGTAGTCATGACTGGAGTACACGGTATTGAAGGCTATGTGCTATTTAGAAAAGACAGAAATAAAGCCAAGGTGGTGGAGTAGCATTGTATATCAATGAATGAGGTACTGTATTAAAGACATAAGAAATAAAGGAAATGATAAGACAGAGTCTGTCTGGGCAAAAATCACTCTGGAAAGAAAGCTGCTAGAGCCTCCCCTGAGATAGTGCTTGGGGTGCTACAGACCACCGGACGATCCTGATGTGGATATGGATAGGACCTTTCTCATGTTCTAAATGGGAATTTGTCGTGATCATGGAGACTTTAACCTTCCAGTACAGATGGAGAAGAGTGTCTAGTTAATTCAAATAGGGCTCCAGCATTTTTCTGGATGTGATAAGACTGATGGATCTCCTTCACAAGTAGTGAAGGCCAGATATTTCATCAAGAAATCATTAAGAAACTGGCATGAAACTGCAAGCACCATGAGGCAAGGAGATTTTTACAATGAATAGTTAAAACTCAGGGGCTTGTTACTGTATGCCTTCAGATCTGCTAAACCATAATTCCTATTTTTTAAGAAGGGAAAAGAAAGCGTGATTGAGTAATTGGCTGGTTTAGTTCGACCATCATTTAGTATGCAAAGGTCTTGCGAAAAAATTTCTTGAATGAGAAAGCAGTTAGACATTGAGGTCAACGAGTACATTGGGACACAGTAACAACGTATAGCGCTCTTTACAAAGGATAGATTGTGCCCAAACCAACCTGATCCTCCTTCTTTGAGAAACAGGTAACAGCACTTTTCTTTAACAAGGGAAACACAGTGGGATCTCATTTACCTCAGTTTTCAGTAAGGGCTTGATAAGGTTCCACAATGGTGGAACTTAGGTTAAATTGGAAAAGATGGGGATCAATATGAAATTGAAAAAGAGTGGAATAAGGAACATCGGTTAAAGGGGCGAGATTACAATGGGTCATAACGAACTGAACTCCTGATGTCAGGCTGACGGAGGTTACTAGTGCGGTTCCTCAACCAATCTTATTTTAACTTTTTATTCTGACCGGTCACACAAGTGGAATTGTGCTACTAAAGTGATTTGCGGATGACACAAGGTTCGGAGGCTTTATTTGCTACACTGAGAAGGACCCACCAGCATATAATACAGGAGATCATGGATGACCTTGTAAATTGGAAACCCCACACCGAAGGTACCGACACGACAGAGTTGAATACGCGTAAAATTTAGGCGGGATATTTGGATAACTTTCTAAAATAGGTTCAGAAAAGTGCCAAGGTCACGCATTAGAGATTAATAACAAGATTTTCTGGTCTTTATCAAATTGGCGGACACTCAGTTGGACGTAACACAGGGAGGAGACGGACTTGGGTTATTGGTTGCTCACAGGCTTACTATGAGCCGACAATGTCCAATATGGCCATTTGGAAAAAAGCATATCGACGTTTTATGGATGCCATCAGCGAGGTATTTCCAGGTAACAATTAAGGCTAGGTGTTAGGTGTGCACGCTTTTCAAGACACTGTGTGGACCTCATCTGGCAATACTTGTGCGAGTTTCTGCGTCTCCATGTTTCAAGAGGTATGAATTCAGAACAGGAACAGCATACAGAGAAGGGCTACACATTAGGATGATCCGAGGAACATGGAAAACCTGTGCTTACGAAAAGGAGACTCAAAGACCTTGGGTTGTTGATAGCCCTAACCAAAGAAGCTGAGGGAGAATGATTGCTCCTTATAATATACCAGATGGATTAATATCTAGAGAGGGGAAAACAGGAATTATTTAAAGCTAGTATCAATGTGGACACCAAAGAACACAATGCATATACTGGACACAAGGAAGTTGACTTGAATTAGATGAAAGGTTCTAACCATTAGGGAGGAAGTTCTGGAACAGCCTTCCAAGGGAGTAGTTAGAGCAAAAGACATATACTGGCTTTCAAGACTAAGCTTGATAAGTTAATGGAGGGGGATGGTTTATGATGGGAATAGCCTGATTTTGGCAATTAATTGATCTTTGATTAGGCAGGTCAATATGCAATGTTTCTGTGATGGGAATGTTAGAATGGGTGGGATCTCGAATTACTACAGGGAATTCTTTCCTGGTGTGCTGGCTGGTGAGTCTTGCCCACATGCTCAGGGTTTAACTGATCACCATATTTGGGGTCGGGAAGGAATTTTCCTCCAGGGAAGATTGACAGAGGCCCTGGAGGTTTTTCGCCTTCCTCTGCCGCGTGGGGAATGGGTCACTTGCTGGAGGATTCTCTGCACCTTTAGGTCTTTAAACCACGATTTGAGGACCTCAATAACTCAGACATAGGTTAGGGGTTTGTTACAGGAGTTGGTGGGTGAGATTCTGTGGCCTGCTTTGTGCAGGAGGTCAGGCTAGATGACCATAATGGTCCCTTCTGACCTTAAGTCTATGAATCTATGAATTAATCACAATTCACTATTGATTACTCTCCTATTTAATATATTTCAATCATTCTATCAAGGAGCAGAAATAATACCTTGGGTGAAATCCTGGCTGCATTGAAATCAAAGACAAAACTCTCACTGACATTAATGCGGCCAGGATTTGATTTCAGGCATATTTGTGACCACTCAGCCTATATAAATAATGAGCAGCAAAACCAAATATCTGAAGGCAACAATCCATGAACAACCCAGAAGCTTAAAATTATTCACTCAGTTTATTTGGTGAATGTTTACCAAAAGCAAATGCATTTGAAGAAAATGTGGATCCATTTGTGAAGACTTGCTAACCAAAACAGAAGGCTAAGGGTGCGATTTTCCAAAGTACCTAAAATAACATAGGAACATAGGTCCCACTGAAAGTCAGCAGAACTTATGTGTATAAATGATTTAGGAGACTCCCTCAAATTCACAATGAATAACTAGGCCAGATCCTTAGCTGATATAAACTGTGCTGACTCACAATAGCTGAAGATATGGACCATTATTTGGAATAAACACTTCAACCAGCTCTGCTAATTAATCCTCACAATATCCTTATGAGGTAGCATCAAAAATGACTACCAGTAAAAACCAAGGGGAAAGATTCTCCAGCCAAACCATACCTGCAGCTCCTTTTTTTTTTTTTTTACTGAAAAAGCTTCAATGACAGTGTCCTTTCTACTGCCCCTCTACCAGACCAGTGTGCAATGATCAATGATTTTGGTTGACGTCCCTAGTATTTTACATTCCCAGCGAGGACATCTAAGGCAATACCAGGTGGGTCATTTGACCTGTCCAGCGTCAATCCAATATGTGTTTCATAATTAATCCACACATGAATTAGCAGTAGACCTCAGGTTGAAAGCACTTGCCGGGCCTAGTCTACTCAGGCAAAGATAGTGGAGAGAAAGGTAGGGGTCAGTATGCAAGAGATTTGCATTCATGTGTACCAGAGCCTCCCCTCTAGTAGATATATAATCAGGCTTGCTCAAGAGTACATAAGTTGGCTTTATTTGATTTATCAACATAAAACTTGTGCTGTGGGTGCTGGGATTTGCAAGAAAAGCCTTGTGAAATATTCACAATGATACTCAAAACCTACTGAATTTCAAGTCTCCTGACAAACTCAGAACTCAGATCAGATTCATCAGAAGGTTCCCTAAGGTTTGCAACCTTTCCTGTTAATGACGGCCCAGCTTCAAGAGAACCTGGAGCTATTTACAATTTTGCACTGAAGATGTGAAATTTACTTTTGCACAAAGCCACATAAAAGACTGTTGTTTTGACTGCGCAAATGTCTACTCTGCAATCACAGAGTGGGGTTGCAGCTTGTGTAGTCCTACTGGAGTTAGCTTTAATCTAGCTAGCTCAGGTACTACATCAGCAGAGCCAAGGCAGCACGGGCTTCAGGGTGGGCTGAACCCTGAAGCCTGTGGGTAATTACTAGCAGGGCTAGCCCACACTGAAGTCTGTGCTGCTGCAGAGTCACTGCTCTGTTACCCAAGATAGCTAGATTAAAGCTAGCTCATATATGTCTACATGAGCAACTGTCTGACTCTGTGATTGAAGTCCAGACACACCCTGAGTTTCACTTTGAGTTCTAGGGTTCATCTCAGCTTGAAATCCAGAGTGAAGCTAAAGGGTGTGTGTAGCGGGGTGACCTGGGACCTTAAAACAGCCCTGGGAGAGGGCTGGGGTAGGTGAAAAGCTAGGCTGATTAGGGGAAAGCAGCCACGGGTGGGGCCATGCCCCAGTCAGGTCATGGCTGGCCCTGTAAGAGGGCTGAGGGCCAGAGACTGGAAGAGAGTCTTTCTCTGGCTTTTTGAGAGAGAAGGACCTGGCTGCCTGGGAGCTGAGAAGGGTACCTAGGGTAAACTGTGCTGGAGAAGGGCAGAGGAAGCTGAGCAGCTCCAGCCTGCAAAACCCCAAGCTGCAGGCCTTGGTAAAGGGCCTACAAAAGGGGCTGCAGAGAGGCAGCCCAGAGACAGGCAAAGATAGTAGGTCCTAACTCCCTTGGAGATGATGAGTAGTTTACCAACTGCAGTCCACCTCAGGGAGCGGGGACTAGATGATGAGTGGCAGTAGCCAATGAGGCAAGGTGGGGATAGAGGGTAGGGGGTTCCCCTGGGAGGGGAGACCCAGAGACAGGGGGTTGCTGCTGGGGGCAGAACCCTGAAGTAGAGGGGCATCTGGGTCCGTGAGGGACACAGGGAGCCAGCGGCGGGCGAGACACCAGCCTGTAGAGGGCGCTCTGGGCTGGAAAGAGCTAATTCCCGAGGCAGCCAGCAGGAGGCGCCGCGCCAGCGAGTCGTCACCCTGCCACAGTGTGGAAGAAAAATAGAGGAAAACTGAAAAATAATTTTGAAGGATCCCTTGAGAAGTGAAAGAACTGAGCTTCACAAGAACTGTAATTGGAGGTATGTTCCTGATGATGCATGTGTGCAGTTAGCTAACAACAACTGCATCTATATATTGCATGTAAGCATGGATTGTTAGTGTTATGGAATACTGAGGTGAGACCATATCTCAGATATGGTAATTTCAAAGCATTCTGTATCAAGACTTTAGTGCCATGTGGCAACAAGCAGTGTTACTGAACTTTGAATTCTCTTTTTTAGGGGAAAAAGGGTTGGTTCAACCCCTTATGACATATGAAGATTCAGAGTGTTCTTGCAGGATACTGTGTAGCTGAATCAGAATCAGACAAGACAATGACTGTATCATATCTGAGTATGGCTTCAGGACAAGATTTTTTTTTCCCTACCATTCTCCTTAAATTAAAAATTATCTTTAAATCAAAACTTCATGGTTTCTACTTATTTACCTTTAACTGTTAGTTCACAAGAGCAGTTTTTGTTTATGAAGTGCTTCGATAGACCTTAATAAGGTCAAATATAGTTTGGGGGGTTAACTGGTTTTTCTACAGATGGACATTCATATATAGAATTTCACTGGACATGTAAAAGTGTGGGCAAGGTTTTCAAGCCCTTTGGGAAAGTCAATTCATCAGCGACTGTAGTCTTTTCCAGATGCATATTCCACAGCTTTGAAAAATTCACTCTCAGTGAATGAGCAGTAAGGGCTAAATAAGGAGAGGGAGAAGATGGATAAAGAATATATAGACCAAAATAAAAAAGTTATCTTTGTCTGTTTTTCATCCACAGAGACAGATAGTCCTCAATATAAATATGCAGAAAGATCCAAATTGAAAACCAAAAAGTATATTGCATAAAATAATCTTTTTGAATCAACAGAATTGTTTTATATAAAGTCAAAAAAATGGTGGCTGATCACCAAAGGGTGAAATCTGACATCTTCATATTGTAAATTGAAGCAATACACAATACATCAGCCTTGCAGCAGCTGCAGTATTTGCATTCTAGCAAATGGACACCTGATGGCAGCACATTATAACACCAACACTGTTCACGATTGCTCCATCTTTAATACAGTAGTACTTTTAAAATCTGAATGGAGAATGCCATGTTTATAAATGCAATAATAATATTCTGAATGTTTCATGCGTAACCACATGAGTTGGAAACAAACATTCTGCAAGCTTTTCTGTTCTGAATACTACATGGTATTAACATATGCAAAGCCCCAGTTCTTACTCATACATACCCTTTGTTTAAGTAATGTTAAATGTCTGATTGAATTCATTTGCTTTTTTGCGATTTTCTAAGTTTCAACTGATACTCCTTTGTACTTAGGTCATCAGCATAGAATGAGACCTTGAGGCTGACTCAACTCATCACTAATACTGCATAACAGTTCCAAGAAATGAATGCAGTCCAAGATTGCCAGGAAAGTATGCTGCTTCTTCTCAAACTAGGATCTGGCCACAGTGAACCATGTGTTTGTCACCTCCAGATTGGATGATTGTAACACCATATCTTGTGTTGAAGGGAGAAAAGACACAACAAGTCCAGTTATTAAAACAACAGCCCCATCCTGAGCAATATCTGCACTTTCCAGGGCTCCCAGTTTGCTTTCGGTGTCAATTCAAGGCTGTGGTTTTCATTCCTCATGGGCTGGGTACTAGCTACATCACACCCCACTCTTCATTCTCAACCTAACAAGACAGCTCACAGAACAATGTCTCTGACAAACTTATAGGAGGGAGGTAAGGCATGCTCTTTTGAGGAACTCCCCTTGTGAAACAGCCACTGGAGAAGATAAGATTTAACCCAAGTTTGCCCCCTTTTTAGAGCTCATTACTGAGACTCTACATTTTGCAAAAGTCTTCAGTCCAAAACCAAAACCAAGGAGTGACAGACAATGACAAAGACAGACACTTCAGTGATCTTACTCCATCTTTATACAGCTTTAAGGGAAAGCTCAATTAACCTTTGGTTTACTCGTGAATGTCTCTGTTTTGGTCAGTTCTGATCACTTCTGTATAGTAATTTGTTTTTTGGTTACATTTACTTTGTATATAGAATTTTGCTACCAGAAAAAATATAATGCCTCAGAGATGTTGAGGGGGTCATACAACATGTATAAGGGCAAAAGAGTATTTGCTTTCAAACATCCTGGGTCACTGACCCAAAAGATCCACATGGTTTATTACTATGTAGACAGTTAGGAACTTTAAAATGTAGATCTTTCATCAGATGGAATTTTATAATATATCATATCAATCAGCTAATAATCCTCCAGAAGGTAGAATGAATTGTGTCTGTTCTGCTGCCATTCAGGTACCTAAAGAGATAGGATTTTCCTTGGCTCTCAGTGTTTACCTAACTGTGCTCCCACTGAAATCAATAGTGAAACTCCCTTTGACTTCAACAGCAGCAGAGATAGGTCAGCTCTGACAGCTTTTAAAAGTCTTACCCTAGGTGCCTATATGGAAGCAGCAATTATATGGGTGTCCAGATCACACCCCCGAAGTCCACACCAGCTGTGCCCAAATGTTCTCCAGCTGAAAGCTGCATTATCTATTTGCCTGGAGCCCAAAGGCTGCACCTAATGTGCATAAAATGGAACAGAATTGCAGCTGTCCCCATTTTTAATATGGAAGCAGGGCTCATGGTCACATCATATGATATAGCCTGGCAGTTTATATCAACTGTATTCTGAGAGCTGTAGCCTCAGCAAGCTACAACAACATATTAAACATGAGAGCACCCATGTGCAGAATAGTAAAACTGTGGATTGCATTTGGTTCATATGCCAGACATTGGCCACTTCTGATATTCATGATATGGCCCATATGACTTCTGATTAAATGTTATATAATTGACACAACATAAAATGAACAATACCTTAACTTCTTGCCTCCTTCTGCAATTTTAGCTTTTAGAAGATATCCTTCTTTTTCCACTACCTGCAAGAAAGAATATCTATATCATAACCCTATATTTTATTAATATGAACCAATTTATTTAGTACATGCTACAAGACTCTGTATATAGGAATGTCTAGTGTTGTAGCAATTTATCACTTATTCTTATTTTAGTTATCTATGGTCAGTTCCTTTCAAGTGCTGGCAAGTTATCTTTAATATCAATCAAATATATAGTAATAAAATGGAAAAGAAACTCTGAACATTATATCTGAAAAAAACCTGTTTAAGTGCAAGTAAAGTTTCTGGTTATAAGTGAAACATTGGTTAAAATGTATCATATTGCTTCACTAATACATCTTAAGTTATATGAAATGTCTATAGGAATTTTATGTTTGCTTATAAGCTATGTAGAACATACATGATCCTAGAGCCATAGCACCCTCTGCAGTGAAAACTTTAGCTCTTATAAGCTACCTAGGGTCAGGTATATGAATGGCAGACCTCCAAAAAATTATCTAATGAAGGTGCATGTCTATAGGTGACACTTTTCCCTTTGAGTCAGTACTAACTCAAGACTGTTGTAAGGTCCAAAAAGGCATTATGCTTTTAGGGGTGCTGTCTTTCCAATGAGATGTAATACAAAGGCCCTCACCTCTTGCAGTCATTAAAAAGTCACACTCAAATGGGAATTGTTTATGTTAATGTGAGGGCAGCATTTGTTCTTAAATTTACAATTGCACCAAAATGTTCTAATGATATAACCCAGGGAAAGCACACTGTGAGTAGCTCATCACTGACACCACAATCTTGAGTTGGAATTACAAATGAAAACACCACAACTTGTATGTATCTACCAAAACTGGGCCAGAACATCTGGTGAGGCCAAACTGGCCAGAGCACAAATAGTGTGTGTGTGTGTGTGTGTGTGTGTGTGTGAGAGAGAGAGAGAGAGAGAGAGAGATTTAAGTCTCACCTTTGTAGTACCCCAATCCTAGGGCTTCTCTGTGAAAGCCAGTTCTCCCTGTGTAGTATTAAAGCAGCCTAAGGATTGCTCTAAATTACACTAGGCTGCAACACTGAAAGGGGGCCAAAATTGCAGCTGAGGATTGGCAGAGCACAGGGGCATCCTGGGTCACTCCTCTCCTTGAACATCCCCCCCCCCACATACACACACATTCACACACTCTTTTATTTGTTAAACCAGCAGCAAGGAAATTCAGTAGTGTAAGAATTCCTATGTCAGATTGATGTCACTAGATGATCGTCCTTATACTCGGGAGATTGAGGGGTTCGTTTCACCAACTTTATGGCCAGATTATGATGGCAGTGCAACAAAAAGTAACCACACCTTATTAAAGGAGTTGGGCAATTGTTTTAGTGTATGTTGAAGAAACTTTTATTTTGGCCTTCAGCTAAATCATCGTGACCTGTGAACCCATCAGATTGCACTAGCTAAACAGGATCCCATCGGGTTAGTACTTGGAAAAGGGCATGAAAGGAACACATAAATGGTGTCGGAAGGGAGACTAGTGATTTAGAAGATGACTGTCTTCACCTTCAGTCACTTATGAAGTAATGTCCCAGGAGGATGCTGGTTAACTTCATATAGTCTCTGCTGAGCCATTACAGCTCAGGGTGGAGCAGATGATTTCCTAAAAACTGTCATAGACTTTAGCCTTTTGCAGGGTTATATATAGCAATAGGAAACATGTTTTATATATAAGGGAGGATTATAAAATCAAATATACAAGTCTGTTTTTACTGTACAAAAATATGACTATATAAAAACAGAATGGTGTATACAATGGCATCCAAAGGGTACTTCAGTTTCTCATGAGAGTTTAAGTTTGGAATATACAATACTGTGTACACTGCATATACACACATATTTGTACATGCATACTGAAAACCTGTATGCTTACAGACAACATTTTGGGTGATATCCTCATCTGAACATGTAGAAAAGGCACACACAAATTCCTATAACTTGCACTTATTCCATTCATAGCTTCCAAGGCCAGAAGGGTCCATCGGGATCACCTGGCCTGACCTTCTGTATAGCACAGCCCATAGAACTTCCCCAAAATAATTCCTAGAGCATGTATTTTAGAAAAATATCCAATATTGATTTAAAAATTTACCACATCCCTTGTTGGATGTTCCATGCAAATCCCTAGGTGTCAATATGGAGTGTAGACAAAAAAATATTTAGGACCACAGGCATTGTTCACCAGAATCACATCATCACTCCATCTAGCTAGAGAAGGGGGAATAATTTCAGATAAAGTAAGAACTAACCCCAATATCCTCCTACTTTTCGATCATACTTGTAACAACCCCTTGGATCATTTTCCATCCCTTCTCATCCTTCAATTTTTATTGCTTTATACTTCTGGTGTGTAGTCAGGGCCAGCGGTGCTAAATGTCAGATGAGAAGGTTATTCTCTGAATGTTTCCATCCATCTGGAAATGGCAGCTGGGAGGAGCTTTTACTAATCAACAAGTTGTTGATCACTTCTCCAAACCAGATCCAAATTTTGATCATTTCAAGGTTTGCCCATCACTATATCTAGATTGGTATTATATTCGAACACAAATAGAAGCAATGCGAAATTTCAATACTCACTTTGAACAATCTGTATCTTGAAATTTGGGGGATTTAAGAACAGGATTCATTTCCAGATTAGAACGTTGCTACTCAGACCCCTCTCTATGACAATCCTGAGCTGGAACATCAAATGAATACACCACCAAAACTGAGGGATCTAGGGAATTCAAATCCAAACTGCACAGCTGAAACCCATCTCATTTTAACTTAGATGTCTAGTTCTAACCAGGCCCAGCTCTAGCCATTTCGCCACCCCAAGCACGGCGGCACGCCATGGGGGAGCGCTCTGCCACTCACCAGTCCCGCGGCTCCGGTGGACCTCCCGCAGGCGTGCCCGCGGATGCTCCCACCGGAGCCGTGGGAGCAGCGGACCCTCCACAGGGACGCTTGCAGGAGGTCCACCGGAGCCACCTGCCGCCCTCCCGGCAATCTGCAGAGTGCCCCCCGTGGCATGCCGCCCCAAGCACGCGCTTGGCGCGCTGGGGCCTGGAGCCGGCCCTGGTTCTAACTTAGATATTTCAAAAACACAAGAACTAGTATTTCAATCGCATGGTTTATCCTGGCACTGGAAATCCTCCAGGTAATATTCAGAAGGCTCCTTATTTCTATATACGATAGTTGCTTATACACCTCTACCCCGATATAACACGACCTGATATAACACGAATTTGGCTATAACGCGGTAAAGCAGTGCTCCGGGGGAGCCGGGGGGAGGCTGCGCACTCCAGCAGATCAAAGCAAGTTCAATACAATGTGGTTTCACCTATAATGCGGTAAGATTTTTTTGCTCCCGAGGATAGCGTTATATTAGGGTAGAGGTGTATATTATTCTGATTTAATAAGTACAATGATTGCCTTTAAAATATTACAGTTGTCTTTGATAACTTGATGTTATCGCAGTATTCACTGATATTCTCCATAATTAGTACAGGGACTACCAAGGGAATACTGCAGTACCATTTTTTAGTTACTAAGGCAATTGAAAAGGTTTTAAAGGTACCACTCTTTCTATGTACATATACGTTATAAAGCAATATATGCACATGTATCGCAAAGTACATCTACTAATGTCCCTTATCTCGTCTTATGTGATTTCACAGAAATCCTTCTAGGACAATTCAGTTTATTCTTCCAGTCCTTCATCTGATGGATGACATGGGGTTACAAAATCATGAAATGTCCTTATAGTACTCTCTTTTCTTTCTGCCTCAGTGAATATCCATCATTTGTTTTTGAGTTGTTGACCTTCCTGCACCTTTCCAGCTGAGGAAAGGTTGAGAGAATAATCCAAAATACCCTGAAAGAATTAACATAAAAATAAGGTACTGGAAGCATAGGGCTGTACTTCTTTCTGTACTTAAAAAAGTATTAAATATGAAATGTATATATATACACACTTGTATGTGTCTGTGTAGTGTGTATAATTGTGTGTAGCTATCACAGACAGGGATGTACACTCACATATTTGTGTGTATTAATATATGCAAGAGTGAGGTGGTCTGCTAGTGTTACTGGAAAACAGTATCAGAAAATATAGTTAATACTATATCAGCTATGGTTTCCAAAGCTTTCCTGAACTGAATTATACATGAGAAATGGGCCAAATTCTGAAGACTTTAATCTGACAAAAGTCCCTTTGAAGTCAATATCATTACCTATATGATTCTGGATTTTCATGTTAATGGTCTTTTAAAAAATATAACCTTTTAATTTGCCTCTGTTTTTCTACAGTATAATTCTACAGGTAACTAATTATGTATAAAAAATTAAGTTAAAACACAGTAGCATGGGCAAAGGCACAAAACTGGCTTCACTCTTCTCAATATATATTTTTCTCTTCACTAAATCTCAAACATTACTAAAAACAAATTCACAGCTAGTATGTTCCCTTAATTTTGCTTATTCTGCTAATCCAAACTAATATTTTTGGAAAAGAAATCTAAGCAGTTAATTAACATCCAACTATTAGTATTGCTGAAATGTCAGCCTAGTGCTCCTGATTCAATAGCAAATTGAAATTGTATATCATTAATTAAAATGCTTTGTCGTTTCTAACATTATAATTTCTATTAAGTCACAAACTTTCCACACATTTTTACTTCTTTCTACTCCCTTAACATATTAAGGCATCCAGAGTGTCAAGGGTTCATCTATAAACACATACTATATTTCCATTAAAAACATTTAAAGTAAATAAGCAAAGCAATACATAGATTCTGTAATACAATTGCTTACCGTTTGTTCCTTTGGGCTAATGATGTCTGTGAGTATTAAGTTATGTTGGGAATGATTCCTTCTATGACGAGATATCTGAAAATACATTCATTTACAACTTAGAATCAGCTTGATATAATTGTACCAAATCAAACAAGGTTTACTTGTAAGGATAGACGGAAACAATCTGTTGACAGAACATGTGCAGTGTGTGTATACGTATATGTGTATTTTATGTATTAAAGAAAAATGAAGTTTTTGAAAACCTGGTTCCCACTGAGAATGAACAGACTTTAGGATCATTCCTAGTCCTAATGTTTGCAATGCAACTCTGTCAAATTAAGCTAAAATCAACTGGCATATATATAAACCTTCTGAGCTTATCTAGAACACTTCATTCACAGGATCTCAAAGCAGTTTAAAAAGATGGGTAGCATTATCCCCATTTTACAGATAGGGAAATTGAAGCACAGAGACGTTAATGATGAGCCCAAGGCCACATTGCAAGTCAGTGAGAGAAATAGGAGATACATTAGGTTCTTTTCCCAGTTCTAGTCTATCATGTTCCAGAAATTGTAATGGCTATCCCCAAACCTTCCATGACTAGAAGGCTACATAAATATTTTGGTCCTGATTTTGCTGCTTGGATTGGGGCCTTAATTTCTTTCAGTCCCCTCTTTTTTTCCCAGGAGAAAAGTGTACAAAACTGTAATTGACAGAAGCATAACACATGACCCCAGGAAATTATCAGAACTACATGAATATTTCATAATGAACCTAAAACTCACCTGCATTCAGGTTTTCCTACAAACCTGAAACTCAGACAGGTTACCCAAAGATATACCAGGTCTTTTTGTAAAAGTTGGTTGTGCTTTAATTTAGTTTTTAGCACAAAAGAGGGTGAGTTACAGTTGGAAGTTGGAACCAAAACAAGACAAAAAATCAAATTTGGACTTAATTTTACTCCCCATATTCTATTCTCTTATTACCTACTAAAACACAGTTAACAAAAAGCCATAATGTATTGTGTTTATGTTTAAATATCTGAATCTACCAATTGTTCTTAATTAATCCGTAGGCCTCCCTTAAAAAACAGTTAACTATATTATGATCCTATATTTTTCTGCACACTTTGCCTTCATGTTTATATGTAATCATTAACATTTTAAGCCCTGAAATCTATATCCTAGATAGAGCTCTGCTCTCCTAGTCAGAGCTAATGAGCTTAATGAATTACCAGTTATAAATTTAATACAAACATTTCAGATAAAGAGATAAACATTCTTCACAATTCAAAAGTTTCTCTGACCTATTTATAAAGAATATCACTTAACAATTTCATTAGGGGTGAGTAACAGCTGGTGACATGGCTGTGTCCTAAAGTGTTTTTCTCTCTTAATATTCTGCATCTTAAGCAATCGAGCCTTCATAAGAAATACTTTAGTTAGTGGCAGTCCCTCCTTTGGGGAGAAAAATATGTCAGACCACATTTTCTGTATTTTGCAATCTTGTTTTCAAGAGTGTCATGTTTCTGTTTTATTAGCATGTAGGGTAAACAAGAATGATTTGCTGATGCTATTGAGAGAACTTCTAAGACTGTGGTCTTTCTATTTAGATTTTGGATTGAATTTAATATTAATGCAAACAGAGGCATTTGTATAAATTCTAAATAAATTAATTCAATTTATCTTTTTTTTCCTTATCTTCAGCATTACAAATCTGGAGACTATAGACTGCACAAGAGATATAACTAAACTATTCAGGTCTAGATCATATAATTCTCTGTTTCAGACCTCCATACCTAATTATTCTTTTACATATAACCAGGCATATTGCTAAATGTTTTTAAAAATATTACTTTCTCTCAGCCAAATCACATAAAAGGACATACCACTATTCCTAAGGTCTACTTTATAGCAAACCAATATTTAATGAGTGGCTCAAGAATCAAAATGTGGCCTTTTGTGGCAAAGGGAAAATTACTTTTTATAGTGACCCATCCTCTCCCAGTCTTTATTCAGGTCTAATTTGATGGTGTCCAGTTCGCAAATTAATTCAAGTTTTGCAGTTTCTCATTGGAGTCTGTTTTTGAAGTTTTTTTTGTTGAAGAATTGCCACTTTTACGTCTGTTATTGAGTGTCCAGGGAGATTGAAGTGTTCTCCTATTGGTTTTTGAATGTTACAGTTCTTGATATCTGATTTGTGTCCATTTATTCTTTTGTGTAGAGACTGTCCGGTTTGGCCAATGACCATGGCAGAGGGGCATTGCTGGCACATGATGGCATATATCACATTGGTACATGTGCAGGTGAACTCTCGTCCTTTCATGTGCTATAATATATATTCTGCTTACTGTTTTTTTCACTCCATGCATCTGATTAAGTGGGTTTTAGCCCATGAAAGCTTATGCTCAAATAAATTTGTTAGTCTCTAAGGTGCCACAAGGACTCCTCCTTGTTTTTGTTGATACAGACTAACATGGCTATCACTCTGAACCCTGTCGCCATGACAATGAGTTACACAGGCTAATTGTGCATTGTGTCAAAAAGTACTTTCTCTTGTTTGACTTAAACATGCTACCTATTCATTTCATCAAGTGATCTCTGGTTCTTGTGTTATGTGAAGGAGTAAATACTTCCTTATGCACTTTTTTCATACCATTCATGATTTTATAGACCTCCACCGTATCCCTGCTTAGTCCACTCTTTTCTAACTTGAACAGCAGTGATGTTTTTAGTCTCTCCTTGTATGGAAGCCATTCCATACCATTGATCTTCTTTGGTACCCTTCTCTGAACATTTTCCAGTTCCACTCTACCTTTTTGAGATGAAGCAACAAGAACTGCACACAAGGTATGAGCATACCATGGATTTACATGGTGGCATTGTATTTTGCAGTCTACCTACCCTCCACTCATCTGGTACAGAGGTTTTTTCAGCAGCAGGTTACATATTACAGTTAGTAGTCTTGCTATTTCATATTTGAGTTCCTTTAGAACTTGATGAATACTACCTGGTCCTGGAGACTAATTACTATTACATTATCAATTTGTTCTAAAACTTCTTCTACTGATACATCAATATGGGATAGTATTTCAGTTTTGTCACCCAAAAGGATAGCTCCAGTGTGGGCATTTCCCACACATTCTCTGCAGTGAAGACAGGCAAACAGACTGACAGAAGATACTGCTTTAAAAATTTTTCCAGAAAGCAACACAACAATTGCCAGGTCCAGATATAGATGACTTCCTTTTCCCATTATTATATTCATTAAAAATCTTCATTGTGAATGCAGCACCAGAAGCAGTAATGGAAACTGAATGTGTGTTGTGGAAATGATACCCAAGTTTCTGTAAAAGTAGAAGATATGAAATCATGTCAAGCACTAATGGTGGATTCCAATGTAACTCAGACAAGAACCTCCTTCAGCCCCCAAAACTGAATCTAGATCTAGACTTTGAATCTGTGGCCTCTCTCTATAGTGAATCAAGCCAAACCAACACTTTCATTAGAAATCTCTCCAAACATCTGGCTCTCAAATGAAATGAAAGAAAACTTTAAACAAAGTTTTTTTTCTGTTCTTTGTAATCCATAGTGAGCATTTGGTTTAGGGATAGTGCCATCCTTTTATTCAGATCTTCATAAATTGAATCAAAGCATCTTGACAGAAACTCCCAACAGATATAAACGCATACTGTGGAGATTTGTCTAGAAACTCATCAGAACATAAATATTTATATTTTGTAAATATCCCATCTATTAAATATCCCATCTATTAAAGCAGTTTATTGGTCACATTACATCGCTGCTTCCCAAATATACTTATAGTCAGTAGGAATCTGTTCTAAACAGGACCATTTGATTGACAGAGGGCTGCTTTGGAAACAAAATTTACAAATTAATCCCCGATTTTACATTATGTAAAATACTGAACATCTAAGTGATTACTAACAACTGTATGGGGCACATTATAAGAGTTATACACATACACCTAGAGAAGGATATTCTTGTTTTATAGGTAAACAATAAGGGGTATGATTTAGGATTTCGCCATCCCAATACCATTATCTTAATAAAGTAAAGCTGAACCTAAATAGTATCTGTCATAACACCTCTATCTCATCCCATACTGTGTTATGAAAGGCAGAGATTTATAAGAGTAGTTCTAAAAAGGAATCTCAAGGAAAGTCATCTTATCAGCAGTTTTCTGATTTGGTGAACATTCTTCAGTCAGCAACAATGTCACCTGCAGCATTAAAAATCCACTCAGAGAGCGGCTGAAAGTCCGTGGGCAAGTCTGGTTTTGTTAAATTCAGCCTCAGCAACTTCTTCTCCCCTCCTCCCCTAAGTTAGCTAAAGGGTATCCCTCTACTACTGGAGTTATTCTAGCATCCAAGAACTGATCCAGTGTCATACTTTCTGCAAACACACAGAGCCTCCATAAAACATGCCTGCTATTCCAGCAGGGACTGATAACTCCCTTACAACTACTATTTTAACATAATTAATTTAATGTAAATAAAATACCTGTGAACTTTTATAATGACTTGATCTCTAATGTAATTTCCTTCTGTGCTTCCATTTGTTCTCAAGATGTTTTCTAAAAATAATATACTTAGCTTTGGGGTTTCACTCTGATTGTGTGCTGATAGACCAATCCTAGCAAAACACAATCTGTTGCTAGTTATTCTCTTATCACAGCAGGACATAGATCCTAAAAAGGGACCTTGGGACTCAGTATTCACACTAGAAATCTGATCCTAATCTGACTCATCTTGGCAATGAACAGAAATATACTCTGATCTTTGTGTCTAACCAAAACTAACCAAGACAGCAGGGATTTCAAATATTGACTCCTCCTAACTGCTCAAGTACAATTTACAAAGAATTATTACCTGGAATTATCTGCTGAATCATCATGAACAAGTGAATTCCAGATAATTGCAAGAGGTTTGTGGATAATTCACAAACAGAAAAAGGAGATTACATTTGTTGCATAAATTATTCACTGTGAATTATTCACCCAACAAGCTCTACTTTGTAGCAAATTGCCAGAATCTCAGCCTGCAGACCACTAGGATTTCCCCAGCATAAAGCACTGATTTGGTTAACAGAGTTAAGAATATTTGCCTCTATAATTTCCTCCAAAATGCTTATCTCATGCCACCAAGAAAGAGATTTTTATGGATGTTTTAGTAAGTTTTCTGCAAGGGTATTTTCACTCTCTCCAAGTTTTGACCTCCCGTTTAAGGGACTTCTCCAGGAGTTATGTCTATTATTTTACTGCATCAAACTAAAACTGTAACTTCCATAATGGAGAATCCCTTGTAAATACCCCAAATTGGAGACTGCACTTTGTAAGCTCTCTGGCCCTGATCCAGGAATGCACATAGGCATGTGCTTAAGTGCTTTGCTGGATCAGGGTCAGAACTTTCAGTGCATTGCAGGATTGAGCTTTCCAGCTACAGCTTCCATTTGCTGTACAAAACTAGCCACATAAACTTCTGTAACTCCCTTCATACAGCAAAGGAAGGGCAAGTAATACTGATTCAACGATGTTCAATGATGTCTGTATTCATTTCATCTCCAGTCACTCAGATACCACAGAGATGGGAAGCTCCTAGACAGAGAGGTATGGTAATGTACAGTCAATTTCTAATAGCACCATCTGTGGACAAATATTAAACACCATAGCATTTAAATTTACTACTATTAAATTTACAAATAAAATATATTTTTAACATTTAAGACCCATTCTTAGGGGTTATGGGACAAACCACCACCTCTGTGAAGGGATCCTTTATGGAATTTTCTGCCACTTCCTAGTCATCTGGAATATTTCAGCAGGATTCCACCCCTAATCATTCCATCAGATAAGGATGATCCACACAATTAAGAGATGACTCCTGCACTCTCCCCGGAATCAGCAAGTCCCCAGGGTCTGATAACTTCAGCACCAGCTTCAAGGTTCTTGTAGCACTGCCAGATTTCCTCAAAGCATAACTCCAAGAGAACTCCATTGGAGTCACCCTGTCAGGACTATCCCCAGCACTTGCTTCTCTAGGGTCTCCATGTAAAGAGGAGACGGGACTTCCCCCAGGTAAAGAGGGTGACAGAAATCATTATGCAACAGAAGGCTGGATTAACTTTTCGTCCTGCCTTTTCCATGTGGATTCATGGGAATAGGGAAGAATGATCTATGTCACTTGAATCTTGCCATCACTTCACCCCATGATGTTTCTAGCCTTCCCCTCTCCCATGAACAGAGGCTGCACAGGTTACAGAGGAGGTAGACGTACAGTGCCAGGGAAGTGACTAAGAGCTTTCTACAAAGGAATAAGGATTTGCCCGAAGGGAACTTTTGTATGCCTGCTCGGAACCAGAATCTGTCTGTACATCACTTAATAAGGAAACCATTTCACAGTCCTCACACATTTGAGTACATTACATATTGTCACCAGAATCTGCACACTCAAGAAAAAATAGGTTTGTGTTACATTCCCTCTGCATGTCTCCTTCAAGCACACTGCCCTCTATATTCAGTTCAGATCTCTTGAGTGTGAGAGAGTAATGATAATGATTTTGTTTTCCTTGACCTCTTGATCACATATAAATCAGAGTCCTATAAACCTTTTCCACACTGAGAGGGTCCTCCTTCGTATTCAAGCATATAAAGGTACATATTTTATATCATGGCAATTTAATAGAAAAGAGAGTACTCTACAGGATTAGGGTTTATTCTGGATAAGCATCCTAACAGTTAATTTACTCATAATATAACCACATTTATTCAGCTGCTTTGGTCAATAGGAGTAAGAATACAAAAATGTTCAAATCCTGCGTTAAATTTGGGTCAATCCTTAAGGTGTACTGGATTACAATAAGAGCAGTAATTATTCTATTCTAAAACATGGGGTTCTATTCTAAAACATGGGGTTCACTGAAATTGTCATATTTCTCCCCAAAGTTCTTGCTGGACTGTCTAATTGATATTTTTGTCTCTTAGAATTATTTCAAGAACTCCTCTTCTTCCTATATCAGGTATTATTCGAATCCCAGCTCAGACTATGATCCTTTTGCACCTCTCTGGCAGTGCAAAGGTTAAAGCTGGCCCAGTTGGGAAAGTGACAATGTCCCTGTCCTGAGGGAGTCCCCATCTCACAAAGCAGACTCTAAGTCACTCTTTTCTAGCCCCCTCTGGTTTAGGAACCATGTCCAGATCATGCGTAGTGAAAAAGGCACAGTCCCCAAGGGCTGTTACCAGTCTATGTAAAGTAGAGAACCCGTAAGGCTGCTTTATTTTATGTCAGGGCCATTTTGGTTCCAGTCAGCCCTGGGGGGTTGAAGAAGCATATAGATGGTACAGCCATATTTCCCGCTGCTCCCTATTTTCTTCACCCTGTGCCTCTCAAGTGGACCCAAAGGTCAAGATCTAAGTCGATATTAAATATAATACAGGTTGGTTGCACAGATAACCATTTCAATCAGGGAACCAATAAGTAACCTGAGAGGTAAGGGGAGCTTTTTATGTTTTGATATCCATTTTTTCCTGGTATTATATAGTGTAGACTTTATACACTTCAATACATTATATTCCTCTAGTGAAAACAAGTCAAAATACATTAATAATACACATGTATTCATAAATCAGCCCTCTTCAGATTGCCTTCCTATTGTTCATAAGATCCCTAATGCTTTTGGTTAGTACTGCAGTAATAGGAGATATCATGCTGTTCTTTAATATTGCAGGTGTTTTGAGTTGGATGGTACTTTAGTGAAACTGCATATGAAACAGAAGCAACATGAGGATCACCAAGGGAACAGAGTCCTCAATAATAGTTTAGTACACCTTGCCTTCACCTGTCACATGTGTAGCTCTGCATTTCTCGATGTTTTTTCCATAAAAGCAGCAGCTCACGTGAGTTGTTAAAAACAAAAAGCAACTGTATACTTTCTGTCCAATTTATTATTTTATATTTTATTATTAAAACAACAAAGTAGATAAAGAAGAAATGTATGGTCTCCATGAAAGAACCCAGTATGTTTAATTCATTATATCAGCTATTCTGAACTGAAGTTGCTCTCCAAAATGGTAGCCTCAAGGCAGATGGGCAGACAGAGTCCTTAAAAATTGAAAGCTACATGTACAAAAACCAATTACACAACAGTTGCTCTACAAACTGAATGCATTACAATAGTGCTTTAATGTAATTTCTGTAAGCATTACCTTATTGAAAGAAAAACAATTAATAATAATGTCACAGTGCTATAGATCTGCAAGTACTATATACTCATATATATCTCTGTATAAGAAGGATTCTTAACACTACAAGACTTACAAACATACGCCATTCTAGTAGATGCTTTGTTAATATATCTCTTTATCTTGCCCATCTAATTCATTCTCCCAGAGTTAGACATGCCAAAAGCTCACCTTATGCTACTGCAGAAGCAATTTTTATTTTTGAAGGTTAATCCAACTCAGCAGGATTTAGGGATGGCACTTTTCCTTGGTCGTAGGCATGTTGGCTCAGGCCAGACAGCTGTTTGGACATTCTCCACTGGGAATCTTGCCCTCAACACCCACAGTCGATGCACATACATGGTCTACTGGCTGCCTACTTCCATGCCCATCTGTTCAGATGGCATGGTGCCCATTCACAAGTTCGCTGGATCCTTGCCCTTAGTGTGTAGGTGCCAGGCAATGATGGGCTTAGATGGGCAGCCTGAAAAATACTGCAAGTGATCATTTTTTTTCCTGTAGGAAGTCCTTCCTCGGTTATAGCACTGCAGCATGGATACCACATGCTACCCTATGCTTAATCACACCTGTGGACATTTATGTGCCAAAAAAAAAACCATAACAAGGACTACTGAAAAAGGAAAAGACAGGAAGATGCAGAGAGATCACAAAGACTCTTCCCGGAGATTGACAGGTTGTGCTGAAACCACTACCTTGGCTATCCAACTGCATTGGGACTGTCAAAAGATTTTTAACACAGGTACACAGCCAATTTTACTGTACAGCAAAAAAAAAAACAGTCTCACAGAAAACAATAGCACTAATAAAAGTGACTAGTAAAGAAGCCAGTTCAATAGAGTTCACATTTTAAATTGCTACTCCTTCTTTGCACAGTCAAAAACCTGCAGCAATAGAATAAACCCAAATAAACCTTATAAATAACAAGCTGTGTGTTGTCCTTTAACAAGGGCAACATATAACAAGGGATTTTGTCCATGTTCTTTAGGACTGAGAAAAAACCTGACTGTAGATGTTATAGTAAAAAGCAATACTATTAACAATAAAACATCATTTTCCTCTCGAAGACAGACTTTAGTTTATAGTAGATTAACAAACACACAGTAGAAGTTTATGACTTTAATATAGCAAATAGTTTATTTGACAAATAAAACCTTCTTCTGTTTGTGAATTATCCACACAAACTTTACGTTTTTTACAAATACATTGGTCAAATAATTTCAATAGCAAACACTTTATGCAAATATATTTCAGCCCAGGGCCAATTTGCAAATATTCTCAACAACTATATTTTCACCTAATTGTTATTTGTTATGCAAGATTAGTCACCAAAATCACATTGCATTTTTTCTGTTCCCTGACTAGATGACTGAAACTTTTAAAAAACAGGAGGAAGGAAATCTGTGATTTTAAAATGAGGATATTTTCAAATGAATATTCTAAGACTCTTGCTTTCAGCCAGCATTCTTGAAAAAAAAAATCACACACACACACACATAAATAAATGGAAAAATAATTAAATGGATTGTATATATCATGATAGCATATCCACGTATTAATTCTAATTAGTGTTTGTGAATATTTTTTGCACTATGCACGAATCACCAGTTCCAAAGATTACAAATGCTTGTTGGCAGATGGAACAGAGACATAAGAAATATAGTCATGGCTGGATCTGCACCCTGGACTGGGACTCTAGATGCAGTCAGAAAGCAGTGGAAGACTGTGGCTAACTTAGGGCTGGCCTACACTGGGATCTTACTGCCATGCAGTTTGATTAAAGAAGACTATTTATATAATTGATATTACCTCTGTTATACAAGTATTATAAATCTTGTACAAAGCATATCATGTAAGGTGTCAATGGAAAAGTTATGATTTACTAAGTATGATTACCCTGTTTATATGCATGTATCCAGGGCCGGCGCTTCCATTTAGGCGACCACCAGGATTTGGGTGGGTGGCAATTTGGCAGCGGGGGGTCCTTCTGCGCTCTGGGTCGTCGTCGGCAATTCTGCGGCGGGTCCTTCACTCGCTCCGGGACCTGCCGCCGAAGTGCTCCAAAGACCAGGAGCACGGATGGACCCCTCCACCGCAGAATTGCCACCAACAACCGGCAGCGTGGAAGGACCCCTGCCTAGGGTGCCAAAAACCCTGGCACCGCTCCTGCACGTATGATCTTTGTATCTGAATTATGAATGTTGGCTATGTACTTTTATCTTAAACCTGAGTGTCACCCGGAATATAACACATCAGAATTTACATTAGGGCTAGACAGTTATGTGTTGATGGCCTGTCATGAACACTCCACTCTCTCTATGGGCCATTGAAGAAACTCTTCCTGTCCTGTGGTAATAAACTCCTGTCCCAAACCTGGACTTTAGCGTCCAAAATCTGGGTGCTTACCTGAAACTCCCCCCAAGCTCACTACCAGCTTGGATATTCTCGCTGCCACCAGGTCAGGAATTTATAGGGCCTGACCCCCCTTTCCTCTCTCTGGTGTCCCCAACCCTTCCTTTGGGGGACCCCCAAGACCCAGACCCTGGGTCTCTCTCTCTCTCCTCTCCCAGCTTCCCCCCCTTTCCTGGGTTAGCCGGTGCAATGCTATACTTCACTCCTTGAATACAACCGGAGAGGCAATCTAGCTTCCCCGAGGCTAGGCATTCACCTAGTCAGCTCACACAAGAGATTCCCTCCCTTGTCCTGCAGCCTTTTCCGCCTGGACAATAGGAAGGTGAGACACAGAGTTTGGGCTTTTCCCTCCCCCCCTCTGCCTCACTAGAAAAGAAACTGCCACAAGGTTTAAAAAGAAAACTTTATAGAAAAAAAAGAAAGAAAATATAAAACAACAATACTCGTTGCATTAAGAAACTCAATACAGGCTCTTGCTTATAAGAAATATGAATAAACAGTCTGATTTAAAAGATAGCCCGATTAAACCAGATCCAACAAATCAACATACATGTAAATACAACACAAAGCTCATCATAGCCGAATTACTTGCTTTCCTTTGTACTCACAGATGTTTAGGAGAAACTTTGAGATAAGATGAGTTAGGAGAAAGCTTGTCCTCCACAGCCGAGGAAGCAAAAAAGACACAGCAAATCCACATCTGTACATACAACACAAAGCTCTTCATAGCCGAATTACTTTGCTTTCCTTGTACTCACAGACTTTTAGTAGAATATTTGAGATAAGAGGAGATAGAAAAGGAAACTTGTTACCCATAGCCGAGAAAACAACAAAGACCCCGAGTATACAAATTCCCGCCCCTGACTTTAAACAATCCAGTTCTCTGATTGGTCCTCTGGTCAGGTGTTTGGTTACCCTTTCCAGGTAAAAGAAACTTAACCTTTACCTTACCTATCTACTTATGACATGTCCAGATAGCAATTCCTGAGGATGCCTCAGAAAGCAAGGAGTTAGTGGCCACCCCCTGTGATTCAGCAACACATGTAAGAGTATGTGATATTCTCATGTGACCCTGGACTCCATCTGGGCCAGTAACTTTCCACAGACAGGGGCTGTGGGCTTTGTTTGTGACTGGAAATTTCTATGCACATGGCAGAGGATATAAAAAGACACCTGAAACATCTCCATGTTGCCTCTTTCCTGCTCTGATTCCTAGGACTGTGGATTTGCAACCAAAAGGAGCATCTTGAACTATGGACTGAGGACTTTCCAATCTTTTGGAAACTAGCAGAGAGACTTTACAAGCCAGCAGTCTATTCCTTCACTGCTATAAAACTGATATAAAGAGTTTGCAATCATTTGTATGTATATGATCTATTAACCATTTATAACTTTTTTATTTTATTAATAAATCTTTAGTTAGTTTACTAAGAATTGGCTGACAGCATGATATTTGGGTAAGATCTGAGATACATATTGATCTGCGGTAAATGCCTAATCCTTTGAGGTCAGTAAGAACCTCATATATGGTGAAATGGGTTTTCAATAACCTCTCACTGTATTAGACTTGGTTGTCTAGATGGCAGGCAAGTTTTGAAATGCCAAGAGGGGACTGTTTTTGGCTTCTGGTTAACTAGTGAGTTACTGCAGAAGCTCTTTTGTTACTGACTTGATGAATCTAATTATATAATAAATCACCAGTTTGGAGGATTGTCTGCCCTATTTCTTGCAGTCTTCCCTGAGTGTGGAATTCTCAAGGCGGTCCATCCTAGGCACCTGGTCACACTTATAACAGCTTAACTATACTGTTCAAGGTTGTGAAAAATCCACAACCCTGAGCAAAGTAGCTGTTCACTCTAACCCCCTGGTGTAGACAGCATTAGATTGATGGAAGAATTCTTACATTGACCTTACTACCACCTTTCGGGGATGTGGATTACAGACACTGATGGGAGAACCAATTTCCATTGGCATAGGTTGTGGCTACACTGAAGCACTACAGTGGTGCAGGCATCACCCTTGTCTTTGAGCATGTTCAGTTGAATCAGACATGTGACTACTTGATCCATTCTAGTCTGGACATGTTGTCAATCTGCTGACTCCAAGTTTTACTGGAGCAGTGCCAAAAAAACTGATGGCTCCAGAATCAAATACACAAGCCTAGAAAGTCTATATAAATGTCCATTGACCGAAACAAAGAATTCAAATGTTGTTCTAATAGAACTGTCACATGTAAAAGTGTGGAAATTGCTTTGTTTTGAAGTCAAAGCTTAGTTCAACATTTTTAGTCAAAAGAACAGATCAGTGTCAATACCCTCAAGTATCTTGACTTGTATTTTCGCTGGTTGACTGCATGGCATAGGAGGCAGAACATTGAGTTTACAATAAGAATTCTGTTTTTGTCAGTGGAAGAATTTCCAAAGACATCATGGTATTACAAGTGATCACAGATAATTTTATCTCCTAACACTACTGAAAGTCAGAACTCATGTGTCATAAATAGATAGCTAAGGGTTAATGTTTCTTTTACCTGTAAAGGGTTAACAAAGTGAACCAAACACCTGACCAGAGGATCAATCAGGAAACCGGATTTTTCAAAGTTAGGGAGGGAATTTTTGGGGTCTGAGTCTTTTGTCTGTCTCTCAGCTATGAGAAGGTTCTTTCTATCTTCTAATCTTCTGTTTCCAAATTGTAAGTACAGGTAGAAAAACAATATAGGCTTTTATGTTGTTTTGGTTGTATTTACATGTTTCCGATCTCTCTGGATTCTTCTGTTGCCAAATGTAGAGGTGTAAAGGGTAAGAAAAGAACACATAGGCCCTTGTATGCTAGTTTTGTAAGTGTTTACATGTGTGTAGTTTGCTGGAATGTTTGGGAGAATTGGACAGTATCTTTTTTTGAAGTCGACTGAACTGTTTTCATTCATATTTTCTTATAAGCAATAGCCCTGTATTGTCACTTGTATACTAGAGATTATGTTCATCCCCGTCTTTTATTCTTTCTTTTTATTAGATAGAGAGCTAGTTTTCTTTTTAAGACTTGTATTGAGTTTTCATCTCTGGGTAGGCTAAGGGATGAAGGGAAGGGGAATTCTTTTGTGTTAGGGATCTCCTACCGGAGGTAGCCTCTGAGCAGCACCAGGGAATTGGTGGGAGGGGAAAGAAGAGGCAGAATCTCATTTTCTGTTTCCTTGTATTTGGGGTTTTGTCTCTTTTGGAATAGTAGGAGACATGCTTCTTGGTATTTGTGATATAAAGAGAGTAATTGCATCAGTACTCTCAGGTTAGACCCAGAGAGGAAAGTCTGGGTGGGAGATGAGAGAGGGGAAGGCAAAGTGGGTTATTCCCTTTGTTGTGAGACTTCAGAGTCTCTGAGTCTTGGGTCCCTCTCCAGGGAAGGTTGTTGTGGGAGACCCTCCAGGGAAGGTTTTGGGGAGACCAGAGGGAGCCAAAACCCTGGAATTTTTGGATGGTGGCAGCAAGATCAAAGCTAAGCTGGTAATTAAGCTTAGAGGGGTTCATGCTAGGCACCCCGATTGCTGGACGCTAAGGTCCAGATTTGGGAATGCTTATGAACTCATGAACCCCCTGATTTAATGTTCTTTTTAACCAGAAACCTTTTGCAATCAAAAACAGAGATGGGATGAAACATTTGGGTACCTCTGCACATAAGAATATCTAAAAGTCTGTTTGCTTTACCACACACTCTCCCTCCTCTTTCAACCAGCAAACTGAGGAAGCCTCCAAATGCTTCCTATTGACTGACATTAACCTCTTATCAAATCATTTCCTGTAATCTAGCAAGAATGTCTCAGTATTGCTTAAAAGGAACACAGCATTCATCTGGAAGATGCAACAACCTTAGCCCATGGTGTAAGATTAAAAAAGAAAAATCAGCTACAAGCTCCCTATATTTAATGCAATATTCATATTGCATTATTATAATAGCAATATGAAAAAAATGGTTACTGACTTTCATAAGTGCTATATTTAAAGTCTCCTTTCAAGTGAAAGAGGGATTTCACAGAGGACAATCGTTAGGAAGTTTCCTTCCTTTTTCCCTACTCTACCTGGAAGCCTGGAGTACTCCTAGAAAAAGAACAAATGTTTTGTCTTTCCCTTTACTTTTTCTATGAGATTTCTTAGTTTTTCACCTAATTTGAACATTGAAGCAAACCACACAGGATAACAGTGATTGCTACTGTAACGGGACAGTCAGATAACTAGCTCGTCTTATGGTTAGGCAGTGGGCCTACAGTTTCTGTTGCCCTAGCTGTTCGAAGGGGCCTCAGCCAAGTTGTATGCAGTGGGCCTCAATCACTCCTGAGTGATTCTTTTGCTTCCCTTGGGGTTCTGCTGCTACAGAGGAGTGGGAGTAGAGGAGAGGGGAAGAGAGCAGAACCCTGGTCCACCAACTTTGCCTGGTCCCAACCCAGGGCTCAAGGGGTTTGGCAAAATGTCCAGACCAGTTATTGATCTATCCCAAGTTACACTTGCCCCTGGGTCACTTCATACCAGACTGGAGTTCATGTATACTGCCTTAGAAAATTCCACTTAGTCTGTTAACGTCCTGTTCAAAGTAGTCTTTTAGAATTTTCTGCCCCTCAAAAGGGGGTAGGAGGGAGAGAATCCTGGTCTCTGCTTCTACAGAAGCCTTAAGAAAACTGTAGCCACTCCTATCCCAGCTCCTGGCATTAGCCTTGCTTCCTGGTGCAGCCTACAGCACTTTTCCCCATCTTTCCTGGGTATCAGTGTCCTTTTAAACTGTTCCTCCACAGGGAGCATACCCAGCACATGCTGAGATCATGGGGCCTCCGTAGCCCAGTATTGCTATATTCCTTTGGCCTGGATCTGTAGACCCCATTACAAACTCTTCCCCTCAGCTTTGGAGTCATCAGGAAGACCTGTATTGACAGTCTCCCCCGATCTCGTGAAAAGAAGTCCTAATTTTTATGATCCTTGCCAGCTCAATGCAAAATTTCAAAGCACTGTGGTTGCAAATACCACCACATGATTCACAGATTGTGTAACCATGGCAGGGATGCATGATCCATACTAGTCAAAATGGTTGGCCCTACAGGTAGTAATGAAAGGCATCCACATCCCACTTGACTGCTATAGCCCCCATCTCTATCACCAAATAGGTGGCTTCTTGATGTAAGTGGACTGTTGGCCCCTTACTGAAATTTAGTGGGATTTTTTTGGTTGGTCATCTCCCAGTACCAAAATAAAAGGGAGGGGCCAATGAGAAATCAGGACTGTAAGACTGACAGTCCCCTGGACCAGTGGGGAGAGGTAATGCTCCAGGTCAGTGTAGGCAGGCCAATGAGGGAGTCAGTAGGCCAGGGGTCCCATCTTCCCTGTGAGCTGGAGATGCCTGGGCCAGAGCAGGCCCACGCTAAGAAGCTAAGAAGAGAGCAGGAGCCAGAGCTGAGCTGGGGAGCAGAACTGCACCAGCCAGAGCCAGAGAGTACCAGAGAAGCAGCCTGAATTGCTGAGTAGAGCCACAGCAGTCAGAACCACTGGGGCCAGAGAGCCCAGGGAGCTGAGCTGGAGGCAGAGCAGCAGCAGTGCTGAGCAGCTAGAGAGAGCAAGGGGGCCCTGGACAGAAGGCCTAAGGCAGGGAGATGCCCCCAGCCAAGAGGTCTTGCAGGCTGGACTTGGAGGGGGAATCATAACCCCGATGGGAGGGCTGGTGCTGAGAAGAAGCATCCTGCCACCTACAGCCTGAGGGCATGTGGCCACCACCAGAGCACATGTCCAACCAGCTGCATCCTGCAGCACAGCCAGGGCCAGGAAAGAGGCCTAGGAAATGTGAGGAACAGACTGTGAACTTTACATTCCAGAAACTGCTGTTTGTGGTTTCCCCATGACCACAGAGTGAAGTTGCGTGTTTCCCTTTAACTTTTCCCATTTTTTTGTTATTTTTTAATTGGTTGTTTTTTAATAAGTTATATTTGCTTTAAACTATATGTAATGATTAGTGGATCAGTACGGTTGCCAACTTACTAATTGCAGAAAACTGAACACCTTTGCCCTGCCCCCTGTCCCTCCCTTTCCCCGAGGCCTGACCACTGCTCAACCGCTTCTCTGAGGCCCCTCCCTGCTCCCTCCAGTCCCCCTCCCTTCATTGCTCACCCTTCCCCACCCTCACTGATTTCACTGGGCTGAGGCGGTGTTTGGAGTGTGGGAGGGGGTGAGGGCTCCGGCTCGGGGTGCAGGCTCTGAGATGGGGCATGGGATGGGAGTTTGGAGTGCAAGATGGGGCTCCGACCTGAGGCAGGTAGATGTGTAGGTGGGGATGTAGGCTCTGGGAGGCAGCTTGGGTGTGGGATGGGTGTTCAGACCTCGGGCAGGGGGGTTGGGGTGTGGGGTCCGGCCAGGCAGTGCTTACCTCAGGCAGCTCCCAGTTGGTGGTGCAACAGTGCTAAGGCAGGCTTCATCCTGCCCTGGCTCCATGCTGCTCCTGGAAACAGCCAGCATGTCCAGTCCCTAGGCAGAGGCATGGCCAGGTGGTTCTGTGCAGTGCCTACACCTGCAGGTGCTGGCCCTGCAGCTCCCATTGGCTGCGGTTCCTGGCCAAAGGTTGCTGCAGAGCCAGTGCTGGGGGGTAAGGCCAGCATGCAGAGCTTCCCTGATTGCCCCTGCACCTAGGGGCCACAGGGACATGCTGGCCACTTCCAGGAGCTGCACGGAGCCAGGGCAGGCAGGGAGCCTGCCTTAGCCCCATTGCTCCATCGACTGAACTTTTAAAGGCCTGGTCAGCCAGGGTCCCTTTTCAACCCAGTGTTCTGTCAAAAAACAGATGCCTGGCAACCCTATGGATCAGGGAAGCGTCCATTGAGGAGAGAGTATTCCAGAGTGGGGACTCCTTAGCACCTGTCCTAAGTGACCACAAGATTGGGGGTTGAGCCCTCCAGGAATCCTTGGCTCAGCCTTGTCGGGGTTACGAGGACTCTGCCACAAAGGAGAGTAGGGCCTCTGAGTAAAGGGAGTGGGAGCGAGGACTCAGATCCTTTCGCTAGCCCATTCTACCAGGGTAGTGTATAAGCCAGGAAAGTTGCCCACAATAGCAGAACCATTCCCCACTTACATTGAGGAAATAGCTTCTTGCTAAGACACAGGACAGGATGCTCTCCCTCTACTTCTTGCTCCAGTATGACTTTGAGTTGGTGCTCCACACATATTTGTAAAAGAAAAAGTTTTGAAAGTTGGCGTAAAATAAAACAGGTTTTTTTTAGTGTTTTTAGTGCCTGGAAGGCCTTGCTGCAGGTCTTGGTCCAGCAGATCATCCTGGGTGAGTCATTCTTTTCTAGGTCTGTTAAGGGGCAAGCTATTGTGGTCAAGTCAGGGATGAACCACCTACAGTAGTCTGGTAGCCCCAGCAAGCAGTGTACCTGTTTCTTTGTAGCAGGGATCAGGTATTCTGACAAGGCCTTCACCTCACCTACTAATTGGTGTAACCATTGCCCTCTCACAGTGTATCCCACGTAGTTCACTTTCCAGCTGACTAACCCCAGCTTCCTGAAATACCTGTAAGTATGCTGTGAGGTGTTTTACTTGGTTGTCCCAGGTCCTGTTATAGATGACAATATCATCAGTGTAAGCAGCTGCGTGTTGACTATATGGGCACAATAACTTGTTCACTAATCGCTGAAACATTGTG
This sequence comes from Chelonoidis abingdonii, assembly GCF_003597395.2. Classification (NCBI taxonomy): domain Eukaryota; kingdom Metazoa; phylum Chordata; order Testudines; family Testudinidae; genus Chelonoidis; species Chelonoidis abingdonii. The sequence goes on from NC_133778.1 coordinate 58,196,729, forward strand.
GTGGCCCCATTCAGACCAAATGGCATGGTTCTAAACTGGAATGAGCCTAAGAGTGTATAGAAGGCCATCTTCAGTCTGTATCCAGGGGTGAGGGGGAATCTGCCAATATTCCTTGGTTAGGTCAAGGGTGGATATGTGCCTGGCAGCCCCAGCTTCTTCAGCAATTCATGGCTTAGGATTGGCATCGAATTTGGACACTGCATAAACTTTTTGAAAGTCTGTGCAGATCTGTGTTGAGTCATCTGGTTTGGGCACAAGTATTATTGGACTCTTCCGCTCATTGTGTGACTCTTTGATGACCCACAAGGTTCACATGTAGCTCTTGCTGCACAGTCTCTCATTTTTCAGGGTAGTGGTCTCAGACTCTGTCCAGGTTCGGTCTCTATACAGTGGAACACTAGGTAAGTCTGGCTGAGGTAACTGAAAACATAGAGAGGAATGCATTGGTGAGCCTGTGTATCTTCTGTTTCTGTTTGGGTTGTAAGTCTTTTCCCAAATGACACTATCTTCGGATAGGGAGCTGTTGTAGCAAAGGGGCTGGGTTTGGGCTCAGGAGGGAATGGAATGATGCAGTCTTTCCATGCTTTCTGTAGGTTGACATGATATATTTGGGTGGCTCTTTTCTTCTTGGGTTGGCAAGCTTCATAATCTACCGTGTCAACCCAGCTCACTATTTCAAAGGGCCCTTTTCCAACATGTCAACAGCTTGGATTCAGATGTATGTAGCAAGAGTAAGACTTGGTTCCCTGTTGGAGTTCTCAGACACAAGCATCTTGTTGCTTGGTCTTGTGCCTTCAATAAGTTCTCCTTTGCAAATGTTCCCATGGACTTTAGATTTTCTTTTAGTAGTAATATATACTGTACTGAGCTGCTGGGCAGAGGTGGATTACAGTGTTTTGGGACCCTGGACCAGAGCAAGTGCGGGACCCTCCCTACTCCTTCTACCTGCAGTCTCCCCCTCCTCCAGTGCTCCTGAGAGAGAAATGGGGCTGTCCAGTGCTACTGTTGGAGAGCAGGGCTTCCCCCACTGCCTGGCACGAGCACCGGGCAAGTGGATAGAGTGGGTCAAGCCCCTGAGCCCCAACCCTGCTCCCCAGAAGCACAGTGCCATCGTGGGGGAGCAGGGTCGGGGCATGAGGGTGCCCATTTTTCCAGGGGCCCCCAACTGGCCAGGCCCAGGGGCACAGGCCCTTTTCACCCAGGGGCTAATGCATCACTGCTGGTGGATCTTAACTACTGTCCCCACCTAGTTTCATGAATCAGCTCTAACATTCCCTGGGGTTGTCTCCCAAACCAACCCGTCAGTCTGTGGGTGACAGACGGATGTTAGATCTTCACCTTTAGCGAGTTGCACATCACCTTCATTAGCTGTGAAATAAATTTGTTCACTGGCCAGTGATTATCTCTTTAGGGATCCCTACTCAGGTTAATATTTTCATCAGTTTGGTGGTGATGCCTGCAGCTATTGTGGAGCAAAAGGATACCCCCTTGGGGTAGCATGTGGCATAGTACATGATCACTAAGATATATTGGTTCTGTGCTACATTTTTTTCAGGATTGTCATAAACAGATATTAGGAGTTAATAGAACAGAAGTACTTTATATCTCTTTTGACTGTAAAGGGTTAACCAGTTCAGTGAGCCTGGCTGTCACCTGACCAGAGGACCAATCAGGGGACAGGATACTTTCAAATCTTGAGGGAGGGAAGTTTTTGTGTGTGCTGTTAGTTTTTGGTTGTTGTTCTCTCTGGGTTCTGAGAGTGACCTGACGTGCAACCAGGTTTCTCTCCACTCTCTCCGATACAGGCTCTTATAAGTTTAAAATAGTAAGTACTAGGTAGATCAGGCGAGTTAGGCTTATGTTTGTTTTCTTTATTTGCAAATGTACATTTGGCTGGAAGGAGTTCAAATTTGTATTTTTGCTGAAAGGATTTTACTTTGTACTTCTATACTTAGGGTGGGAGGGTATTCCCAGTATCTACAGCTGAAAAACCCTGTACCTAATCCATCTTAAATTTACAAAAATAACTTTTACTGTTTTTCTTTCTTTAATTAAAAGTTCTTCTCGTTTAAGAACCTGATTGTTTTTTTATTCTGGTGTGAGACCCCAGGGGATGGGGTCTGGATTCACCTGGGACTTGGTGGGGAGAAAGGAGGGAAGGGGGAGAGAAAGGTTAATTTCTCTCTGTGTTAGGATTACTTTCTTCTTTCAGGGAGAGTCTGGTGAGGGGGAGAGAGAAGGAGGAGGGAAGGTGAATTTTCTTCTCTGTTCTGAGATTCAAGGAGTTGAATCACAGTGATCTTCCAGGGAAACCCAGGGAGGGGAAGCCTGGGAGAGGCAATGGTGGGAGAAAGGGTTTACTTTGCGCCTGTTGTTAAGATCCAGAGGATCTGGGTCTTGGGGTTCCCTGGGCAAGGTTTTGGGGGGACCAGAGTGTACCAGGCAGTGAAAGTCCTGGTTGGTGGCAGTGCTACAGGTTCTAAGCTGGTAATTAAGCTTAGAGGAATTCATGCTGGTACCCCATCTTTTGGACGCTAAGGTTCAGAGAGGGGAATTATACCATGACAAGGATGGCCTATTAAATCCATCCTTACCACAGGGAGGGAATCTAGCAGGGCCTTAGGAATCTTCCTTGGGCTTATCCATTGAGATTCAGGGCATGAAGCACAATAGTCCCACAATTCCTTGTTGACAGGAGGCCAACACAACCTTAGGGTCACCCTTTCCAGTGTTTTTTTTCCACCCAAGATGCCCTCCACAAAGAGCCCCTAAACTTATCCCCTAAATTGAGATTGGGGGTCAGCATGACCTATGTATGCTGTTTTAGCCTCGTCTAACTGGTGCTTGAGCTCTTGATGTACTTGGATGTGTGCAGTCACAACAGTTAGTAATGATGGGCATTGGCAAGTCAAGGGGGATTTTGGGATGATACCAAGGGTGGAACCCATAATTCACAAAGAAAGAGTTCTACTGGTTCATGGTATGTATGGGACTTATTGTAGGAGCATTCTGTAGGGGGAATGAACACCAGCCAATTGTCCTGGTGGTAATTTAGGAATCAGCATAAGTACTGTTCCAGGACCCAACTGACTCTTTCTGCCTGATTGTTGTACTAGCATGGTCAGAAGTCTAGGTGTGAGGTTCGATGGGCAAGAGGTGCAGAAATTCCTGCCCCAAAAAACTGAGACCTCCAGTACTATACTTATGAGCTCACCTTGAAGGTGAAAGACATTGCCTTTGAACAGATGGGCTATTTCCTGGACCATGGGTAGGCTGCAACATGGCATAAATGCACATCCTAAATGCTAAATAATGAAACAATTTAGAAAAATGCTTTAAAAAGTCACAAAATTATTTCAAGCAGTTTGCCAGACATTTAGTGTCCTTTATTTTGTGCCTCTGTCTTATATTTTAAAGAGACCACTGTCTCGTGTTTGTTATTTGAAAGGCTGAGATGCATGACTGCAAAACACTTGTGTTGTCTTTGTGCACTATTTGTGCTAAGTTAGGTAAGCAAACAAGAATGTTTCAAAATATACAATACATTCTGCTTAATGTACTGATTGCAGAAAAGTAGTCCATGCATGTAAACTGTCTGGACTCATCTTGATTTTCTGCTTGCTGCATGACACTGAAAGTAAAAAGGCACATATCCTTAATATAGTAGATAAAGAAAAGAAGAAATGGAATTATTCTGTTTGAAACTTCTGAAGCATCTAAACAGACTGGAAATTGCCACTGATTTGATTTTCCTTACACTGCAATGATAGAAAAGCCAACCAACTTACAAGTAATAATAAAAAAAGGAAACATCTGTTGCTGTTAAAAAATTCTGCAGTGTATAAATGCAGTACTTCAAACACATTTCAGTACACTGCCATTGCATTGATAAAGTCACAAGAAATATAGATACATATTTGTGGGAGGGGATGAAACTTGTGTGAGAAACTGGTTATTTACAAGAGTGTTGATGTCTCTTTCTTATGCCCAATGAAGGCTTCAAAACAGCATCTTGATACTGTTTTGTCCTTGTTTTACCAATCTTTAACAGAGGGAACATGAATGAGAGCAGAATGGCACAATATTATATGGCACAGAATAGAAATGGAGAAATATCTAATGGACTGTACTTGGTCTAGGAGCAGGCCTTCTACTAGAGGTGTACGTCCAATCTCTCCTTGGAGTTAGTCACATTTGATCTATTGCCACACTTAAAATCCAGATGACAGCAATGAGATGAAGTGTCTTTTTCTGACCATAGCTGGCCCAGTCTGTGACTGTTGCTCCCTGATAAAGACCTCACAATGGTAATCAATACCTTCATAATCTTAAAGGTAGATTAATGCAATGAACTTCCCTTGTGGTAACCTTTGAAAAGCAAAAAGGAGCTTCATTTGGGGTGACCAATCTTTTGAGTTGGGCAAGCCACAATGAGCATATCTCACTAACGTGCTATGCTCTGCATTGGTTACCTATTTGCTTCTGACCTCAATTCAAAGTATCAGTTAGAACCTACAATGCCTTGAAATGTCTAGGTCCTAGTTATTTGAGAGATCACCTATCTTCTACTTCCCATCAAGACAGTTACAATTTGCTGGTCTGATCTTCTCACCTGTTGCTAAGGCTGAATTCTTCAGGATTAGAGAAAGGGTGGATGGAGGGGCCATGAATCTGGTCTCCTACACTGAGTTCATCAAAGCTTGAGTCTGGCAAGCTTCATCATATATATAAAACCACTACGGTCAAGCATTTTACTGACCATTGACTTCTCCTCAGCAGTAGAGTATAACTGTTCTGAACTATGTTGTGTCATACTATATATCAGTAAGATACAGAACTGCTATTTCAATATATTTAAAAAGTGAACAAAACAGCATGGAAAAAATTAAAGAGCCTGATTTTTCCAAAGCTTTGCACCTCATATGGTCATTACAGATGTGCAGAATGCTGCCAAATCATAAAAGCAGTATTTTACAGTCACTTTGTACAGGCAAACACAACGTAAGTAGCACAGTAGTGGAGAATCAGGCCCACTGTGTCATCTCTCTAATCTTACATACTTAAACCCATTTGAAAACAATGGAAGACTTAAGGCTCAAAGGATCTTAATTTCTTCAGTGATTTACTATACATTGCAATAGAAAGTGCCTCCGAAACTATTTTCTACATGGAACTAATTATCAAAAAGTTAAACAGATCTCTGAATACGTTTTTTAAAAATACGTGTTTCTGTTGGGTATCCAAAGGGCCATTTCAGCCACAGTTTAGATTGGAGCGGGCAAAATTTTTGGCCTGAGGGCCACACTGGGTTTCAGAAATTGTATGGAGGGTCACTTACCAGAGGCTGTGCCTCCCCAAACAGCCAGCCATGGCCCGGCCCCATCCCCTATTTGACCCCCGCCCTAGTTTCTTGCCCCCTGACACTCCCCCCCAGACTCCTGCCTTATCCAACCCCGTCATTCCCTGATGGTCCCCCCAGGACTCCTGCCCCATCCAATCACCCATTCTCCCTATCCCCTGACTGCCCCCATAACTCCTGCCCCTGACTGGCCCCCCCCCCCCCATCCAACCCCTCCTCCTTCCTGACTGCCCCCCCCCAGGACTCCTGCTCCCATTCAACCCCTGTTCCCCACCCTCTGACCGCCCTGACCCCATCCACACCCTCACCCTCTGATCATTCTCCCGAACTCCCCTGCCCTCTATCCAACCCTCCCTGCTCCCTGCCCCACTACCGTGATGCCTGGAGCACCGGTGGCTGCCAGCCACCCGGCTGGAGCCAGGCATGCAGCACAGAGCACTGGGTCAGGCCCCAGCTCTGCAGCTGCACTGGCCCAGGAGCTGACAGCCCCACTGCCTAGAGCATTGCACCGGCAGCAGAGAGAGCTGAGGCTGCGCAGGAGGGGGAACAGCAGGGGGGGCGCTGCGGGCTAGCCTCCTGGGCCAGAAGCTCAGGGCCAGGCAGGAAAATCCTGCAGGCTGGATGTGGCCTGCAGGCCGTAGTTTGCCCACCTCTGGTTTTGATATCAACAACACAGTAACTGATGCTAGCCTGAAAAATAGCTCCTAATTCTAATCCTATAGACGTTAGCGATTTATTTTACACACACACACACACATACACACACGATTGGTGTAAATTTTCAGAAAAATGCACATACAATTACCTTCCTAACTGCAGGACTGGTTAAAGCAAGTACACGAGCAAATGACAAGACATAACTAGTTATTTTGTATTCAACCCATGAAAATGAATATATCTATGATAAGTGTGCATGCAAAGCAGGTGCACAATTTATGTGTGCTTTTCTGAAAGTATATGTTGTTATAATTAAAATAATGTTTGAAAGTATACTAGGTACTAAAAGCATGCTAATTTGGACTCTCTTCTATTCTTAAAATTGCTTACATATGCTTTATAAGTGATTTTTGTATGGGTCTAACACTATCTGCTTTGATGGTGGATATATTTAGGCTGTGAGGACACTGAAGGCATTTGTCCTTTAGCCTGCTGCCTCACAACATGATTGAGCATCCGTATACCTTACAACCAACCATACATCCTGTCGAATGTTATTCTCTTACATATCACAATTTACCTCTCATTCTCTATTCAGACATCCAACCAAGCTGAGCAACAAGCTACTTCAGCTGCCATGTCATTTCAGTTTTTACACATTTTCTCTTATTATGTGTGTTCTACATCTCAGCAATATCTGAACTCCACACGATACTGCCAAGGGCTAAAAGTCAGGCACAAAGCTCAGTCTCAATGTCAAAGAGTGAAAACGAGGGAAAAAGAAATCACACAAGAGAAGTTAATGGTCACAAACTCTACTCTGAAGCTTTTGTTCTTATGGATTTTGCAAGTTTCTGCAGCTCATCAACACAACACGAATTAGAGAAGAATGACAGCATCCCTGAGGTAAATGTGATCTGTGTTGGTGCTGTCTGTCAAAGTGAACAGGACAGTTATACACGTGCAAAGATGGCTTGTACTTTGTTCATCCACTAACATTTAAAAATGAGGAGCTGCTCTAGATTTGATGAGAGCTGCGGAACTTGTAGTATGCATTAGAGTCCTACTTACACGTCATTTGGAAAATATGCCAGACAATCCAGAATAGGGAAATTAGATTAAACACTCATGAACTGTTTTCAGTGGGAACAGTTTTCTGCTGAGCTTTTTTGAAACTCTGGCCAACTGAGTATAACCCAAGCAGAAAACAATCACCTGGAGCTAAGGCTGAACAGACATAACATTGATGTTAAAAGAATGCATTAAAAGTTTAGTTAAAAAGAAAAGCTACATTTTGGCAGCAGTAAAGTTGCACTTTGAAGGAGAAACAACAGTAGAAAATGATCCTTGTTACCTGCATCACTAGCACGAGTGGTGACAGAAGGGTGCAATCTCCCACTTTTCTCCCTCCCTTTGCTTAACCTTATTGTGTAAGATTTAGGTTAACATTTTCAGAAGTGCCTAAGTGATTTAAGACACTTAGTCCCTGTTTAAAAAGTGACATGCCTAGTCTATACCAGCAAACCCTCCTAATGTGGAAACAGTTTATATTATCAAAAGCGTGATTTTGCTGGTATAGCTTATACTTGGCACCTGAACAAAATAACTATACCATCAAAAGCACTTGTTTAGCAGATATAACTGCACCTACACTAGAGCTTTTTTTCCCAGTATAAAAATGTTGTTAAAAAAACTCATACTCCTAACCAATATACCTACAGTGGCAAAAGTATCTAGTGTAGGGTGTATCTAGGGTGAAATCCTGGCTTTCAGTAGGGATCAGCAATCATCTTTAAGTGCATATATCTCTTTAGAAAATATTCATTAGGTTCATAAGTCACTTAGGTGCTTTTGAAAATGTTATCCTTTACTTTTCTTTATAAAGTAATTTTCTTGAATTACTTTCTGTTAAGAATATTTTTATTTTTATAAACAATTTAAGACATTTTCAGCCTATGTTTAAAAAAAGCCACTGCGTGTCAGGCTCGATCTTATGCTCATTGAAGTCAATGGCAAAGGCATTGACTTTAATGGCATAAAATCAAGGCCTTGGATTTAATACTAGCTCTGTAACAGAGGACACTTATCTACCTAGGATGACAAAGTTCCTCCTCTACCTTGGTGGGTCCTGTGCTTATTGGCAGATTTGCTCAATTCACAGATTCACCCTGTGGGTCGGAAAACAGCCGAGAGACCTTCCCCTCTGGTAGAAGCCACAGTCCAGGTCAATTCCTCCTGTGTTTGATCAGAAGTTGGGAGGTTTGGGGGGGAACCCAGGCCCACCCTCTACTCCAGGTTCCGGCCTAGGGCCCTGTGGACTGCAGCTGTCTAGAGTGCCTCCTGGTACAGTTGCGCAACAGTTACAACTCCCTGGGCTACTTCCCCATGGCTTCTTCCCAACACCTTCTTTATCCTCACCACAGGACCTTCCTCCTGGTGTCTGATAACACTTGTACTCCTTAGTCCTCCAGCAGTATGCCTACTCACTCTCAGCTTCCTGCATGCCTCTTGCTCCCAGTTCCTCACTCACACTTCCTCTTCTCTGGCTCTCTTTGGCCTGACTGGAGTGAGCTCTTTTATAGCATCAGAGGGGCCTTAATTAGAGTCAGGTGCTTAACAGCCTCATCTGACTCTTAGCAGGTTAATTGGAGTCAGGTGTTCTCATTAGCCTGGAGCAGCCCCTGCTCTGGTCACTCAGGGAATAGAAAACTGCTTACCCAGTGGCCAGTATATCCCCCTTTACTACTCTGCTATTCCTAACTGGCCTGGGTCTATCACACTAGTGATATGAGCCTTTTGGGAACAGTGGGGAATGTGTATGGTTTTAAAGAAGGCAAGTGTCCTGGGAAACAGTGATGATCAGTAAACACAGGCCCAACCTCTTTTAAATATCATCATCATATATAATTGCTGTGCACTAGATTGTGCTCCATGATCTTCAAGGTCTCTTCCCCATATGAATCTCCCTCCAACAATCAGGTATAATCCTCCTCCTATACCTCTCAAAAACTGGTAATTCCCTAGAAAATACAAGACCTAACACTTATAGGACAGATATTTGCATAGGTGACATTAGTGATTTGTCTGGATCCCAGATACTCAACTAACAGTGAGTTGGTAAGTGATCTATTTGGGTTATTTTGCATTAATTTATGAGATAATACAATACTTTGTGCAACCTGAGGCCATTGTTCCTGAGTAATAAAATCTCATTAAAGAGCTGATCTGGGATTATTGGAAATCAGTCTGGTAACCTTATATATTGACTTTTTGCTACTAGGAGTGTTTTTTGATCAGCTATTTCACCACTTTAATTCTCCTCCGTTTTTGTTGTTTGAAATGCGCCATTCACTGGAGATTTGGAACCTCATCTTTTTATTGTAACTGTGAGTTTAATAAAGATAATTTCCTTGATGTCTCTGGTGTGAGTAGCTCATACTGAATGAATATAACCAGCAAAGAGCAGCATTTTATTTATGAGGGATCTTGACTTAGTCTTTTAAGTTATCATTTCTGGGTACAAGTGAAAACACAATTTGTGTTTTGAATAATGTGAAGCAGATAACCTCAATTAACAAGTAATTAGAATTATTTTCATATTTAGCAGTTTCCTTAATTGTTTCTGAAACCTATAACTAAAACTGTAATAATGAGTAGCCAGAACATGTCCCTGCACAGACTTTCATCCAACTCCTTCCATTGCAGTGGCAGAAGTAAGATCCGTTTGGATCTTGGGAAATGGGGCAAAGGCTACATGGTGACTATGGGCTTGTCTACGCTACAAAATTAAGTTGACTTTATCTAATTCAACTTTGAGCCTCTGAATTAAGTCAATTGTGCATGGCCACACCATGCTCATTGTCTCGATAGAGTGTGTCCTCACTAGTAGTGCCTGGATCGATGCACAAAGCAGTGCATCATGGGTAACTATCCCAAAGTGCAACTTGCCGCAATGTGTTTTGGGAAGTTTGTGCAGTGCCTCATGGGAACAAAACATTGTCGCAGGGGAGAATGGGAACATTGCGTCAGCATCCCAGGATGCACCATCCTCCCTCCCTCATATCAACAGCAAACAGCGGTTTTCACGCCTTAATACTGCCATATGTACACCATAATCCCAGAAGCATGGACCTTGCTCTGTTGTGAACTCTTGCTGTGAGCATCTCAAACACCTCACACCTTCTTCTGCAGTATTTCTAGAGCTGAAGTAGGGTCCGCTGCATGGAATATAGTTATGTCCTGCAAGCAGCCCTGCTGCAAGCCATTAAAAAACAATTCACAGTTGCTGCTGGCAGTCACAGAGCAACTGCACTCTGTTGAGAGCCATTTCTGGTCCCAAGCACTGACTGGTGGGACTGCATCATTTTGCAGTTATGGGATGACGAGCAGTGGCTGCAGAACTTTTGAATGTGGGAGGCCACCTTCCAGGAACTTTATGCAGAGCCTTCTCTTGCCCTGCACTTCAGCAACACAAAAATGAGAGTTGCTCTGACAGTGGAGAAGTGAGTGGTGATTGCTATTTGGAAGCTTGCAACACCAGACAGTTACTGATTAGTGGGGAATGAAGCTGGAGTAGGTAAATCAACTGTGGGAGCTGCTGTGCTCCAAGTGTGGAGGGCCATTAATCGACTTCTGCTATGAAGGGTAGTGAGTCTGGGAAAGTGCAGGACATAGTGGATGTTTTTGCCGCGATGGGATTCCCTAGTTGCAGTGGCACCAGACCACCTTGCCAAAGAGTACATACAATGAAAGGGGTACTTTTCAATGGTGTTGCAAGTGCTGGTGGATCACAAGGGGTGTTTCACCAATATCAGTGAAGGCTTGTCGGGAAAGGTTCATGACGCATGCATCTTTAGGAACTTGGGTCTGTTCAAAAAGCTGAAATCTGGGACTTTCTTTCCAGACCACAAAATGAAGATTGACAATGTTGAGATGTCTATAGTTATCCAGGGTGACCCAGTCTACCCCTTGCGCCCATGAAGCCATACACCGGTTGTCTGGACAGCAGTAAGGAACAGCTCAACTATAGACTCAGCAAGTGCAGAACGGTGGTTGAATGTGTCTTTGGTCATTTAAAAGGGCACTGGAGAAGTTTACTGACAAGGTTGGACCTCAGTGAAGAGAACATCCCCATAGTTAAAGCTGCCTGCTGTGTGCTCTATAATATCCCTGAAAAAAGGGGGGACATTTTCCACAGGGATGGACAGTTGAGGCAGATCGCATGGCAGCCATTTTTGAGCAGCCAGATACCAGGGCAATAAGAAGAGCACAGCAAGAGGCACTGCATATCCTCAAGGCTTTGGAAAGCTGTTTCAGTAATGAGTCACAGTAATGTGAGATGCTTGTCTGCATTGTGCTTTCCCAAAGCTTCACGTGGCTTGTATCACTGTCCCTGTAAACCCAACCTCCCATCTAAGCCCACTGCTTCTATTCAACAAATAACATTTATTTCCCAAATCCATTTACTTTATTTAACAAACATAAGGAAAGAGGGAGAACAGAACAGAAAAAAAGAGTTAGCCTTGGGGAAAAGAGGTTGTAAATTTGGAATGGGAGATACATTAACACCGCATTCTAGACCATCAAAGGTCTCTGAATGGGCATCTTCTGTTCCTTGTACCCTTCACTTGAGTTAAGCAAAAGGGATAATAGACTTTTCTCTCATGTCTCATAGAATGCTTGGGGAAGGATGATTCTGTGCCAGGCAATGCTGGCTAGCTGTCCACCAGGGTCTGTAGAGGGACTCTATCCTCCTGCTTCTGTTCCTGCAGTTCAATCAAATGCCTCCACATGTCTGATTGGTCCCTCATAATCCAAAGCATCTCATCCAATTCCACACACTCATGCTCATGGGAAGCTCCTCTGCTGTCCATGTCCATGTCTAACTTCTCAGACAGTGCTCTCAGCTCTCTGTCAGCTGTCCTAGAGGCGTTCATTATCTCAGTGAATATGTCCTCCTGTGTTCTCTTTCTCCTGCTCCTAATCAGCAAAAGTCTGCTTTCAGATGTTGATGACAGACCAAAGGACACTTTTCCAGCTGTCAGTCATGGATAAAAAGAAAGGGACCATTGTACATGCATAAAATGTTTCCATAGCAAGGCCATTTTCAAAAGAAAAAATAAAATAAAATAAAATCCTTTATTACACTAGGTGCAAGCCATAACATAATCAGAATTTATAACCGTTCACTGCATGTTTGGGGCATGTAGCACGTTTGGGGCACGTAGTCTCTATGATCAGCTGTGCTCAAGCTGGCACACTCCCAAATCTGATCAAACAGGAAATGGGAAATGAAAAATTCCCAGAGCTTTAGCAGAGGAGGGACTGTTTCCTGTGTGCCTGGCTGCAGGGCTGCAGAGTTGAGAATAATCTCCAGAGCGGTCACAGATGAGCATTGTGGGACACCACCTGGAGGCCAGTTAAGTCGAATTGCATAACACATCTGCACAACCTCGCAGTCAACCCATGAAAATCGAATTAAGCACTTCACCTCTCACAGAGGTGAATTACAGAATTCAACATTAGAGGTGACTTAGGTCGGCGTAAAGGACCCGGTAGTGTAGTCACATACACTAACAGGTCAGCTTAAGGGAGCTTTCTTCGACCTAACTCTGTAGTGTAGACCATGCCTATATCTCTGCACAGTCTTCTGCCCCCAGGGCTCTCCCCTGCGTCTCTGTCAATATGAATTCCTCTCCTTCTCCCTGTCTTTACCTACTAGTCTCCTTCCTCCTGCCATGACCCATCTTCTGAACTGATCCTGTAGGAGAAGTTTCTATTGCATTATTATAGTTTGCAGCAGAATGAATGATAGTCAATTATTGGCCACTCTCAGAAGACAGGATACTGAACTTGATGGACCAATGGTCTAACTCAGTATGGCCATTCTTATGTTCTTACATTTTTTATATCTAATGTGAAATATCTTGATCTATTCCAAAATATCATTACTTTCTTTCCTATGAACTGAACATTTTGTATGTATAAAGAGGTCATTAAAATTTAATAGTCTATTTTTCCCATGAGAATCTGCGACTGGCCATCCTGAGAATTTGTTTGCATTTTTGCTATCCTGTTCTTTAAATAGATGCCATATGTCAAATGTCTTACAGTAGGTTGGTTCAGGTAAAACAAAAAAGGTCAGATTTATTTAGTTTGTTAGTTTTGAACTAAATGTACTTATCTTAGTTTCTAGGTGCCTTTGCAAAATAAATAAATAAATACGTAAATAAATCCAGAAGGAAAGCCAGAAACTGCTTTCTACACCAAAAACAAAACAAAAAATCCAACCAGCAAACTAACAAAATCCTAAACCCCCGTCATAATAAAACCAAGTCCAAAACCCCCACAAACCTTGGCCCTTGTCAGAGGCTTCCCTTCTCAAAAGCTAGTGTAAGGAGGCAGGCCTTCAGATGCATTTGCCAAATTCTGCATCTGGGGAGGCCACTTGTATTAGTAGGGGATATCCACACATGAAAGGCCAGGTAGTCACTCTCCCACAAAGGTTCCAATGATGAGGACATTTTAAAAAATCTATTCATGGCTTCATAGGAATCTCAGTGGGAAAAGACTGCCTTGAAGAGGCACTGTATTGGTGCATTTTCCAACTGGTCTGTCCCTGCCCATCTACTATTGGGAGAGTGTTGGTTGGTATTCTGTTCACATACAGAATATAATGGTGCCATTGGACATCTACTTCTGGTAACTACAGCCCGGGTTGTGCCAGAGAAAACCAGGTCAAATGTAAGAAGAGAAAACAGACCTATATTTTTATATACATTCCAATATCGTAATAAATCAAACTAGGGCTTTAAAAACAGAAGGGAAAAAGGTATCTTGAAAATTACAGAAAAATACTGGCTGTGACACAAGGACATCAGCTCTCAAGGAAAGGAATACAAACATTTAAATAATATATCTTGCTGGAAATTAAGCTTTGTGAGAAATCCCATTGATTCCTTTTAAGACATTTTATTAAAAGGTCTGTTACTGCTTAGCTTGCACTTTGTGGCCATGAGAGATGTTGGAATGAAGAGCTATCAAAGGTGACTATCAAAGTTTTTTTTTTTCATTTAACTTTTTCTGACTGTTAAGCAGCTCATTTTGTGGAGACAGTCATTAGTGTCTTTAATGTGAAACAAAGCTTCTGGATAAGAGCTGCTCGGTGAAGATCAATATGAAAGATATCATTTCAGTTACAGCTTTAATAACTGTAATAATAGGGAGCCTGGCATTGCTGGCTTTATGCATTAATGTAATTTAGAATCTACCAGGTACAAATCTTATCAAACATTAGCAGTAGTTGCATTGGGAATTTCTAGGTAGAGGAACTGTGTGATAAATGAGAAGTGTTTTAAAGGTAGATTTCAATGCACCAAGGCTCATCCACCATACAGTCATGCAAGAAATACACCAAGACAAATAAAAACAAAACAGATTCATGAAAACTGAATACAGCTTCTAATGAACTAACAGCATGTGTGTGTGTGTGTGTGTGTGTGTGCGCGCACACACACAAGTAGATGTATTTCATTCACACATACTTATATACTGGTATGTCTATTTCATTTAAGATCATCAGTGATGCCCAGAGTCTGGGAGAGGTGCTGTCCTGTTGTAGATATGGTATAAATCACTATATATGTAGCAATAGCATCTTCCTTAGGGCAAAGAGCTGTTTGGTGCAGGAAGGGTAGGGTGTGTCAGGAAGCCAGCGGCATCTACCTGGTGACTATCTAAGCTAGAGCAGATAAGGAGCTACTTTAATTTACTGGTGTAAAATCCCTAACGGTTTCAACATTCCCAGCTTGATGTGAACCTTTGTACAGAAGAGCCATCTCTCCTGAGCCAAGTCTTTTGCCCAGGATCGGTGCAGGGAAGTTTCGTGCCCTAGGCAAAACTTCCTCCTTGCACCCCGCACCCCCTCATCCAGCTAAGCCTGCCCCCCACTACAGCTAACTCAGCCCCCCGACCCAGGAAGCTCCTCCCCCCCACCACAAAAGCTAATCCCTCTCCACCCCGTCCTCCCACGGCAACTAACCCTGCCCAGGGAGACTCCCCCTGTCCCCCCACGGCAGCTAAACCCACCAGGTGAGACTCTCCCTCATCCCTCCGTGGCAGCTAACCTTGCCTGGGGAGACCTCCCCCGCTGCCATGTCAGCTAACCCTGTCTGGGGAGACTTCCTCCCTTCCCCAGGCAGCTAACCCTGCCTGGGTTTTCCCCCATCCAGCTCACCTCAGCTCCGCCTCCTCCACTGAGCATGCTGGCACCGCTCTAATTCTTCTCCCTGCCCAGTTTTTTAAAACTTCTGGATTTGTTTTAAAAAAAAAAAAAAAATCAGGAATGAATAACCTCTTATTTTGGATCTTTTACAACCAAGTGGCATTTTAAACATTTATTTAGCTAATGTCCAAATGTCTTCAGGTTCTAGCGCTTACTGGTAGACATTCAAGATTTACATTTTCATTTTAAAAAAGATCTAAACTGGGAACACTATGAACTTTCAATTTATCTTTTGCTGATAAAAATGGAAAACTCAAAGTTGAAGCAGCTACTGAAAAGAATAACTTTTTTTTTTTCCAGTGAGATTATAAAGTAGAAATCTGACTTCACCACAAAGCACAATGAGCTTTTAAGGATAACAGAATTGTTTATTAGAACCTCAGCTGACTCAAAATTCAGGTTTAGTTCAGATAAAATCCACATTTTGGATGCTTATATGGGTGCTCTACATCCCTTGTGGCTGGAAATGCCATAAGAATAGACTCTTTCATCACTGCTCCTCCATTTATGGCCACAGATGAAAATTCCTGTAGAGTAACATTTCTTGCAGTATTTTTGCAGGGACAGGAAAATGTGTCCGATCATTTCAGAACCCTTTCAAATTTGGTTCTGGAAATGGAGGAAGGGCTTCTTAGTTATTTGTAACCAGTATATCCATTCCTGAACAACTTTTTATTTTAGTTTTTCTATGGTCCAGCAGGATTTTTCAAAATATCGCAGGTAACCATTCATCATGAAAACAATAGATGTAATTGTCACAAAATCTTAGCCATACTCCACACTATCATGAAGTAGCTAGTGTTTATGTGTAGCACTGTCCTCTGCTAGATAGAATAAAATTATTCAGATGTGTATCATAGGCTCTATACTGTTAACAATTCAGATTCTCCTTCAACTCCATTTGTAGGAAGCCTGGGTTCTTTGAACAGGAGGATCTGAATTCCACTCTCCCTACCCCAGGATGTAGAATGGAAAGGAACCATAGCGTGTAGCACAGTAAAAACTGTGTAGTCACAGATGACTAAAGATTTCTTTCAGCACTTAATGAGTGAACAAATATCATGTAAAATATTATAAATCATGTTAATATTACTAGGCCTGGGCCTGCACTTCTTACTCAGGCAAAAAAGACACTGACTTCAGAAGGAATTTTGTCTGATTTAGGGCAGAAGGATTCTCCCATTATTTGTTTGTCTAACAAGGGCATTCTAATTTTTGTTTTTAAATCTTCTCTCTGTATATTAAACAACAACATCTGGTAGCTGTGTCTCTGTGTTGTGCATATATTTAAGACAGGCCAGAATAATTCAATATTGTTTCGTTATTTCAGTATTACCATTATTTCACTACCATAGTATTAAAAAACAAAACAAAAAAAAAACACAACTGTTTCTTTACCTCTCCTGTCATGTTGTGTTGGGTCACTTTGTATCACATGATGTGATGTAATGCAACTCAATGCAAGAAGACACATGTCCCTTTTCATTGGAAATTTAAAGAAACAGAGATTACTTTTCCCCTGTGGGAAACAAAGCAGGTCAGGTGCTGACAACTAGCTGTAGGAAGTTTGGCATAATTATCTCAGTTTCAGTACCTATGTATTTCTAATCTAATGGCATTTTGAAAGGAAGTGTATTAGATACCACAATTTAGCTGCAGTAAATGATTAAGCAAAAATAATGCAGAAGAAAAATCATTCCATGTCATTTGCACTTCTTGCATCTATTTTAACATATTGCAAAGAAAAACTCTTGCAAATAAAATTGTTGGAGTATAATTTCCAAATATATATTATGAAAGTGGAAAGCCATGGGGAAAAAGTGATACAGCTGGAAGGTCCATTTGCACTGATTTCAAGTGGATGGAAACAAAGCAAAACACTTTTTTACTCAAAAAAAAAAAGAATCTGGAGTAGTGAAGTACTGATATAGGAGAACAGCACATGAAGGCTACTTAAAGACGTGGGTCAACATTCTACTCCAAGACATACCAGTGTAAATATAGAGTAATTCCACTTTACATTAATGTACTTACAATTATGAGAGTGAGCATGGTTGAAGGGTAAGATTGCATCTAGCTCCTATACAGTGCTTTTCATCTGAAAATTTCAAAGCACTTTACAGCATCATCATCCCAATCTTACAGATAGGAAAACTGAGACAGAGAGAGGTGAAGATACTTGCCAGAATTCACCTATCAGGCCAGTGGCAAAGCCAGGAACAAAATCCAGGTCCCTCAAGTGCTAGCCCAGTGCCCCCTTTACTAGGCCACACCAGAGAAAGAGAAAGGAAGAGCATAGAATCCAACTGAAACACTACTTGTGTAATATGAAGTGCACTCTCTAACACCAGGTATGTCGTTTCTTTACATCCAGTTCCAGCAATGGGGCCTAAAGCTTTAGTTTTGTGTTTCTTGGTAACATTTTAGTTCCAGCATACAGAATGCAAAGCCAGTAGTATATCTCCATACAAGCTAGCTGGGAGCCAGCATATGTCATGTGACAGAAAACAAAAAATGAATATTTAAACAGCAGCATATCACAACAGATGCAGAAAAACTTCCCCTTCTCTCTCTCTCACACACTCCCCCTCTCTCACACACACACCCCATGTGCTGTTTCAAATGGCCTATTAAGCAGTGAAGTTGACACAAAAGCATTGGCACCATTTCAATTTGAGTTAGATACTAAACTACAAAAAATATAATTAGATGTTTGCTATTTATTTAAAATCTTAGGTTTAATCTCTCAGACTATTCCATTCCTTAACTGTGACAGCTGAATTACTTCACTTTGCAAAGGTTTATGTTAAGCATGTTCTAAGCTTCCTGCATTTGTATTGACCCCTCCTGAGTTTTAGATTGTTTAGGTTTGGAAAAAGAGAAACTCAGTTGGAACAGTTAAAGTTCACCTGGTTTCACATCAAAACCACAAATTTTACAGAGTTTTGTTAGAAAGCCATAAATCAACCTTTTTTCACTCAACCTGGGACTGGATCTTATTTGAAAGATTTGCAACCCTTACGGAGTCTTTCAGTAAACCTGGTCTGAGTTTTGAGTTGTAATGAAAATAGACAAGTTTAATGGAGTTGTGGATTCATCACACACAGCTCTAATTATAGGTCACCTACAACAAAATGATTAAACAGTAACTATTCCATAATCTTACCTGGGACAAATTTAGTCAATATGACCCTCGTGCATATCCTATGCACCTACTCCCATAAATGGTGCCTTGCAAAATTTCCACTAATTATATGTAACAGCAAAATTCAATAATTTAAAAAGGGGTAATGCATGAATATTGTTAACTTGCTAGTGCAGCATTACATTTCCTAATCTTGAAGAACTAGCATTAATCTCAAAAATAAAGTTTTTCCATGAGTTTTACTGTTCAGAGATGCTGCTCTGTCAATTTTTAATATACTCTTTGAAAAATGATGTATACTTTACCCACTCTCAAATAAGTGAGGGATTCTAAGGAAGGATAAAACACTTCCTGTTTCACTATAGAAACCCCCTGAGAGGGCAATTAAATAGATGGTAAGAATAAAATGAATTCTGGGATGTCAGGGAATAGGGTCCCTTATTAAAAGCGTTGCACAATCAAAGGAGGACAAGCTCTGGGGAAGGATTTCTGCAGCCACCACCTTTGAACCAGGTTGTACCTCCAGAGTGGTATCTAATAGTCCCTTTAGGGAAATGTTTTTGCTTTAACGTCCAGAGTGCTGTAGCTCCACCCCCAAATTGAGAAGGAGAAGAACAAAGTAGTACTTGAGAGAAACCATGTGAATCCTCAGGAGCTGTAAGTCAGAAGGCATGTGTGTCAAGCCCAGAGCATATATACTCAAGCCAATGCCTGAGAATAGGATTTAAGGATTTCGATGATGACTGAGGGGTCACAGACTTTTCAGCGGGCATGTCTGCCTTGATGTTGCCAAAAGCCTGCTCACCAAATCAGGAGGGGAACTGCAGCCAGATAGACATCTTATGTGGTGTGTGTGTTTTCCTGCCTGAAGCTTTAGTGACCAAAGTAAGAGAACCAACAGACAGATCCTTTTATAAGTGTCAGCTCCTGAATATTTTCCATGGTGGGGAATTCTGAAACAGCATCCCACACATGGAACTCCATAGGGTAGGGCCTGAGTACTAGTGCAAAAAAGTTGATAAGAATTAAACAAAGAAAATGTAAAACAAAACAAGTGAAGGGTTTGTTTTTGTTTTTACACAATAGCCATTTTGGTAGATGCTGATAATATTTATAACCTACTTTTCAATTTTCTCCCGTAAGGCATGGTTGGGTCCAGCAGATACACAAAGCAAGAACAATCATACCTGGGACACCACTGCCCCATTCAACTATATGTCCTCCTTTTTTTGTATGCCTTCTACCAACTTGTACTTTTGTAATGAACATATTTCAGCTAAATTGTTTCCTTTGAAACCACAGAAAACTTGTATATTTTTTGAGGAATAAATTCACATTTGATAAACTTCCCAAAAAGCTAAAATGGATCTACTGCTATAGCAGTACAAAAACCTTATTCTCTTACTAAATATTGGAGGAACTGGAGGGGAAATCTTTATATGGAACATACTGTGATGGAACACTTCTTAGCACTTTTTAAATTATTCATTAGAAAGGTATATCAGTATTCAATAACCTTTATAATTAATTTTGCTTTAAAATTACAGATTATGGAAATATAAGGATTTTGATTAATCAATTATTCTTCTCTAGAGCATCTCCCAAATTTAAAAAACAAGAGAGCTGTTTGGCACAGACTTGAGCTTCTTTAAAATAAAATTCAACTAAAGTATGTACTTTACCTGTAATCTCTAGTACTGTTCTGCCCCCTTGTGCTGCTGCAGTGAACTCAACTGAATAACAGTTTAGCTTAATCTTTGTACATGAACTACACACACACAAAAACCACCACTGTCACTTCTCACTTTTCTGGCAAGTTCAAGGTCAGTGCCTAGCTATTTTCAGCTCATCTCTTCTTGATCCATGCAGAGAAATGACAAGGTAACGTGATTCGGGGTCAGCTGTATTACAGGAACCGTTACATAAACGGAGAAAGTGGAAATCAATCCTAGCTGACAGTGTCTTCAGGATAATCAGCGCTCACTCCATGCCGCTGTCAGCTCCCCTGCATCAAACACCATGTTACTTCTGTCAGATCTTTTTAACAAAGCCATATTCTCACTTTTGGCAAAGTAAATAAATATTTCACTTGGGCTTGCATTTAATTCATTGTTTAGCAAACTTTACCCCTTTGGATTTGCAAACAATCCTCATATTTCCTGAAAAGACATCTCATGCTGTCATATCCATTATTGCCTAGGAAGGTTGTTAGCAAAGATATAATCTTCTCTTACGACATATACCATTCTTCATGCTATGTGTTAGGTTTCTTCATGCAGACCATTGCCTCATGATCCTCTGTTTTTAATTAGACCTCAGCTTCCCAAAATGTTTACTTAAATGATCATTGTCATTTAAAGAATATAAGAGCTCTGCTGTAATGTTTTAGGACACCTTAGTCAATTTGTTTGATTATTATTACTTTATCTGAATCATTTCTTCCTATAACTAGACATCTTTCTTAATGTAGAATTATGAACATATCATTTCACAAGATGTGCTGTGTTAGTTCGTTTCAATGACAGCACATGGTATGTCAGTTTAGAGAAAGAAAAGCTATTCTATCCCACCCACCTTGTGCTCCCATGAAAGTGCCAAGCCTGCAGTACTCCACCGAAGAACAATTTACCATAATATTAGTTGTCAGTAAATTCAAAGACGGAACTCCTAAAGCTATAAAATGGATTAGAAGCAATTTAAAAAAGAATTAACAAACTAGAGTAAGAGTATACTGTCAACAAACAAATGCTTCATCATAGCACTGTAATTTGGAATTTTAATTACCCCTCTGCTTCTGTAACAAAACAATGTCTGAACTGGCAGCCATTTGAATCTCTCACAGGTCATTGAGCATTCTAGTTAATTACTCTATGAATAGCCTGTTTTTCTCCCCTCTGGAAACACGTTTCTAATGGCAGTCAAGGTCTGACAAATGTGTCATCTACATAATTAGCTAGGAAGCAACACAAAACATTAAACATGCTTTGTGCCGACAACTATCAAAACATTTCATTTGTTGTCAATTATTCATTACTTTGTAGGTTCTGAAGGGGTTGTTATTATGGAAATAAGTCCAGATGCTAACAAGGTTAGCATTTTTTATTCAAATTAGTAATCAGAGGACTAACTTTAAAAAAAATGTATCCAACGTACATTTATGGCACTTTTCAATCAGTAGTAAAGTATAAATGAATTTATTTAGGTTCAGATTAAAATAGTCTGGCATAGCAATATACTAATTTGTAGAGTAGCATTTTTCTTTGAAGTGTTAGTATCTAAACTGAAGTAGTAAACTTTCAGAACCTTTGGCAAGACCAATTTGTACTTAGTAAATAGGGTGAAGATTTTCACAGCGAGAAACAATGTATGACTGAAGGAAAAAACCAACCACACTGGAGGTTTTTGAACTTTTTTCCTATCCATGTGTCACACTGAGTAAAAATCAAAAATCAGCTATTTCAATTCATATAATATCTTGTCTGAACTTCAGTTTGATTTAGCAAACACCACAAACTGGTTACATTCACCACTTCCGCAGCAGAGCTGAAGCAAATTTAGTCTGTCTTTCAAAAAGAAATAGGTACTGCTTATTTCTTTTTCTGTAAGATCTTATGATGTTGTCTCTCAAGTTATGCAGCTGAAATGTTATACTGAAATTGCCTTCAATATAGACAGATGGAGATTTTAACAGTAAAATTAACATGCACCTTTTTAGCCAAGATCAATTCAGTTCTGGTACCCACAATATAAATATAAAATACACATATACAAAGATACACACACACAGAGTAACAAAATACACAAACAAAAGAAATTCAAAAATTCTATTTTAGAAAACAAAGGTGCCTTCCTAAGCCTTGCTTTCCACGTGTGAAAAAATGAAAATATATCTGACAAAAAATAGTTTGATAAGAAATCATTGGTCATGAAAAAGGGCAGTAGAGCAAATTATATTGTTCAATCTATCTTTTTATCTTGACTAATTTCTCAAAACCTTAGTTTTTTCTTCTAAACCAATATGTGGGCCCAGTCCAGCATTCAGAAGTGCAGTTGGTTTCAATGCAGTTTTGCTGAAGTAAAGACTTAGGGCTTGTCTACATTACCCACTGAATCGACCGGCAGTGATCGATCCAGCGGGGTTCAATTTATCATGTCAAATCTAGACATGATAAATCAACTGCTGAACACTCTCCCGTTGACTCTGATACTCCACCTGGGTGAGGGGCACAGGCAAAGTTGACAGGAGAGCGTCAGCCAACGACTCACCGCAGTGAAGACACCACGGTAAATCGATCTAAGTACGTCAACTTCAGCTACGTTATTCATGTAGTTGAAGTTGCATAACTTAGATTGATCCCTCCCTAGTATAGACCAGGCCTCAGGCCCTATTCCTACAAATGCTTATTGACTTCAGTTGACTAGTCACATACTTAAAGTTAACATATGTAAAAGTAGTTGGAGGCCAAGGAATTATGACTTTACTTATAATCTGAACATTTTATATGTACAATATTCTACTGTACAACAGAGAATAGAAGTAAAATGCCATTTTGATCTGATGACATAAAATATATTTGAACTGCACAGAGTAGAACATAGAAATGAGGTATCTGAAAATTCTTTTATTTTCCTTCAATGGTAGGGAAAAAAATGGGTTATATAACATATCTTTTCCATTTCTAACTTCTATGATTCCACGGACAATTTTGCTGGAGAAACAGGACTAGAATTACTTTCATACAAGTCACTGCTTTAATGCAAATCTACTTATTTTATATATAACACTTACATGCTTGGTGAAATTAAAGTGGTTGCCATTAAAAAGTAAGCATTTACTAACAGTTATCACATTGTATCATCTGAGGTACATTCATTTTTCTATCCCTAATATTCTAGTACTATTTTTGAACATGCAACAATTGAAATACCTCAGATACTCAGGAGTCAAAACTGTTCCCTTTTAATGGTGTTTACCACATTTTTTATTGAAAGCCAAAGAAAAAATGCCTATGTATATATTTAGGTGTGTATGTGTATATATCAATATTGATGTAGATATTTCTCTCTATATATAAATATGAGGATATCTATGAGACAAGTGTGAACAGACCTTTTTTAGAATAAAATAGATTTTATTTTTTGCAATTTATAGTATTGTGAATGGGGAGAATTACTTAATGAATTAAGTAATTACTTGTTGAGAGAATATTTTTGTCAATGCCTGTTTTTCTCCAGGGGAAAAAAAAAAGGAAGTACAAGGAAAAGCAAATCTTCAAAAACTTCCACTAAATATACTATTTTAAAAATGAGTTCCAGTGATCTTATAGAGAAGGGAATAATCCATTTTCAGCTAAAACTTCCTACAGCAACAAGAGAAATACCATGAAACTGAGAACATTTTTAGAAAGGATGCAGTCTGTCTTTTAATGAACATTAAACAGATAATAACATATTTATGAGGAAGTCAAAATATTTTGGAAGCCAATAATCCTGTAAGTCTTAACATGCTATAAAAACAACAAATAAATGCAAAGTGTTAGTGTTACACATGCCTGCCTGATCAATGGTTTTCACATATTGATCTATAAATGGAGTTGACAGTCTGTGTTGGCTGCACATTTTCCAAGCAGCTCTATTTTTGTACAAAACCAATACGGGCAATTACCTTTGTTTGAGATGCCAAGTCTTATCAATTCAATGTGATTTAGTGTCATTTTAATTAAATATCAGGATCTACTTCAGGACAATCTATACAAAGCCTCAAACTTGACTACAAGCTTGATTTGAAGTAAACATGTAGAAGCCCTGCAATCTCATAATATGACTCAAAACCTCTGTTAAACAGAAGGCTTGTATTTTTAGCTATTTTATTTGTTTTTTTGGCTAGTCATAACTTTGGCAAGTATTCTATGATCAGAGGACTGGAGTAAGAAAAAAAGAAAATTGCTTCCTGCTTCTCTGATAATGTATCAGAGAGCTAAATAAACCAACAAAGTCTGTTTAATCAAAAAGAACTCTAATACATTAGCATTTTGGAATGTCCAAGATAGATGCTAATTCTTAATCTAAATACCAATAAAAATGACATTTCATTGGTGACTTTGCTCTGAATGAAACAAAATGCATTTATCTGGGTTTAAAAGATAGAAATACTGATGTACATTGGTGGTTGAGATACTAATATTAAACACTGAAAGAGCTCTTGTCTACTACTGTCTGTATCCAGCTTCAAGATTTGTGCTCTTTAAATTCTACATTAATATCAGTTCCAACCTCCATAGAATACTCAAGCATTTCCATTGTAAATATCGCAAACTAAAAGACATGAGCATCGAAGCTTTTGCATTAGCGAGCTTCTCTATTACACATTCAACATCTTTACTTCTACAAAATGCACAGTTCATATGGCCTTACTGATGTACGCTGCATATCCTCCATTGTCACACTACAGAAAATAATCTGTTCATCTTCAAAAGGAGAGCCCAAGATGTGCACGACACAGCACTGAATACTGTAGAATGCCACAAATCACAAAATTATATAGTCTCTTCTCTACAAATCACTACTAGAGGTCCTTCATAAATGTGTTTTATTTTTCCAAACATATTTTAGGAATATTTTTCTAACTGTTCAAAATGCACCAAATCCTGAATTGCCTTAAATTACACAAAACTCTAGCTGAAGTGAATGGCTTTTGCATGAGTTAGGCAAGGAAGATTTCGCCCAGGATCAATAGAAAGAGAAATATGTTTATTAACAGATGAGAGATCAGTAGATATTCCTAATGTATTTCCATAACTGAAGTAACAGAGTAACATGGAGCCTCTTATGAGTTCACTCATATTGATAATGTTTAAAAAAATATTTGAAAACAAAGAAATACAGTTTATGTGAAACCAATACAAAATGTTTCCAAACATTTGATAAGCCCAACCAATGACATACACACCCCCACCCACCCCCACCCACCAAGTATCTTAACAGAGAGTTAGGCCACGTCTAGACTACCCGCTGTATCGGCGGGTTAAAATCGATTGCTCGGGGATCGATATATCGCGTCTCATCTAGACGCGATATATTGATCCCTGAGCGCGCTTATATCGATTCCGGAACTCCACCAACCCCAATGGAGTTCCAGAATCGACATGGCGAGCCGCGGACATCGATCCCGCGCGATGAGGACGGGTGAGTAAATCGATTTTAGATATTCGACTTCAGCTACGTTATTCACGTAGCTGAAGTTGCGTTTCTAAAATCGATTTTACCCCGTAGTGTAGACCAGCCCTTAGATTCTCAACTGATATAAAACAGCATAAGTCCTTTTTTGCCCTGCAACACAGTGCAATAAGATCCAGTTGATATATTCGTATCTGTATCTTTAAGCTCTGATCTATTCTTCTTTGGATGCAAAACTGAAGGTTGTTCACTTAAGTGCCCCAAAACTACAAAACAAGAATACATTACTCAAAACAACCATAATAAAGAACGCTTCACTTTTTCAAGGCACTTCACAGACAAAGTTATATCTTCTCCCTTTCATGCCCTCCTCCAAAATCCTTTACTAATCAGGCATGGAGGATCTGATATGTCAACATGAAAGTAATACAGATATTTTGGTAAATCTTTTACATTAAAATAACATTACACTTTAAGAATATATTTCAATATGTTTGAATTCTTGCTTAAGAATTGTGGGTTTAGTTTGGCTTTAGCAAACAACTTTACCAGGCTTATGTGAGTAAATATGCCAAAATACTTTTCAGTATTTCAATATCTAATCAGAAAATTCTGCGTGGCAAAAAGAGATGAAAAAGAACTGAAACGGAAAGGAAATCAGCAGCATGGAACGCTTTCCATTCTATGATATTGGAGCCAAGTTTGCTAGGTAAAATGACATATACTGAGCAAAATACCACTTCTTATAATTAGCTACTTAACAAATGCAACACAAAGCAACTTTTCAGCTCTGTACTAATGAACATACTTCTACCTGCTATGGTTATGGGAATGAAGCGGTGAATATTTATGTCTAATTTAACTTTTTAGAACCCTTGCTCTGTAACAGTCCAGCATACTACCCCCAAAACTAAAGTTATGTAACAAGGTAATATCAACAATGAGAAACTGCATGATAAAATCCTGCCCAAAAGTGAAAAATGCTAATTTTGTTTCATTTAGCAGCTGGATACAGAAATGCTCATTAGTTTTAAGAGGGTTAATCCTTTTAACTTTTGCATATTGATATGCCAATTATGCCTAATTGTACAAGAGGCATCAGTCAAGGTAATAGTGCATAAACACATGAAAGTTATTAAGTACATCCCAACATGTAATAAAGTAGGTGTTAATTGGTAGCTGAGTTCTGCAGGCTATTGAGGTGGATAATTCACTGAGAGATGGATCACTTGTAATTTCTCTACATAATTCCTTTTGCAGTCTCATGCTGTGATGTTTTCATGCTTGTCAAAAACAACTGCAGCCTAGTGCCGTTTGTTAAACACAGCCAATAAAATATGTTAGGCATCATTAAATATACTTAACTTTTAAACTTTTTCAAAGGTACAGTTCTTACTGATAATGCATTATAGTATTTCCAATAAATTTCTGTAAACTGTTTCAAGTTCATAACTGAGGAACATTTCACTTAGGATAAAAACAAAGCAATATGTGCAATGTGTCTGAGGCCAATGATACTTTTAAACTGGAAAGTAAACATACAGAAATGAATCTCTCATCAGTTGCCATGATCTAAAGCAATGTTTTCAATACAGAACTATAATGATTTGCTTCCCTGAGCTAAATTCATGTAAGTAAATAAATAAAAAGAACGATTAAAATCACACTTTTCAAACTACCTTGATGAACGTGTTGGGGGTTAATTTTGCCTTTGAAATAAGAATGAATAATGCAGGAAAAATACAATTTCTATAGCAAGCTTATTCCATTTAACAACTTAGTTAGTATAATGGATTTCTATGAAATATTCAGCTCTCTAACAGAACAGCAATGAATAACTGTGAAGACTGACTGAGTCTTGGGGGTCTGTCCCCAGCTAACCTAACTTATTCGCATTCACTGAGAATAAAATGGATCTGGAGTCCAAAAAAGTAGCTAACATTGCATAAATAATTTTGTAACATCATATGGCCTCAGCTGCAAGTTGCCACCATTACAGAAGAAAATTAACCAGGGGAGACTCATACCAATCAGTCTGTTTAGTAGCTCAGAATGAGTACAGGGGCAGGGACATAACTGGCAATAAAGTTCGTCACTAACAATTTTATTTTAAATCATTTTAATGGATAAAAATGACTCAACTCTGTTCACAGTTAACATATTAAGATAACTTCAGTATCAGAGCTCTGCAAAACAGTAATTCCCACAGCAAGACTATTTTAGGTGTGTCGGTTGCAAAGTTTCCCTTTATTCAAAGAGTTTTAATGTCCGTTTTACTCCTTTTGTCTGATTTTAGTCTCTGGCTTTTAGAAGTGATAAAAAAATGTTAGGAAATGTAAGCATGATACACCTGCACAGCTTCATTTTTTAATTACACTGAAGCATGAAAGTGGGAGATCCTGAATAGTCATTAAAGGTGCTAGCACCAAATCCATTATATATCTTTGGATTAAACAGTTTTACTTTAATAACTGCTGACACTATTTGAAAAGTGACATTTCTTACTGCCTGTATGGGTTCCTACTTGCAAGAGTTTCTAAAAGAATTAATAAGCCTGAAGATAATTTGGTTTTACAAAAAATCAGACCAGGAAACACTTGTGGAATTTTACTTACAGGTTCTTTGACCTTCATATTCTCAGAAAGGATCATTGATTTACTTTGGCTATGCCTGTCATGGTGGCTGTTGGCATTTTTGATCCTCATTTGAACAGCCCCTATATTTTGGTGGCTGGGATTCAGTTTTTCAGAGGAGCTATCGGAAGCCGAAAGTCCTTGCATGGTTACTGTGTCGTCCTGAAAAACACAGAACAGTAAAGTTATTCTAGATACATGTGCTCTTTACCTAAAAACATATCAGTGCATATTGTATTTCACTGCAGTCAGTAGCAGACACAGGCTGAACCAGTTCAGGAAATCATGGTGATCTTTGAACACCGGGGTAACCAACAGCTGATTACTGTACTAATCACTCACACATCCAAACTGACTTGGAAAAGTTAATGAAGTGTTGTTGTAGCCATGTCAGTCCCAGGATATTAGAGAGACAAGGCGAGTGAGGTAGTGTATCTTATTGGACTAACTTCTTGAAGTTCATCCAATAAAAGATATTACCTCACCCATCTTGTCTCTTGGAAGAATTAAGTTTATGTAAAAGATTATCCTTATCTCAAATGCCATTCTCCTCTATGGTGTAATCTCTCTGTAACCTTCTATCACATCCAACTGGCAGCCATCAAACTTTGTCTTGGCCCTGTTCACACTACACATTTTTAGACCATATGAAGGAAAGTGACATAGTTTGAAAGTAATTACCCTGAGTGACTTCTTCACTAAAATCCACATTACAGGCTTGTTAGAAAACTATGTGGGAGCCCTGTTAGCATGGTCTTCTCAAGCATAGATACATTGAACCTTTCTTAGCTTCAATCATTTCATCTGTAGCCTGAGCACATCATATCCCACATATGAAGGAGGGTCAGGCCTGGTTAGTACTTTGGTGGGAAACATATATGGAATGCACAAGTCCTGCAGGAAGTAGTACTAATGATGTGGTATAAATAACTTACATGTGAACCTCTATGATGCCAAGGGGCACTGTGAATATGGGAGGGGCCATCTTTTGAATGAAATACAAAGCCAGGGTTCTGGCTTCTTGTTATTTAAAGTAAAAAAATCAAGACTGGATGTTCTTCTAAAAACTATGCTCTAGAAATATTCTGGGGAAGCTCTACGGTGATGCAGGTGGACATTCATACTAGGTGATCACAATGGTCCCTTCTGGCCTTGCAGTTATGAAAAAGTTCCCACAGATCTTCCAATAGAATGGGTACTAAATTTAGTGTCCTGGTCACAATGGAACTGTAGTCATTATATTCTGCCTAAATTCCCCGTACATTTTCCATCAGTTAGATACTTTGCATTTCCTGTGCTAAACTTTAGCATACTGTGTCCCATTAAACACTTGTTGTATTTCCACCCACAAGTTGTATATTTCAAAATTGGGTGAAGTGATATGTTATACTAGGGGAGCAGAAGGACGGGGTGCTAGCAATCCACATATTTAGTTGCTTAATACTTTTCATTGATGCTTTTGTTTTTTTAAATAGCTCCACCACCACTACCACTGTGTGCAGTAGTTCTTTGAAATCTAACAGATAGATTACTTTGAGGCCAGAGACATGTAAAGTCATGGAGATTTGTTTGAAAGTCACCAATTCCTGCCTGTGTTTTCAGGGAACAAAACTTTTTCTGACAGCACCCCCAAAAACCCTGAAGCTTCTGTTGATCTTTGACCCATAACTTGAGCTCAGACGATCAGGTAAATAACCATTTATATCTTGCTAAATTAGTGAAAATGAAACTAAAACTATAATACAGGTAGGAATAAGCAAAGGAAAAAAGATTATTTTAAAATGGACTTTGCAGTAAGCCTAAAATCTAGTATTTACCTTGAGGCCTAGTGGTAGTAATAGTGAGCATAAGGCCACATTAGGCCTAATAAAAGTTAGCATTAGTTGGTAACCTTGGGTCAGAAGATTTAGCAATATACATCTTGTGATAAACTATCTAATGCTTTATTTGGCATGGGTTCCTTAATTGCAGTGCATGGAGAACCTGCTATTAGTAACAAGTGCATTTTGCACCCAAACTAATCATATGGCTACACTTCTAAAGGTCTGAACCTATGCCCTGCCCATATGCCTCACTAAAGAATTTCACAGAGAGTTGAACCTTCTATAAGGCACAGACAGACAAAGTAGATGATCTGGGGGCTGCAGAACACAGAGGAGGGGTTACAATGGCTCACAGAATACTGGGGGGCACAGCAAAATGGGGGAAAGCATAGGTATGGGGAAACAGATACAAAACCCCTGGAGAGAGACAGAGCATGGGAGGAACAAGGGGACACAAAGTTGGGAGAAGGGATTAACACACAGTATGTAGATATTACAGAACACAGAGCACTTGAAGGTGACAGAAGAACAGTTTGTTAAGTGCCCTTCTTAAAGGGCTTGTCCACAGAGCCTAAAAGCCATCTCCTCATGACAACTAGTCTGTTGGTTCAAGTGGTAAAAAGTCTGTTTCAGTGGTGAAGATCTAGGGTTCAAATATAAATCTTGATGCATCATGGGAGGTTGGTATAGTTGCATATAGTAGAATTAATTTTTTCTTTAAAAAGATATAGGAAGTTACATACAAAAACTATGTCAAAAATATTATTCAGATTGCAAAGTCAAGCATTCACAAGCTAGGAAATGCCAGGCTGGAGGTTGCCTCTGCAACCTTAATTCAGCCCCTTTCTGCATACTCATTATGATACAAGCTTTAATTATTTGATCATGTTATTTTTTCCAGAGGACCCCTACCTCATTCAGTGCAAGTGATGCTCAGTGAATTAATCAGGGTGGTGAAGGAAATGAAGCTGTTGTCTGTAGGACCCCTACAGAAGTTGTAATGAGTTTAGAGAATGAAGGAGAGGATTGCAGGAAGAGTTCAGGTTGTCTTGTAATTAAGGCAGTTGAATGTTACTTTGTATAAATAATTAAATATTCAATAGAGTAGGGACTAGAATCTGACTCTCCCCCATCCCAGGGGAGTGCACTAACCACTGAGCTAGAGAATCATTCTTGGTTGCTCTTTGACCCCATGAATATTTTATACAAAGCGGAACAGCTTTAACAGGCAAAGCTGAGAGTCACAGTGGCCCCCTACTACCACAACCCTGGAGCCAAGTAGCTAGTGCACTCATCTAGGGCACATGAGATCTGAGTTCAATTTCTACTCCTCTCAGGTACAATGAGGCTTTGAACCAGGTCCTCCCATATTCTGGGCAAGTTCTCTTGCTATTGGGGGCACCTCTTATTTATTCAGAGAAAAGGAATGGTCTGATGTATGCACCTACCTCCAGCAGAGGTTTCACACCTATGAATCCCAAGTGGATACTGGTACTTGGCTGCTGTGGTTCCCATTCCTAGCACCTAACTGTTCCCATGCATTGTATAGGACCCTGAACACCTGATTCGGGGCTTTGGATTCCACAAGATGACAGAATGCCTAAAGTTAGCCTTTGCAACACTAAGCCTTAGTTTCCTCTGTGGATCTAGTTTCTGGTGCCTGAATGACTAAGTAATTGTCTGACCTTGGACAAGTCACTGGCCTTCCATCTACATGCATCCATCAGCAAAATGGGAATACCCATACTCACATACATCACAGGTGTTGGGAGGACTAATCAGATAATGTGTTATTTGGACACAAACTGCTATAAAAATGCTACATACTATGAGAAAATCAGGTCAGGTGTATGAGGTTGGAGCACAAACACTTTGAGATGCACAAAGTTAAAGATTTTGGCCTTTGTCTCCTTGTGTCTCAGTTCCCCCTTGTAAAATTGAAATAATAATACTCTGCTGTGTCAGATAGATGTCATTCAGTAATGTTTGTGAGGGACTGAGATACAGTAATCAGCACCACAGAAAAGATGTCAGATAATACCTTTAAAAAACAAAAAGAAGTACCTTTACAGCATAGTGAGAACTTGCAGAATCTCAAGGAAACCAAGTACTCTACTGCAGTTGCAACTCTAAAGGGCTGCAGTCAGGAAGCCTTTTGCAATGCATAACAATTTTATTATGCTTGTAAATTTTCAAACAATACTACATATTTTTGTATGCCAGTAGATTACTCACTTTATATGCACAGTGTAAAAGTCCCTGCCCCTTTTATACATGAATTCTGTAGCAGTTCTCTGCTTTGGAACCAGGAAAGAGAAGATTGCAAAGGCCAAGGGAAACTCACATCTTTGTTTGGATGCATCCAGACTTAGCAAGAGTTACTGGTAATGCCTAAGATCAAGTTGAGGCCTCATTTTCTAAGGCTGGCAAGATAATATCCAAACCTAGGTGGGGCATTTTATGCTAATGGTTTAATTAACTAATTTGCATATTTACAAATAAATATCACAGTTGAAGACTGTACATGGATTTAGTGCTGGTGAAAGGTGTTGAACTGAGTCTGAATTTACCTTACAGCATTCCCTAGAGCAATGGGAACAGGCATAGAGAGGCAAGACCTTATTGCCCAAATCTCTCTGGAGAAGGCTAAGGACTTATGGGGAGCCAGAAGCAGCATGGAGGGAGTTAGGGGCAGCTACAGGAGTGTTGTGGGGAGCATTGTTGGACAGGAAAGAAACTGGTGGATGGAAGAGGTTGCTACGGGTTGCATCACCCAGTTCTTCTATTAATCCTATCACTCTCCATACCCTGTTTTCATATCTCTTGCTCCTCCCTTAGCTCCTGCTCCTTTTTAGTTCCTTCCAGTAGCTTCTTTCCCTCCCTCACTCCCAACACAACAGTTTCCTGCCCCACCAGCCCGTGGTTTTCTTTATCCACAGTCCCTCATCTTCCCTGCTTGGGTGCTGACCTCCATCACAGCCACTTCTCTGCAGTTCCATCCACACATCTGGGAATGGCTGCAGGAACAGACAGCCCCCAAAGAAGCAGGGCAGAGAGGATGCCTGGCTGCCCATTCAGCACGCTCAGGATCCTATATAATCTATGGGGACTGTTAGGTGCTAAGAACAGGAACCCAAAAGTCAGGTACCTTTCTGCACTTGTGATTCATAGGGGTTAAACCTCTGCTGGAATTAGGTGCATACATCAGACCAACCCTTTTCACACACACACAAAAATAAAAATAAAAAAAATGAGGTGCCTCTCCCCATCACAAGAGCACTTTCCCAGGATGTGGGAGAACCAGGTTCAAAACCCCAAGGCATTCCCAGAGCCCTGCTGAATACCTGAAGGAGCTGCAGCAATGGGCAAGGGAAACTTTCTGTACCTGCACGGGATAGGCATGGCGCTTGGCAGAGGCTGCATTTTCCCAACCCTAACTTCTGAATATGTACTCGGGGACTGCAGAGGTAAAAATTTATCTTTGGAACTCCAGGTGGAAAACGAACACAGGTAATTTCATATCCAAAGCTGTGCACACTTAAAAGCATCAGAGAGGCATGTTGCTGAGCTCATCCAGAAACAGAGGTTCTCACAGCCACTCAGGAGTTGGTTGGTCCAGGCAACGCAATTTTAGAAGGACCCTCTGGAACACAAAAGGTGTACTGACAAATCAAGTTTTGTCCTCAATTCTGCCTGCTGTCCCACAAAGTCAGACCAAAGGGCCCCATAAAGGGCCCCACTATTCAACCAAACACAAACAAACACTTTTAACCAAACAAAATATTATCCAAAAATGGTGTTTCAATTGAATCAAAGTGTCACACAAAGTCTTTTGATTTCTTGGAAATTCCCTGTTTGTTGAAAATTCAAAATTATGCATTTGGCATAAATTCTCATTTTCTTATGGTTGGAAAACTTCCACTTTCATTCTTTCAATCTCCAGCAATGGGAAAAAGGATGGAGAGAAGTGAAAGAAAGTGGGTTTTTTCCCCCACTGACAAAACAAAAAAAATAATTCTCTTTAATTAATTTAATTTTAAACATTAATTTTTTCATGAACTTTTTTTTTTGACCAGCTCTACCCATTACCATCATTAAATTGGTTTAACTGTGATTATGCCTCGGGAAGACTGCCACTGGGGCTCTGCTCAGGCACAAGGGTCTACCTGGGTTAATCCACTTATGCATTTTTCTACAGAGCAGTACACAATACCACAATGTTTTCTTAGTTATATGGTGCTGTGCAGGTACTTTTAATTTGTAGGAGTTTTCATATATTTATAACTACTTGCATTGATTCCATAAAGTCAGGCCACAACCTTACCACAAAGCAGGAAGATGATTCTGAGAGGAGGATAGCATAATTTCTAAACTTTGGGTTTGCATGCATTTTATTTGATCATACGGCAACAGAATATACAGTGCAGACACAAATTCATCACTATCTCATAGCAAGAATATGCAATGAGTTGTGGTATTGTAAGTCATTTCTCCCACTGGAAAAATTTTGTGGCTGTGGTAACTCAAGAAACATTGCCATTTGTGTTTATTTTTCATGACAAGATGACAATTATCTTGCACTCTAATTGTAGGTGTCAGTTACCAAAATAACCTTTTAATGTTAGCTTCCTTCTAACTCACTTTTCTCTTCTTTCCTCCTTGTGATTTCTGCACCTCTGTTAAGTCTAATTGCCCCAGACTACTTCCGTAAATAGAAAGGATAATGAATAACGGCCATGAAAATGCCAAACATAAGAAAATGGAGACATTGCAAGGGGAAAAAAATGGACCTTGTCACAATTTTCACAGGTTCAGAGCTTCATCTGCTACTCTGTTTCCAGGGTTAATGGGATATTGTACATCAACGGTTAATATTACCTTAACCAAGTATTACAGAACTAAAAAGGCCAAACACTTCTTTCATTATCCCACATTCACCATTAAACCAACCAAAAAAAAGCCACCAAAGCCTGTGACTGAGACAAAATACAAACTATAAAAGTTGAAGGTGCTATCCGTACAGGAAATGAGAATTACAAAATCCTGCCAGCCCTAGTCAACTCCACAGGAAAAGCAAAACAAAACAACACATACCTCAATGGCTCAGAGTTATCTATTCTAGAAAAAGGAGAAGGATGTTGATTCATAGACCTGTTCTGAAATTTTTGCTGGTTATTTTCAGTTTTGTGCTCTCAGTGTCCTCCATGCTGTACAAGATTACTGTTAATATTATTTGCATTAAAGTAGGACTCAAAGCATGCTGGGTGCTGAGAAACCACACAGGATGACACTCTTTGCTCCTTGGAGCTTACAATGAGTAGATAAGATAGGCAAACCAAACACAAAATTAAATGACTGAAGGGATAGGAGGCACATATCCAGTTACTTTTTTCACTGTCTAGAGTACCTCTCACCTGCCCTCCCCTCCTTCATTCACTTTGGCTAGGCTCCCCTGTCAGCTTGTTCTGTCATGACTACCCAAACATGACCTTCTTCCGCCGCACAAATTGAATCTCAGCTAGAGAACTCAAGAGATGGACAGAAACAGCAAGTCATAGGGAGGCCATATTAATGGCATCTGTCTGAAGGTCAGAGGCTTGCTGGAGAACAGGGCTCATATGGCCTCTCCTGTTCCCTGTAGTCACTTCCCCATCCCCCCAAAACCAAGGAGCGGAGCACAACTCTGGTGGATATTTTCCCTTCTGGAAGGTGACAGCTCACGTAGCAACATGTTATGAGAGAAGAGACAGCATTGGTGGCCCAATTACAGAAATGATATGTAACTGTTGGCAGTGGGGGAGCACATATTAGATCTGCTTAATTATTGGACTATTTGCTCATCACTGGGTTTACCACATATTTTGAACCCCCTGTCCACAAACGAAATAAAAATCAAAATATAAACACTGACAGAAAATTTGGGGGGGCATATGATCCCGAATGCCCCCCACCACCCATGTATCACCTCTGCCCAATTACCCCGTAACAGCAATTATTTCTGTCCTGAAGTCACTGTGGAAATACATGGATACACTCACAAATATTTATAGCAAGACAAATATATTTGAATCACACCAATTGCAGAGGCAATGTAAAAATATAATGGCTCCAATTCTCAGCTGTCTTGGGGACGTTGTGTGCCATGCTGGCAGCCAAGATTGTCCTTACACCAATGTATCTTATAAAACACAACTTTGGGTATTTTGGTCAGAAAATGCCAATTTGTTTAAACCAAAGCTTTTCACAGACACATATCTGTTCTGTTTCTCAGGTCTAAGTTGGAATTTCTGACCAAAACCAGAGATGTCCTGATTTTATAGGGACAGTCCCAATTTTGGGAGCTTTTTCTTATATAAGCTCCTATTACCCTCCACCTCATCCTGACTTTTTACACTTGCTATCTGGTCACCCCTGGAACAGCCAGTAGCCCAGGGGTCATAGCACTCATCTGGGATATAGGAAACCAGGTCTTTGCTTTATCTGATTCAGAACAGGGCCTTAACCCCATCCCAGGTGAGTGTCCTAACATCAGGAGCATGACTTTTAAAAAACAAAATTCTGAAAGGTATGATTTTTGTTACAATGAGGAAGGGAAATAAGTTTTAAAACTTCAGACTTTTTTCAAAATGGAATTCTTGTTTTCCTAGTGCAGAGGCAAAGGAATGCCATTGTTGCCTGGGATCATTTGTGGCCAGTTTAATTTAGAGCAGCATTTAAGCCCTCCCCCTGAGTCATGCTGAGCACATCTCAGAGCTGGTCTACACTAAGGGGGGAAATCGATCTAAGATATGCAATTTCAGTTATGTGAATAACATAGCTGAAGTCGAAATATCTTAGATCGAGTTACATACCATCCTCACGGCGCGGGATAGACGTCCGCGGCTCCCCCTGTTGACTCCGCTACTGCCGTTCGCGTTGGTGGAGTTCTGGAGTCGACAGGAGCTCGTTCAGGGATCGATATATCACATCTAGATGAGACGCGATATATCGATCCCCGAGAAATCGATTGCTACCCGCCGATATGGCCAGTAGTGAAGACGTACCCTCAGCCACAGCAGATCAGGAACTAAGATCAAGAACTATTCTACACAGTGCTTCTGGGTGAGATTCTCATCCTTGCTCTAACCCCTGTATGACAAAGAAAAGGTCCAGAGTGGTGTAAAAGCACCCTATCCACCCAAGGGAGGATTCCTCCAGCACAAGCTTAGTGGAAGACAGCCATAACTCTCTCTTCTGGGGACTCCCTCACAAGCTCAGGGGTAAGGAGAGTCTGTGGGTGTGAGAAGCAAATGTTGCTAGGTTGCAAGGCAGCTCTGAAGAGACTCTGGGCAGCGCTGCAATCCATAGGCAGCTTGCCATAACTTGGACTTTGTCCACACTACCCAGCTTTTACTGACACAGTTGTTCCGCTACTGTCATGCCACTAAAAGGCGCGCAGTGTAGCTGCAGTTTGTCGGCAGGAGAGAGCTCTCCCGCCGACAAAAAACTTCCACCCCCAATGAGCAGCAGCAGCTTTGTCAGCAGGAGAGTGCTCCTGCTGAAAATGCACTCTTCACACTGGCGCTTTTTGTCAGTAAAACTTTTGTTGGTTGGGCTATGTTTTTTTAATACCCTGAATGACAAAAATTTTGCCAGCAAAGTACCTTCACTCCAGATAGACGTACGGTAAAATTACCATAGTGACTAAGAGCCTGAGATCCAATCACTTTCAATGGAACATAGGTTCATAAGTTGCTTAGGCCCTTTTGAAAATGTTATCTGTAGTATCGTCTAGCTCCTCCTGGGATACACCAGGTTATGGATTATCATATCTTCTTTGCCGAGCAGTTTTTTTCCAAAATTGTGAGCGAAGAAAATCAGCATCAATCCCCCTCATAAGACTGTGTTCTTTACTCGTCACTTGAAGGACTCTGTCTTCTTCCACTCCTTTTAAAGTTAGGTTGACCAACAGACAATAACATATTTCACCTAATACAAAGCCCAGGTCAGACCAAAGAAAAATAACCTGCATAAAAACCCTTTAAAATTAAAACCAAAAGTAGTAAAATCAGAAAACAGCAGCCACTCTAGCACCTTGTTTATGCAAATCAGCAGTCAAGGTTTTTTTTTTTATAGTCTGCTACAGGTGGAGACAAATTCATTAAAGCGTTCAGAAACTAGTCATAAATCTCTTACAAAGACACAGATAAATATAGTTCTTGCCCTAAGGAGCTTACTATCTAAGATGATAATGAGCTGACAGGATGCATGGGAAAACTAGAGAAAGTAATAATCTAGAGTTTGTCTTGTTTTTCCCTTTTTTATTATAAACTCACAATTTGTTCCAACAATTAATGACCCCCACTGTTAAAATATATGCCTTCTTTCTAGTTTTAATTGGTTTTTCTTCAGCTTCCAACAATTTGATCTCTTTATGTCTTTTTATGTCAGATTAAAGAGCCAGCTATCACCCATCTTTTTTTCCATATAGGTATTTGTAGATCATGATCAAGTGACCTCTTGACTTTCTCTTGGATAAACTATATAGATTGAGCTTCTTTAGTCTCTCATTATCTTTTCCAGACCTTAAAACATCATTGTAGTTCTTTTCTGACCTCTTTCTAATTTGTCAACATCCTTTTTGAAGTTTTGACATCAACTGGACAGAACATTCCAGTAATGGTCTCCCTGTTGGTATATACAGATATAATATTACCTCCTGACTCCTCTTGATATTCTCCCCTGCTTATGCAAGAATCACATTTGCCCTTTTTGTTGCAGTATCACACTGGGAATTCATATTCAACGGGTAGCCCTTTTCTGTGCCAGTGCATTCTACAGTACTGTCTCCCATCTCGTAAGTGTGACTGACATTTAGCCATATTAAAATGGAACTATATTAAAACATATCTTGTTCAAATGAGACCAGCCTCCCAAGCAATACAGCTGGATCTGTATAATTGATCTATTCCCATAGTTATTTACTACTCCATCAATGCGAATCATCTGCAACTTTTAAAAGCAAAAATTTTATATTTTCTTCCAGATTATGGTTAAAGATATTGAACAGCATTAGGCCAAGAACAAATCCATGCAGAATATGGCAGGGACCATGTTTTAGAATATATTTACACAGTTCCTAGCACAGTGAGGCCCCAATCCTGACTGGTGGCCCATAGTCACTAATGTAATACAAATAATAAAATGTTTTCATACCACACTATCCTTAAGCAGACTTAAGATCCCAAACTACCAAATCTTGTATTCTGTGGGGTTCTGAACTGATCTAGTATATAGGAAGGCTATTTTCAATTTCTTTCATTCTCTCTCTCTTGCAGTTTTTAAACATTATATATTCTTTTCAGGATGAAGACTAGTTAGACGAAGGCAAGTAAATATTCAAATTTTCGATAATGGTAACAAAGTACAGGAAAAATCCTTAATGGTTCACACTTGGAATAAGAACATTATAGCTCTTATGGGATTCTGTTGCAATTTAACAGTTTCTTTATAATCTGTTCAAAATACATTATGACTACAGACGTCAAGTACTTTCTTGATTCTGATCTCACCACTGAATCCACCTAAGTCAATGGAGTTACAGTAGCAGAAAACTGGGGTGAAGTTATATCAGGCTTAAGCACTGACTCACCACATTTCTTGAGAGAAAAACCAACAAACCATCCATTCCTCCACAAGGCTATGAAGACAAAGATGGCAATGTCATTTGTGTATATATCTATTCATATAGTATTTTGTATAGTATTTTGAGTAAGATTTTGGTCTGCTTCTTTTCTACTTCCAACTCTACCACCATCTACAATTCTATGTACTAAAGTTTAAGAGAAGCACAATATTTCATCCTACATACTTGAGACTTGCAGCTGGAATATAGCTTACATCCACGCCTTTTCTATGGTTCCACAGAGTAGGTGCGAACATACTCTATATTTTAAAATGTACACAATAATATAACTTGCAAACTGTTATTCTTCAATTCAGTGATTTCCTGTGTGGTAACAATTGTATTAAAAATATGTTAGGTGTGGTTTGTTGCCCGGAATAGTTT
Source organism: Chelonoidis abingdonii (assembly GCF_003597395.2). Taxonomy (NCBI): domain Eukaryota; kingdom Metazoa; phylum Chordata; order Testudines; family Testudinidae; genus Chelonoidis; species Chelonoidis abingdonii. The sequence continues at coordinate 58,236,853 of NC_133778.1, forward strand.
GGTTGTAGCCTGTTATTCAGATATTTCTTTTAGTGGTTCATTTACAGTATCTTAAGAGGCCAAAATATTAAGACAAAAGAACAATAAACCAAATGACTGATTTGTTGCTGTCCTTCTTTGCTTTACTTTTAGACAAAGATAGATAGGTGGCATGCGCCCACCTCTTATTTGTGTTACATGTTTTGATAAAAATATGAAAATTCAGTAGAAGCTGTGTATTTACAAAAGCTGTAGTTCAGGTTATCTCCAGATAAGGTGAAAGGAGATGTGAAGGAAGGGAAATAGAGTGGGTACACTGTGGACAGGGTGAGAGATGTGAACAGTAGTCCTATAATAGGATGTTAGTGATAGCTGCCCTTGCTAGGTGTAAATAGAGGACTAAGGCCCAGATCTTGTCCTGCATTAGGCAGCTTTGTGCTACTCTGGAGTCTTACCTGTATTATGACTGCAGTCCCAGCTACAAAACTCTAAAGCCTGCCTGCCAGCTATGTATGCATGCATAGGTCCCTAAAAGAAGGGGAATCAGGGGAGCAAGCCATAGACTGTATTTCTACACTGCAGTTGGAAACCTGCCTACCAGCCCAGTTACACAGAGTCATGCTAGATCTGCTCCAGCTAGCATGCTAAAAATAGCAATGTGGACATTTTGGGAAGGCAGCAGCTTGGACTAATCTCTCAAATCTAAGCCAACGTGACCCTTGGATTCAAGCTCACATGGCTAGCTCGAGCGGCCACCCATGCCATAATGTCCACATTGCTAGTATTAATGTGCTACCTTGAGCAGAGAGAGAGCAGCTCTGTGTACCCTGGCTGGAAAGCATACTCCTAGCTGCAGTGTAGACATACTCAGAGAGACAAACTCATGAGGAAGGGTCTATGCCAGGGGTAGGCAACCTATGGCATGCATGCCGAAGGTGGCACATGAGGTGATTTTCGGTGGCACTCATGCTGCCCGAGTCCTGGCCACCGGTCCTAGGGGCTCTGCATTTTAATTTAATTTTAAATGAAGCTTCTTAAACATTTTAAAAACCTTATTTACTTTACATAAAACAATAGTTTAGTTATATATTATAGACTTATAGAATGAGCCCTTCTAAAAACATTAAAATGTATTACTGGTACGCAAAACCTTAAATTAGTGTGAATAAATGAAGACTCGGCCCAGCACTTCTGAAAGGTTGCTGACCCCTGGTCTATGCTGTGCCTTCCACAGAGCTGTGCTCTATAATGCTTCTTCCACAATAGCATGGGAAATGTTTGAGGGACCAAGCAAGCAGTGGTAGACCCAGTGATGAGCAAATAGTCCATTAATTAAGCACATCTAATGCTCAACCCCACAAACTTACTTTTATTGACTTCAGGCTCTTTTCTGGCATTTTGTGACCTGGCAAGTGAAGATTCCATTTCCCTCCCCTCCAATCCCTGTGCATAACACTTGCTTAGTGGGGAGAGGATTAGTATATAGCACAAAGGAAACATTATAGAGTATGGGGTCAGAGAGAATTTTAATGTCTATAAGTGACTACTGCATAAATAAGTGCACACATGTCACTTAGTTCTGAATTATATCATATGAGAGTTATTTTAAAGCATCAGACGTTTTACAGTTTTTCTAATGTCCAAAAACATGGTATGTGATACAATCATTGAGGCTTTACTTTTCCCCCTGTTTACTGAAAATGGCCTATGGGATGTGTGGTCTTAATATTTCAGTTTTTTAAACAGAACCCAAAGCTCAAAGTGTACTATATGGGTTATGTTACTTTTGTGGCTTACCTAGGTTACAAAAACATAATAAGCAATAGAAAGAATCCACGTGAATATGAACTATTGCAAAAAAAGAACCCTCCCCATGCAAACTGCTACTTACAGTCCTTCCTGTTTGCAACATATTTAATGTCTTACCTTAATATAATTGACTCATAACCAAGGTGATTTCCATTATGAGGTTGAGTAAACTACATAAAGTATATTCCAGATATATTGAATATTGACTCTCTTTCAGTGCCAAAAACAGCTGGAAAAATATCAGCTGATGTTCAACAAACTAGAAATTGTTTGGCCATTATGCTGGTGACAGTAACAATTGCTGTCAGCAGCAGAGCTAGGATCACATTGATCCAATTAGTTTAATGCTAGACCAGATAGAGCTAGAGAAAAGCTGATCAATGTGTTCCTATCACTGTGTTCCTATCAACTTGGGCAATAGCGTTTGAGCTACTACAGGACAATTATATTCCCAGCTATGCATAGCAAAGGGAAAGAAAAACCCTCTATCAACACAGAAAGAAAATTATGAAATTCTAACCAGCGTATATAAGACCAACTAGATCTAAATACAAAAGTTTCACTATTCATGCATATAATGCTTATTAATGTTGTTCCAGAATACTAAAAAATGAGTGTCTCATTTTCTATAAGAAATGTTTTCATTAGGAAGTTGGATGTCATAAAAATCCTGAATTTTCACCAGTTTTTAGACGTATGTTGAACTGTGTACCTTTTTTGAGATTCTAAATTGTTCAAAAAAGTGTTGTTTCCTTCATGCTATCAGACCAGAGCAGAGCCAATGAAATATAATGAGAAAGGTTATTTCTGCAACATTTTCAGTGGCAACAAGAAGCAGAAGTGCTAGAAATCTCACAGAAAACTGGTTTGAAATATATCCAGCCCCATTTTGCAAAATTTATCTGGGCAAGATTCAGATAAGCACCCAAACTAAATACTTACCTGAACCAGGCACCTGATGATGAGAATTTGGCACAATTTTACATCTAGCACCAAAGCACTTCAGATGAGTGAAGCAGTCAGAATTATGCAACAGACTGAGCCTTCCAATAAAGAATTTGAAAAAGCCTGAAAAAGATATTCCATTGACTCAAGAAGATCTTCCTGTGTTGTACAAGTTCTGACTTCACAACTGTGCTAGCACAAATTTCACTTTCATTTTGACTATAGCTGTGCCTTCACTAGATAGAAGGGTGTGTTTTTTAACCCAAGTTAAGCTAATCCCTGTTAAAATCCAAGTGACTATAAGGCAACTGTAGTTTTAACCTGTTAACTGGGTGAGGAAAATCCAAAGGGGGGGAGCAGTTTACACAGGTTGAAACCATAACTGTAATTGCCCTGTCTTCAAAGCAGTTTAGTTAAATCAAGTTAAAAACTCATTATTTTCCTGGTGAAGACAAGATCTGTAAGATTGGTGGCTCCAAGTTTATTGCACGGGAAAGGCAAAAGAACAAACTTTCCCCAAGTATTTAAAAACATGATAAAAATGTTTTCAATGGCTATGAAACCAAAGGCTTTTTCTTTCTGATGTGATTACCAGTTGCAGTTGGTGTCCAGAATAAATGATAGGGTATCCAGCTAGATACACCTCAAATATCCCCCCATGCACACACAAAATTTTTAATCTCTCAAATAAAAACCACCAATCAACTGACTCATATGGAGTTCTTCCTACCCCACCTTGCCTACAATAAATAGCTCCTATGTCATAACTCCTAGAACAGCTCTCCTACTCATCCTGAAAATGAGCAGGCTCCCTGCCTCCCACTTCCCACCTGAAAAAAGCAACAGTAGTCTAACTGATGTATTTCCTACATTCCTCACTCCTTGCCTGGTCACAGCCTTCTCCGACTTCCCTTTTTTCTAGTTACCGTCCCCTGCCTACTTTTTCCTTGAAATCACAAGCTGCCCAGCTCCTCAGTCCTGCTTCAGCTTTTCCCCACTGGACCTCTGGTGCGGTTCCTGAAGTGAGAGCAGTACTCTGCAAAGGGGCTGCACCTTTTCACTCTTCAGGGCAAACATTTTTAAGCCTCAGCAGCAACTGTAAAGGCAGTCTTATTGGTAGAAGCCAGCAAGCTCCTCCGGTCCCTCCCTGTCCAGGGCTAGCTCTAGGCACCAGCGAAGGAAGCAGGTGCTTGGGGCGGCCAATGGAAAGGGGCGGCATGTCCAGGTCTTCAGCAGCAATTTGGCGACGGGTCCCTCAGTCCCTCTATTCCTCTTCGAGCTGCTGCCGAATTGCCACAAAAGAATGAAGCGGTGCGATTGAGCTGCCGCCTAAGTACCACCGATTGGCTCTCTTTTTTTGCTTCGCCGCTTGGGGCGGCAAAAAAGCTGACGCCGTCCCTGTCCATGTCTCTTCTGCACTCTGTGGATCTGGAAGTGGGCACTGCCAACCACCCCCAGATTGCATGCTAATGATGCACTGAATGGGCTACAAGCTGGCAGCCTTTTCTTCCCTCACAGCACTCTTCTCCCTCACCCCTTGAACTTCTCTCCATTATGCTGCTGGAAAGAAGGTCAGAAGAGAAAGATATCTGCCTCAAAGGGGATTTGTTCAAGGGAGGTGATTTAATTGGTGAGGTTTAGTCTCTTTTGCCTCGATTTACAGGACATTACTGGCTATGACTAAAGCACCTGGTTGTCAATAAGGGAGAAATATCTACGGTACCTTAAGTTATTTTTAAAGGAGGGATATGTTTAAAGTATTAAATATTCTTTAATCGTGTGCATGCTTAGCACTAAGTGAAGAACCCAAGAAATAATAACACCTCATTCTTATATAGCACTTTCCATCAGTAGATCTTACAGCACTTCAGTCTTAATTTATTTATCCTCAAAACATCCCTGTGAAGAAGAGGTTTTTATTACCTCCATTTTACAGATGGGGAACTGAGGCACAGAGAGACTAAGAGATTTGCCCAAGACAACACAGGAAGTCTGTGGCAGACTAAAGAGTGGAACCTGGGTCTCTCAAGTCTCATGTTACCGTCCTAATCACTGGACCATAATGCATACACAGTCCTACTTTACAGTTACAGGGATATCCAAAAAACACCATATTTGCCAAGAACAATAAAACAATTTCCCGTTCGTATGCAACACCACAATACATAATATAGCTAGTGTAAGAAACCTTTTCATTTTTTAAATCACTTTGTATTTATGTATTATTTTCACTTTGATTAATGTATTATTTTGTATTCCACATCTTAGGCTACATCTACACTACAGCTGGGATCAACACTCTTGAGATTGATCTACCGGTGGTTGATTTAGTGGGTCTAGTGAAGACCCACCAAATCAACAGCAGGTCACTCTCCACTCGACCCCTGTACTGTACCCCCAATGAGAAGAATAAGATAAGTCAACAGGAGAGTTTCTCCCATTGACCATCCATGGTTCAGACCCCGCAGTAACTTGACTGGTACGCTGACTCCAGCTACGTTATTTACACAGCTGGAGTTGTGTAGCATGGGTTGACTTACTACGATAATGTAGACATAGCCTTAGTGAAGTGCCACCTCCTCATCCTGTTGCCCTTCAGGAAGTGATTGTGTTACAAAGATCCAAACATACAATAATGAAAAAGGATTATAAAAATCAGGGAGAAAGTTGTCCACTCTTATTGACTTCTATCTCTGCGGGACTTCAACTAACATCCCTGCATGCTACTCAAACCAGTATCACTGGAGCACTAGAGAACCTCAGAGAAGAGCCAGAGGAAAAGCAAGAATCAACTGAAGGAGGGGACCAGTTACCTTTCTTACCCTCCCCACATCTTACTTTACTGAGGCCAAGGGACTCCACAAGGAAGGAGGTGCTATGTACTAAGACTTGTACTATTCCTAAATCCTTTGGGATGGCTCTGAACAGCCATAGGGTCAGTGCTGCCTGACATGGTAAGAAGAGCCGTCATAGGCGTTTGGGAACGACTGGCCTATTGTCACTCCCTCCTATTTTTCTTTCAAAATAACTAAAATATAACATCTGCTGATGGTATTCTGACCTAATTCAAGCTCAAACAACCTCTCGCCCAGATCCAAAAAAACAGGTGGCCCATTTGAGAGTTACTCATAGTCAAGAGGAGCAGTAAGAATGGTGGTTTTGGCTCAAACACTAGGTCTACTATATGGAATTAGTATTTTACTAGTGCCAGAGACAGAATAATGGCATTGATTCAAGCACTGATTCTGTTGTTTGGGATTATTTTTAGCGGCAATAGTTATGGACCACTCTTTTCACTATAACTATGGGTTATAGTTCCCTCTCCGCTGCCCAGAAAGAAAGAGTTTAGCAGCATGCTGGCTAACTGGCAAACAGCTATATGTGCTAAGTGTCTCTGTGGAAGATGATGACAAATTTGTGTGTGTGATATCTGATTCAGCAACAGAATGCACGACGTCACAAACTTTACTTAGGGTGGGGTGGGGAAGGAAATTACAAAAACAAGAGCAAGCACAGACTTAAAACGCATTTTTTGGCTTGCTTTCTTTTAGTTTCTCTGCTTTGTATCTTTTTTTCTTATGATATTGCAGTAGTGCTGAAAACAGATATGTTAGACGAGAGACAGGTCCAACTCCAGGAGCACTTTAAGGTCCATGAGACAGGGACAGTGTCATCTTATACATTTGTGAAGTGCCTACTTAGTATAATAAGATGCTGAGTTTGACATAAGCCTCTGGGAACCACAATAAAAATAAAATATTTTCAGGTATATTTAGGGTATCTGCAAGTAACACTATGAAAAGCTCAGGTATTTAATCTCAAATTGGAGACCATTCTGTTGGGGAAATGTATTATTTGACCACAATAAGTCAGTGTCTTAACTAACAATTAATCACTTTCTCTAGAATCTCTAATGATCTGAGCTTGCTCATGCTGTTTTTTTAACAAGTCTTTTTAAAGGACCTATATGCTCCTCTAGTTAATATTTTACCAAGTAATTTGTAAGCCTAAAAAGTCTTAGGTCAGTTAGATAATACCAATATCTATTACGTAGCCCTTTAATTTTAACAACAACCCAGCTGAGTAAAGCCTGCTGTAAAGGTGGGAAAACTGATACAGACAGGCTAAAGATCTTAGTCTTCCAAATAATACTAATTTGGGTTGCTGACCTGAGCAGATATTCTGGGCACTTGCAGTCTCTATTGCCTTTAATTGGAGGAGGAGATGCATTGACAATTTGGGCCTACATGACACTGAAACATACTTACAAACCACGTTCTTAAAATTCAAATAGACTAGCAAATGAGAGGGTCTAATATAATAATGAGGGTTGGGGAGAGAAATGGGAGATTAACAGTGTTCATTCTAAAATACACCTTTGGAAAAAAACATTTACCCCTTTGGAAAAAAAAAAAAAATCACTGAGGTGCTTTTCAAAATCAGGGAGAGATGGACCAAGATGGGCTTCAAAGTGTGTGTGGGGGAAAGCGCAAGTTCCATACACTGGTGCCCAATGCAGTAAAGGCACAATCACCTGTTGACCTAATACATGATAGTGACATCTCTAAAAAGTGGATATTTTGTGAATGTAGATAATCTGTCAAACTGAGGTTCAGGGAGCTCCCCAGTATAGCTCGGGGCTATAATGATAAGGGCATTCAAAGCTGGCAGTGTCAACTTAGAGTCAACCTGCCCCTAACTTAAAGAAGTCAAGGCAGCTATAACATGTTCAGACAAAGAGCATATGTGCTGTTGCATTCTAAACAAGCTGGAAGTAACAGGGACCCCTGCCGTGAGCCTCGCTAAGAGGGTATTACTATAATTAGGCCTCAGTCACAACAGCATCTGCTGCTGTTGCAAGGTCACCACAGGACAAATAAGGGCATAGATTTGGGTAAATTATGCAACTAGAAAAAGCACTTTTGTACTATGTAGGGCAGTTGGCATACTGTGGAAGAAGCATGGCCAGAAGTTAAGCTGAGATCCTTAACCTGGCTTACTGCCTCTGAACTAACTTGCCTTAAGAAGAAAAACCTTAAAGAAGACCAAAGCTGCTTCATATAGACAACTTCCACCAGTAACAATTGTAGGTTCTGATGCATCCAGGGAATGATAACAGCAGTGGAGAGAATGGACTACTGAGACCAGGCTGAGAGATATATAACTCTACGTTCTCAACTCAAAGAATAAGTCCTCTAAGTCTAGGCAGAATACACTGTACTTTTCATACAAAAGAAAATCATTTAAGTGCAAACAGGAACACAGCCTTAAAGGAACTGCAACCAGTGCCTCCGTAATTACACCAGCATTCTAACAAAATTGTCTTTTAAAACCATCACCTCAAAAGGCATTATATATATGCTGAATAGACAGGAAAGCTTAAGAGGTGCCGCATTTTAAATCTCTCATTGATAACATATATGTCCATTCTCGCAGATTGTCTGCTTTCTTCTGTGCATGACTGGAGCCAAGAACTCCAGCATCAAGAGAAGGTTTCTGGAGGAGGGGATAGACCTCTGCAAGTTTAAGAACAGTTTGCAGCCTTCCCTGGCTGAGGCACAGCCATAACACTTGCTTATAGAAAGATGGGAAAGGATCAGAATTGCAGGTGGTCAGTGTCAAAGAACCCAGAGGACATTGCATTTGACCAGCCAACAGGAGATAGTTCATCAGGTGCCTGTGATTCCAATAATCCAGAGGCCTTCTCCACCTCTGAATCAAACTCCGAAATCTATGCAGAGTGTAGCCAACACATCATTTGGAAGAATTAGTAAAGGGGTGAGGCACTGTGAATTTATCAGGCTGCGTACTGCCTAAAAGTTTAGCTGGGAGCTCTCTCTTTCTCTAGCTGGGTACAAGTAACAAATCTTAGCATCAGACCTAGCTCTTCTGTACAACTGTATAAAATCAATGTGGGTTAGATTGTGACTGTTGTGCTAAGTAGGGGGCAACACATAATATAGTGCTTATCTAGGAGAAGATCAGAGTCACAATTTGGCTCTTACTTCCTTTTTGGCTCCAGAGTGGAAATAATCTACACCAGCTCATTACTTAGTTACTTCTCTCCTCACACCAGTTTACCTGCATTGGCCAGCACTGTGGGGAAAGAGTGAGGCACAGTCAAAGGTACTGTCAGTTCCGACTGACCCCACCCATTGTCCATTCACCTGTGTGCAAGTGGAGTTGCAGCCTCACAGAGGCTACGACTTTGCCCTGTGTTAAGAAACGCAGAAGACACCATCACAAACTCAACATTTGCCACACTTTAGAGATCTCGGTATGCTAGTAGCTTCTAAATATAGGAAGATAATGTGGATATTGTTTATACATGTGGCAGAGAATGATCTATCATGTATTATATAAGCACTCATATGTACCAGCATAAGTTAGGGTGTAATTGGGTGAATGGGGACCCTCCATCTGGAAAACAGAGCACAGACCTCTTTTTTATGGAAAGTGGGGGGGGGGGACCATGTTTTTAAGTTTAATTACCCTTGGGAAAAGTGGGTTAAATTACAAGGGAAAGAAAGAAAAAAAGTTTGTGAATTCAAACAATTTTTGCAACTGTCCAAAAAGGTGAATTTCAAATAACCAACAGCACATTGCAACAGTAAACATTAAAAGTATCAGACAGACAAATACAGACACTTTTTATATAAACTATGTTACTTGTCTTTGCCTGATTTAATATTCACAGAATGCTTTTGTCTCTGAAAAGTTCAGAAACTTTGGGTTGTCATCACAGTAATAAAAAGCCTGCCCTCCAAACACAAAACAGTTTGCAATGCAAATTGAAAAAGAGAATTTCAAATCATGTATGATTTCTCTCAGCTATGACCCCCCAAACTTCCAGCTATTTTTTGTGATGAGACAGTCAATTACAAACGTGACTGAGTTTTGCATAATATGCAAAGTAACCAAAACCAAACATTTATTATATTGTCCCACAACATGATCAGAATGCTGACCATCATTAAAACATAACATTGTATCATTTGTACCTCTTGCTGATTAGTTGTTTCTCTGAATAAGATTATGGGCCAGATTGTGAGATTTATACACAGTATCATGCTAAGGGCAATACAGAGCAATATGGTCCTAAGGGAAGCTCTGGGACACACTGTGATTCAGGAAGAACAGCCCCTCTCTAAGCAGATCAAACTACAGAAAGAACGTATATAATGCATCATCCAATTGGCCTTGTCTACATTAGTCTTCCAGGAAGTATCCCACCATTGCATTTCCACTGAAGCAGCTCTATTATTATGATAATAGGAGCATTAACACCAATGGGGCACAAATGTTTTACCACTCTATTATGTAGACCTAAAAACACTTGTCTTCTATCTGCATTAGCACTCCCACTGTTGCTATCATAGGTGCTGGTGCAATGGTGATAATTTAAAAGTGGGAGATCTCCCAAAATATGCTAGTGTGGTCTTGTAATGGTGCAATGTTCTCCTCTCTCCCCTTCCAGCCAGCACAGGAGAGACCATAGTTATGGACTTGGTTCTCTCTCACCCCCTTTGGGATGATTTGTGCATGAGGTGTTACAAGGAGAGAGTAGTCACTTGGCTCATTAGACTGCAGGGACTGCAGTTTTCTCTCATCCTTGCACTGCAGTACAAAGAGTGTAACAATAAGTCCTGGTGTCCGTGGAGCTACATGACCCCATCACGCAATAAACGTAATAGCTTTCACAGGGAGGAGAAGGCTGTTTGTACTCTCCCTCCTCCCTTTTCAGAACAGTTTAGCCCTAAACAATAAAGTTCCAAACTCTGCCCTAAATTATACAGTTGTGTGAATGTAACTGAGGACTGGTGTTGGTCCTTCAATGACTATGTACTTGTGTGCATCCTTCACACTTCCTTATCCCATATGCTTATAGTACTAAAGTTAACCAATAATGCCAAGAGGAATAAAATAATCATTTAAATATTAAAATTTGTGCTACAATTGTCTCTGTGGAAGGATATATAAATTCACCTCTTATCACGCATCTTTAACAACAGGCTTCATGAATTGCTTTAAGGTTAATGTAAGGTTCCTTACCTATAGAATCATGGACGTCTTCTTCTTATCTCAAACTGCCATCAACTTGCAACTGTTTAACTATTTCTAAAACCGGAAACCATCTAGGTCACATGTCTTAAGGGTGCAATTGGTTTAATCTCCCTCAGCTTATAAAGAGAAAGAAAGCAGGAGGAAAAAAGTAAAATAAAACCACTTCCTGCAAAGCAGGAGCTAACCACCGTACCATTAAGTCACTTACATCTAAGTCTATAGAAGAAAACCTTGTGTCTTGGATAACAGGCAGCACAAAAACAGATTTTTCAGCTAAAATTTCTATAAATGTAGAGAATAGCATTAACTTTTTGCAGAAGGTAAATATGCAGTTTAAGAGGAAATGCTGTGAGGAATTGTGCTGCTAAGCCCTGAGACAACTTCCCTTTTCTTACTTTCTGTAAATGCTTTGAGTGCTAAAATAAAATGCTTGCAACAAATCTACTCATGCATTTTTTCAAATGGAGGTTTAATAAACGTGCTGCTTACCATGCAGTTACTTGGAGTCTACAAAACAATAATTCCAACCATAGTAAGTACTCAGAAGATTTACTAGTAAAGTTACTGTTTCAGCTTCAGGCTGGTTAAACCCACATTGATAAACATTTCTGTTTCTTTAATATTTTGTTTTAGCACATCCCGATGTGCCAGTTCTTAGAAAACTAAGCAAGCACATCTGCTTGTCTGGATTACTTCCTATGGTTAGTCTCAACTCTATTTCCTCACCCAGACAGGGTGAATCTAAGGAACGGAAATTTGGACAATTTATATCTTAAGAGCTCCACAAAATCCCACTTCACTACTTTATACCTCCATAAATAGCTTTCACACTTTCCATCACAAATTACTTTCCTCTGTTCAATAGAGAAGGATGAGATTTCTTCCATTGCGTTATCGATGCTTATTTCCTTGCTGAATGGTTATAAAAGGTCATCAAAATCATTGCAAAGTCTGGCCCTTTCAAACAATGCAGGACAGTCTGCAACCCTCTATTGATGCTCTTGGTAGGATATTGTAAGCAGGGTCTGAATGAACTCTCCCTTGACAGTTAGCTGGAGAGGGGGAAGAGACTTTAGGAGCAAACTCTATTTACATGAACATACCTACTGTGCATAGATATCCAGTAGACAGGAGCTGTGTAGCTCCAAGTGATCAGCTTTGGCTTGTACTGGGTTACAAATCACTTTAGTACTGAATGCAGGGGCAGTGAAGTGGTCTTATCAATGTTGTTGTCTTTATTGTATGAGTAAAGGGGAGCAGAACTATTCTTAACCTGTCTGAAATAAGGAGGTCACCAAATTGTCCCAAATAAGGAAGTCACCCTCAGCTGAAAGGACTTTGTTAAGCCAAGGACTCAAATGCCAGACCCCTATCAAAGTAAGAGAGGTGGTGACAGGTGTTCCAGACAGGAGCCATAGACTCTCCCTAAGGGTCCTTGGTCTGGTTTAACCTGCTTCTCCCCACTTTTCAAAGATAGAACTAAATAGGCTCCATTGGGAGTCTTTTGTTACATTAAGCCCTTTACTACTTTACCAGGAGCTGAAATCACTTGTGGTGGGACACCATTTCTACTCAGCCTCCTAAGAGCTGAAAATCACTAAGAGTTGACTATCACTGAGAGACTGACCTGCAGAGGTCAGAGCAGAAAGGCAGGTGGCAGCAGCAGGTGACTGATGGGTGGCTGGCAGGGCGGCCAGATGGGAGAGCAAGCCACGAACCTTCTTCCCTGGATGAGAGGTGAACTCACACAGATGTATGTCTGAAGCCTCGGTCCTCACTGACCAAGGACAATCACTTTGAGTGAGGTATGGTGTGGGATCAGAGAAGGGCACCGTAAAGGAAATTTTGGTTGTGGAACTCAAGAACATGAGGCTGAAAGCACTGCCCCACACACTCTGGGGCATGTCTATGAATCCTGCTTGTGGCATTTTCCCTAATTAATGTCAGCTGACTTCCTTCCTTTCATTAAAAGTTACTTTTCTACACTCAGACTCTATGCTTGTGAGTGGGGAAGTATCACCTCTCAGAGGCATCCAGGGGTGGTGTGTAATTTTCCCAAGTTACTGGAGAGGGGGAAGGGTCAAACTAGTTCTGTGTCCTATTGTTGACCAGGAACCCCTAGATATTCAACCCTGGTTGCTGCTGGCTCCACCTGGGAGAATGGTTACAATACTGTGGTTCTTTTGTCTTCAGCCACTGAAAGAGTAGCTCCCAACTATCCTCCTGACACCTGATGACTGTGAGTAAAATTCTAGTCCATCAGAATCAGGTGGAGGGAGTCTAGAGCAGTGGTTCTCAAAGCTGTTCCGCCGCTCGTTCAGGGAAATCCCCTGGTGGGCTGGGCTGGTTAGTTTATCTGCCGCGTCCACAGGTTCAGCCAGTCACAGCTCCCACTGGCTGCAGTTCACCACCCCAGGCCAATGGGAGCTGCAGGAAGGGCAGCCAGCACATCCCTCAGCCCAAGTTCTCAAAAGCAAGTAAGGGGTTGGGAGATAAAGGGAAAGTATGGTGGTGGTTTGGGAGTTCTAGCGGAGGGGTTGGAGGAGTGCAGGGACTCTTAAGAGCTAGAGAGAGCCTGGAGCACCCTGAGAAGACAGTGTGATTATTGGAGTTTGTGGAGTGGCCTGGAGAGGGAACTGGATGGAGGGGGACAATGGATGGTTACAAGACATTGGAACATCCTTCCCATTCATCCACTATCCCTATTAGTCTCCTTTTTTCTGTTCCTCCCTACCATCCTCTCCCTCCCCAGCCATCCCCACCTTTCATCCTTTGCCACCCACCCTGGTCTTTATTTTCTGTCCTCCTCCCTCTTCCAGCCTCTTGGTCTTGTCATCAGAGAACTTTGGCAGCTTGGATGTCACGGGGAGCAGATTAAGACAGACAGTTTGTCTACTCTGTGGCACAGCTGCCCAGAGTTCCCAGGAAGAGAAAATGCAAGGGAACCCCCTGAAGGGCTGCTGCATGTTTGACCTTTCTGCAAGGCTGCAATGACCAGCCACCCCGCAGTGACTTGTCACACTGGAATTAGGAGGCTGTTCTGAGCATAAGAGGCAGCATGAAAAATGGTGAGGTGATGAAGTGTTAATTAAGGCCAAGCATAGAGGCTTGGGTCGGGATGTATTAGGAGGCGAAGGCAGAGATGGAAGCAGGAGTGGAACTGCACAAGGTTTTAAAGGTGATGATGAGGAAATTACTATGGTTACAATGAATGAGAGTAGAGTCCTGTGTGAGACTATATTTAATCCCGCTCCTGTCCTGCCCTGCAATACCCACTGCCATTCCCATCTGGTCGCACTCCAGAACTCTACATTGGTCCCATGCAGGGTTCTAACTGACAGTTTTCCCAGGCAGAATGCTAGCAAGAGGATGGAATCTCCATTTGATTTTGCCTGGGGAACAATTTCAACCATTTTCACCCTGAGCAGGTCAATTGATTATCAAAAAATATGAAGTTTTGTACAAACTCACAAGTAATATGGGGTTTTTTATAGGGGTCACAGCAGAAAATAGGAGGAACTATAGCTCTCAGTGACTCCTATTTGTTTCTTATAAGGTATCTGAACTTTTCATCTGTGAATGCCTAAAAATTAGAGAGACTCTGAAAATTCAGCTGCAACACTAATCTTTTGTAATTTATAGATAGCTGGTTTAGCAATATTGAAATTTTTAAGCTATATTTGTGATATCTAACAAATCTTAGGAAAATATTCATGGGCACATCCCATGTAACTCTATGAATTTTCTCAGATTTTTCTACAACAGAAGCTATTTTCATCAGC
>NC_133778.1:58251531-58312947 GCF_003597395.2 Chelonoidis abingdonii
CAGCTGCAATCCACAGGGCCCTGGGCTGGAACCCAGAGTAGAGGGTGGGCCTGGGTTCCCTCCAAACCTCCCAACTCCTGATCAGACACAGGAGGAGCTGACCCAAACTGTGGGTTCCACAAGAGGAGAAGATCACTGAGGTGAACAAATCCGCCAATAAGCACAGGACCCACCAAGGTAGAGGAGGAACTTTGTCACAATACATACAGTAAAATTTCAGGCAACGATCTAGTAAACACTGTCTATCATATCCAAAACCTAAATAACCAGAAGAAGTGCCATTCTTTACTGAAAATGATTTGAAAATGTTAAATGTACAGTGAAAGGCAGAATTGCAGTTTGCTACATTACTTCCTCCTAATTTCCCTAGCATCCAGTTGGCAGTATTGCCAAAATACTATAAAAAGATGGTAGTTTTGCATATCGCTTAAACTTATGCAGTATGAGCTTCCTGTGTGATCTCTGGAACACTGAAACTGTGCTAGACTTGCACATAAGACCAGTTTAGTCAGAATGCAAAAGCTTTAAAATCCTAAGTAAGCTAAACAGGAAACAAAAACACAAAGGCATTACTTGAAACGGGTCACTGCTCAGAGCTCTACTCTTGCATGACTATTTAGGCAGGTGAAAGCAAGGGTACACAAATGTTGTTCTGCTACTGTCCTGACCTTTAGTATCTGGCGTTTGAAAAATCAGTTTGGTTATTCTTCATTACATAGCCACAGCCATTGCTGATTATACATATGCTGTTTGAACCAGGTGGTAGGTATCTGAATGTACACAAGCCACAGTTGAAAGCAGAAGAGATATTGTTACAAACTGTATAGACTAACAGCAGTCTATTAAGGATACCGATTGCCTGAGAGTTCTCACAACCTGAAATCTAATATTTGCCTGCATGACAAGTAATAAACAAAGGCTGCAGGAACATAAGATTCCTCCCATGGGCTGACAATTTCTAAGGGTGAGAAGGTGCTTAAGACTTTTTAATCTATTCAGTCCTTGGTCTCTGCTAAAACAGTTAACAAGGAAGTGAATCCATGCTAAGCGTAGTGTGACTTGTGATAGGAACATTAGGAACTGGAACAACTAATTTCACATAAGGCATTGAGTATCAGTCAGGAAGTTAACAGCTTTCATTCACCCCAATCTTGGCAAGAGCGAAGCAGACACCTAGAGGTGAATGGTTATATGTCACACTAAGCCAGCTAGCTCCAAAAAGAACTTTCAGATGGTCAGTTGATTTTAGATTAAAAGAAATTTGTGATGACAGAAAGGAAGAATGTTCTAAAGTTGTGCTTTGCAAGAATTTCACTGAAAAAATAAAATAATTCCTAAAAGACTTTGTGAAATTCAAGCAGCAATATTTAATGCTAAGTTTTGCCCATATTTATCATATATTGGTTAACATTTTCCAGATTTTTTAACACTCTTTAGAAAGTGGAGAAGCCAAGGACTGTATCAAGGTGGAAAATAAGTCATCCTGTTGCCCATAGCAGCTATCCCTCCAAGGCAATGGGATGGCAAGAAATGGAGAAAAGATCTGGCTGATGTTGCCTACACTATAGCTATTATGACTTAATGCTCAGATGATGCTTCATATGCTAAAAATCCTGTGAAAATATAAACTCATTAGTCCCTGTAAAAACACTTCCTGGACTGTATTAGCTTCATTTCATAGTGGCAGAGAAGTGAAGTGACCTGCACAAGGCTACTCAGCAAGCCAGCAGTTCATTCCTCTGTTCCATGCTGACATTCACACAATATATCAGTCTCCAGTACTTACATGCATTGTGGCAGAGCTCTGACCTTGCCCCTGTGGGTCCTGCACTTCTAGGCTGTTTATGCTAGCCTCAGTGGCTCACTATGACCCTCCACATAGCCTCTCTCTCTCTACGGCCAGGATTACAGTCTACTGAGCCCTTTTCATCATAGGCCAGCAAAGACTTTGGTGAGAGAACTCCCACGGTCTCTCTTATCCCTGGGAGCTCATTTCAGAACAGTTTAGCCTCCTGTCCTGACAGGGGTCTGACTTCCGCTCCCAGGAGATGTTCCTGTAGTGGTGGGTTGTGGGGAACATGGGCCCACCCTCTACTCCAGGTTTCAGCTCAGGGATCCTAATGGTAGCAGCTGTTGGCAGCCAACCTTTCACTGCCAGAATTACAACATTTCCCTGGGCCACTTCCCCACAGCTGTCTTGCTTCTCCCTTCTTTACCCTTACCTTAGGGCTCTCTTACCGATGGTTTGAGGGTGTCTTCATTAACCAACCCTTCAGCCACACTTCCTCTTCCCTGGCTCTCCTCTGCCTGACTGGAGTGAGCTCTTTTTATAGTATGAGCAGGGCCTTAATTAGAGTCAGGTGGTCACACTAGCTTAATGGCCTCATCTGACTCTTTGCAGATTAATTAGAGTCAGCTGTTCTCATTAGCCTGGAGCAGCCCCTGCTCTGGTCAGTCAGGGAAAAGAAAACTGTTAATCCAGTGACCAGCATATCTGCCTCCTGCTATTCTGCTGTACCCAACTGGCCTTGGTCTATCACAGTATATACACAACAATTTATTGCTAGCCATAGCATGCTGTCCATGTAAAAAGTTACATTTCCACCGAACAACAAATACTACTTGTGACAGATATGCTAATTTCCTCTACGATCTTTGGGTGATTGTATTGAATTAAGTTCAAATGGCTTTAAAATACACTGTATTATAAATGCAAAATTTATGTATTATGTGGGATTGTATGCAATTTCCCTAGTGGGGAGATGTGGCCAGTGGGAAGTGTTGTGAGCTTCAAAGGACTATTTTAAACAACATGCCAAATAGGAAGGAACTTTTGGGACAACCCAAGTTAAGTAGGAAATAGCAGGGAGGTGGTGAATGCAAATTTCCACCTCTGAACTCAACCTTCTGAAGCTGTGCCCTGAGAAGAGAACCATTTTCTAACTGACTAACTATTAAGGGTCTCTGAAGATCAAGGACATAAGATGCATAAAGAAAAAGCTAACCTATGCATGGGGGTGCATGTTCTACGTTAACAGCTGTTAGGAACTTGTAATCACAGAAAAAAATGTGTTCACCTACTTGGGCCCTTGTTGGTATTGTGAGGGGGAGGAGGGGGAATCTTTGGTAGGCTTAGCATTTGTATAGGTTCTTTTATGTTTTTAATGTTTTCCCTGTAATGCTTTCATCAGAAGAATAAATGTGCTTGCTTAGAAAGAGCTGTGTGGTAACTTATAACTGTGGGCAATTATGACATTTATAGCCTCTGAGGATAAGGCAAAGACCAGATAGAGACAGGCTTAGGTAGCCTGACTTGCTGGGGAACTCTCAGTATAGGCAGGGAACTGTGCAGCCTAGAATAATCCTGGTCAGGAAGGAGAGAGAGGTGGGCCTCTGCACAAGAGAGGAGCCAGGAGCCTAGAGTGGGTGCCTTTACTGGACAAAGGAAGGGGAATACAGGTGCAGTTGCCCTGAACTGTGGCATGACTCACAATAGGAAATCATCGTATTCTTAAAATGACATGTGAAGTCCCATTTATATCATACCTTTAGCTTAAAGTGCAAAAAGGTGTGATAAGTGTTTAAAAATAATCTTAATTCTTTAGAAGTTATGTATGGCATAAAATGCCTCTCCTCAACAACAGTCACAACAGTTCAATGCGTAGCACAATGAAGAGCTAAATTTTGGAGTGACTTATGGTCATAAATGTACACTGGACAAGGTGACACTCCTAAGTTACCTTGGGCTAAAATTAGAGCATCTCTTGGTGCTGATTTCAGTGTCAGACAAAAGCTTTGGATACAACTGTACCTTGAAAAGTGGTCTAGACGTTTAGAGTTGAGTTATATGAAAACTTTGTATCTTACTGGATAAGACTCTTTTGTTGGCTCAGTTATATAAGGAAGAGAAAAGAATAAATTTCAACTCTTCCTCCAGTGTATACTTCTCAATCCCAACCTATTTACAAGGTATATTATACTATTCTTACACTCCATATTTCCCCAGCCCAAATAAATCTGATTTTTAAACTTTTTATATACATATATTAGAAATGAGAAAGTCAGTGTTAATGAAATTTGCATGTGCATAAAATAAAATGTTACATTAATCCCAGCTTTTTTGTATTTTGGATTTGTACCTCTTACTTTGGGCTACTGTCAGATATTTTAAAGGCCAGTGTCACATCTTTGTGAATTAGGAGACAAAAACACACCAAACATCTTTAAACTAAAACTGTACTAAAAACAAAACGGAAAAAAAGGAAAAACAAATATATGTTGATGCATTATTTAAAGACCATTTGACTTGGTTTATCAGCACGCAAACTTGAAATACACTGCAAACATTTCTGTGATGTTAGATCTTTTTATACTAACACTGCTAGTGAAGAAGGAGTACAGGAGTGTCCAAAAAAAAGGTAACTGCACATCACAGAGTAAAGGACTTTAAAACAAAAAGACATATTGTTTCACCGTACTTTTATATATGGCTCCATAATGAAGGTTGCAGCCAGGTTCAATTAAAAGCCTTCTTCAAAGCACATCTCTCTTCTTACCAGCATTAGCTGGGATGAATTGTGACCAGCTACTCTTCATACAAGTGATCATTGCAGCTAGGTGTTGAGAAAGCTGGGATATGCTGCCATTTATATTTGACATCAAGACAGTATAGAAATAATAGTACTTCTGGCACTTAAGCCCATGATGTTTCCATCACTATCTCAATGGCTTTATATGGATGCTGAATAACATGAGGGAGAGGGCTGAGCCTTGTAGGACTCCAATGATAAGGACCAGTTGCCACTTGGTTCTTTTTGAGAGGAAAGATACGATATGTTTCAGGATATTCCTGTTTATTCCTGCAGCCTCTTGAAGGACAGGAATATTAAGTGATGAAAGTATCAAATGCTATAGACAGGCCCAATAAGAAGTATAGATACACTGTGCTGCAAGGCACATAAAGAGTTAATGCAGTTCATACCAAACCTGGCAGCAATGCCAACTATTTGTGTCACTTGGGGGCTATTACTTGAAAAGTATTTACCTATATGGTAGTCTCTCTGTAGTCTTTGCTCCTGCCCACACCATAACACTTGGCGTCTGAACTGGTTGGATGCCACCTCCAGGAAAAAGACAAAGAAACAGAGGGAAAGGAAGAAAGAGTATGTGAAACTTCTCTATGGAGAGAGGGTGGTTTTCTTTCTTCATTTCCAAAAACTGGAGCAGCTCCCAGAAGAGGCTGTGCTGCTCCAGCTGAACTGAGAAGAGGAGTAGAAGGACAGGTCAGCTTGCTAAAGATTGTAGTTATACTAAATTACTGGATTCAGCACCAAGTTTGTGAAAAAAAGTAGTTCAGGGTCCTTGAAGCAGGTAGTTGGATTAGAAGATGATCCAGGATGTCCATCTCCATTATCTTCTGTGATTTCTTTACTTGATCAGAAAATGAAAGGATATGTCTATACTTTCTTCTTCCCTGGAGAACTACCTTTGGAAATATTACTCTTTATTTGGAGGGTCCATATGAAATAGTTTCATGCTTGCTAAGTGGAAATGATTAACACTTCCAATTAAAAATAATATCCAAGCTTTTCCCTTGCTGCTGTGTCCCCAAGATTTTTAGTTCCCTCTGCAGTGTGGAAAAGGCCCCCATAGTGAGAGAAACTAAGATATTGAGACGCGAACAAGCAGTTGATAGAAGTCAGGGGAGACCTGTTCCCTCCCTGCAAAATGTAGTGAACCTAAGAAAGGAAACTAAAACCAATATACTAATCTCTGATAGTCTGAGCTAAAAGGTCTTTTACTTTAGCAAAACAAATATTATTTATTTGTGCATTACCCCAGTAAAAATGTGGGCACCACTGAGATTAGGGCCTCATTGTGCTAGAGGCTATACATATAATAAGAGAGACCATCCCTTCCTCAAAGAGTTACAGTCTAAATAGACAAGACAAAAGAAGGATTATTATCCCCAGTTTACAAAAGGGGAGGAAGAGATTAAGTGGCTCATTCAAGATCACACAGAGACCTTGTGGAACTGAGCTAGGATCACCTAACCACAAGAGAAAAGACCTTCTTTCCTCTCAAAATCTAGCCTCACCTGTATTATCTCCTTTGTACACAGATAAGTTTGTAAAAACTTCTCCTAGTATATGGTTGTTTTTGCAGCAGACCATAGTGTCACACCTCTAACTACCATGAGCCAGATCCTCGGCTAGAGTAAATGGGCATAGTTCCATTGACTTTAATTCAAAGGCCTGCTAGCACAACTACAAGCCACCTGGACCCCCAACCAATAGTCCTCCATGCCATCCTACTCTTCACCCTCAGTATGTGCCCTCTCAGGATTCTTCCTTGGTATATTTGCCCTATTTCCTACATCCCCATATCCATGTCAATCTACATTTATAAATATTTACAAATAATTTTTGAACTTGCCTTGTATAGCCGTGAAAACAGCTCTGCACAAATATTCAGCCAGCCACTTTAAATTAAACTGTTGTTGTAGAGAGCATTTTTCCACTATGGTCAAACATACTGGGAATCATACTCCTTTCAGACACGTCCAACCCCCGCCAGGCAAACTCCAGATAACGTAGGTTTTTATTTTTCCCTGGTTGAAGCAAGATGAACAGCTCCTACCTTACAGTTTTTAAGCATGACAGTCCTCTAGTTTCTCATCTTCTCCTTGTTTCCTGACCCAGTGGCCTGACCAAGAAAACATTACTTCTTCCTTTTCCCCATCAGGGCTCCTCCTTCAGCATTCCCCTTGTTTCTTCCTTTATAATCGTTTTTAACGAGCCCCTAGTTAACCCTTTCCTTGTCAAATTTAGAGTGAAGTATCACAAACCACCACCATGCTGCTGGCATATTCCAAACCTAAAGATGGTGTAAATGGTCATGGGAGGATCACCCCAGTATAAGGGGTTCTTTTAATGTTAAACAGCCAGGATAGCAGCTCTTACACCTTCTCTGCTACCAGTATAGGGGACAGGATAGGGAATATGGCCAGGACTATATACCATGCTGATTTCCTAGAGGCTGTTGCTATAAATTAAAGCATCCTCATTCCCCTGTGCTGTGTGCCCCGCATCCAAAGCAGTGGATCTGGGCCCATGTTTAACTTTTAGCAAACTTTCCAGACAAACTATAGTGAGTCACAGGTGGCAACCACATTTTCAGGGAGAGAAGAGAGAGAGGATGAAAGGTACAGTGCAGAACATGCTGTCTCATGGTTTGGAACTGCAGTCACCATGCTTCAGATCCCCTGTCAATGCCCACAGCCAGGAGTGTTAACATAATGGTCCCTCTCTAGAAATGAAATGTATTAAGCCCTCACAAAATAAACAGATAACTCCTTTGGCCCTTCCAGATTCAAATCCTTCCTCCCTCATGGTCTCTACACATATTTCAGGGCTAGAGGCACCATTTCTATTGGCTTTTCAGAACCCTCAGAGCAAAGGAGCTCTCTGTCAGTCCCACTATGGACCCCAGGCCTCTTTGGAGACAGCTATCCCAAAATTTCTTCCTAGAACTTCAACTCAAAATCCTTCTTTCCTTGGGACAGGGTCTCCACAACTCATTTTCTTGGGGCTGTGCATGAATTCGGGCAGGCTTCCCCAGCCTACTGTCATTTTTATTCTTCCAATGAAGAGCTTCCCTGCAGGTCACCCCCAACTCTAGACATTCGTTCCCTATTTCTTGACTGAGCTATGAGCGCCCCTTTATAACTTTAGCCAGTAGTCACATAACTCAGGCACCTGGGCCCCTTTTCCCAATTTGGTCAGGTGATCTTCCTCAGAACTACATGTTCTTAAAGGGGCCATGACTTAGAAGAAGGTCTCCACTACCCTTAAAGGAGACAGGCCATCTTTTTTTTTTTTTTAATAGAGCACTTTGAGTTTGGGGGAAAACCCAGCTCTTCAAGGTACTTCAGCACGTGCATAACCTTATGCATGTGAATATTCATGTTGTTATGCACGTGCAGAAGCACCTTGCAGTGGTGCTCATGCATATGCCAGAAGGCAATGGACAGAATGCAAAGTAATCCTTAAAACCATGCAGTGGCTACTAATGCTCCATAATGTTATGGCTCACTCACTACAAAACAGTACCTCCTATCAGATCTAGCATATGTATTACATGCTTACTGAAATTTTAAATATGATATTAAGTTTTTTATATTATATGAATAGTTTAAAAACAGTCAGCAGTGATTTTATGAGATCAGCTTGATAATAGATCCCTTTATCCTTCCATTCTAAAGATTTTTTTCCCTCTTCTTAGTATTCAGGGCAGGGTGCACATAAGTCCCCCCTGAATACTGGGAAAATAAGCCCCTAAATTAATGACTGTTGAACCTCTTTCAATATAAGCATTTGAAAGAAAGATACTTAAGGGAAAAAGAAAATGACTTTTTTCCTGATCTTTTGAAGACTGAATGATTTCCCCCCATTCTACAGAAACAGATTCCAGACTAATTTTTCCTACTAGAGGCTTTAAAGTATAAAACTCATCAAACATCTTGTCCTCTGAGACAATGTCATCTAAGTTCAAAGGATGTATAGCCCTGCACAACTGATGTCTTATTTCAGAGCTAACGCCTTAGCTTTCATTGAATGTTTGATTTGATGAAATTAAACCAGTTTTTACACATTCTCTAAATATGAAAAAAAAATTAGAAGACACAGCTAAATCTCATAGATCTCTGGAAAACATTATATATATAATAAGAATATTTAACCAGGGGTAAAACATTCTTTTCAATCCATTTATGCCTATCTTTTTTTCAGGATAGATTTATAAGATACTGTTTTTTGCAGTTACTTTTTAAAGATTCTTATGACTGAAAACAAAAGTCATGCACATTATTCATTTTAATGAATGTTTTTCACAACAAAATACCAAAAAGAAAATCTCTGCATTAGAATCGGGTTCTGGTATAGTCATGGGTAAACATTAAGGAGTTTGGAGATTTTGTTTGGTCTGGGTTGCTAAAACAAAAGTCATTCGGAAAACCTCAAGATAACAGACCTCATTGTCTGAATTTTAGTAATACTGACTGAAGTTAGGCTTTTCTCACAATATTTCCAGACTTTTGAGGGTATTTTAGTTTTCTGTCTCAGCTGAAACAAGAAAGTGCAAAAATAGGTGTTATAGATCCACACTTCCTTTATAATTCATTGCTCCTAGCAATGGAAAATGAGGGACTAACTCCACCTCCACCCTGAGGTGGAATAATAATCCTTGATTAATTGGTTTAAGTTGTAAATTTGAATAAAGAAGTATTTCTTTTTTCCCAGCCTCACCCATTCTCAGTGATTTTTTTCAACCCTCTTGTAGCATGTGATGCTTCAGTTGAGAGGACACTATAGCAACAGGAGAAAATTAGATGCTGTAGGAGATTTGAAAGTCTATCAACTCTGAACCAGCTACTTATGACTTCACTCTATAATATTTGTGTTTAATGATGGAGTGTGAGATTTTCAAAGGTACCTAAGTGCACAAATCCCAAAGATTTTCAGTGGAACTTACACTCCTAAATCACTTAGGCCCAGATTTCAATGGAAGTTAGCTTTGAGGATATGGGCTCACTCAGTTATCATATTTATACAGTGACTTTCATCTAGAAGATTATGATCACACATACAGGAGGCAACACCATAAATAGTTCTTACTAACTAACTTTCCTTCATCCTTCTAACTCCAAGCTGGGTAACCCACTGATTTGGTCCCTTGTCTGCTCACTGGACTCCAAACCATCACCTGCAGCAGTCCTGAAGTGCATGCTTCTTTCCTTAGTCTCACCAAGCCTGAGTCCTAAACCCAGCTGCCTGTCCCCAATCAATAACTCTTGACTAATTCTTTAGAAACTTCCTTGAAGTGGCTCTTCTTGGTCCTTTTCTTATTGGCTCCAGCATTCAAGGTAAGAGACATCCAAGGCTCAGATTGAGCCAATACACATGGCACAGCATGCCAGGACCTCTTTTATGCTGTCCTTCTTGTTCTCCAGAATTAACTCTTTCACTTTTTTAAAAAAGTATCTAGCCCTTATAATTCCGGAGATAAACTCAGGTCACATTTTTGAGGCTAAGGAATGCAGTGATGTTTGCCTGTGCCTGAGAAGCTCAGAGAATAGTCCTAAGAAGTGAGGTCTACTCCATGGTGGTAACTCAAAAGCCCAGCAATACTACTTTCAGTAGCAACATTGTTAACTCACTGCTCATCAAGGCATGTAAGGAAGAAGAAAGAGGATCATGTTATGCAGATCTGCACAGCATGCCACAAGATACAGCTCCTTTTTGGCAGCACCAGTGAGTAGGCTTGGGAGAAACCACTACTTCCTCTTTACCTGATCAAGAAGGAACCAAGTCCACGGAGCAACACACAAGGACATTTGATTTTCTCATGGGCAAGGCAAACTCAAAAAGTCCATCAGGACATATTTGCCTCCCTGGGAAGAAGACACCTGAGGAGCCCAGCACACCTCACAGATGTTTTTGTACTCCAGTCAGGGGGAGATGAGCCCAATAATCCTGGAGAGCATGCCTAGCCTTATTTTTAATAAAACTGTGTATGGCATCTCCTTTGTGACGAGCTTATTTTGTGGATGGTACTTAGGAGAGTACAACTACTCTTCTGTGCTCCAGTCAGACCCTTGGAGTCATCATGCCTTGCCTTTCCTAGGCTGGGTCCTTAGAATCTCTCTCCCTCTCTGTGTGCCAGAGATCTTTCTGCTCACAGAAGATAGCTTCTACATTTCCCAGTTCTCACATCAACCTCACCAGTCCAACCCCAATGCTGCAGCAGCTCAGTCCAGGAAAGACAGTAATAACCCTCACAGAGTCAATGTTGATAATACTTAGCATGTGTGATGGGTGGCCCTTCACAAACAACTAACTTCTCTCAAGAGACCTGCATCCTGCTTTCTGGGCAGGAAGTATCATTATAGGAAAGTCTAGCAGCATCTTCAGAGAAGTGCTGACATTTCCAAGTCCCCTAGTTGCAAGGATCTGAACTGCTCAAGTAGCCTAAAAATAGACCAGCACTGTTGGCATCTGTGACCCTATTTTAGGGCATTTGATTTTGTATGTGGAAAATAAAGTAAAATACTACACGGGCATCCTAACAGGTGCATTATCATTTTTTTAGTTGAATGACACTTCCATTCTTATCTTTCTACTTCCTATCTGAGAAACTGTTTGTTTTCAGTAATACTTTGCACTTCCACAGTGGATTCCATTAAAAATAACCAGACAAGCAAACACTTACTGACCCACAATATTTGACTGTACCACAGTATTCTCTTTACATAGAAGGTAAATATATCACAGAAATTTTACCTATCAAGGGTGGGGCTTGTTACATTATTTTTTAAAATGATGTCTCATTAATAGGACCTTTCATGAACATATCCCAGAGTATTTTGCAAACATTAATTGCCAGTAAGCCTCAGGATACACATGTTTTGCTATAAAGTGAACCTAAGAGTCCCATCCCATCCTCCCGCTGGAAGCACTACACAACACTCTCTCCACTGTAAGGGATATTCTCAGTTCTGTTGGTGCTCCATGTAAGTTTGAAGTCCATACAAGATGTTGCAAATGGTATATGTCTGGGCTTCCTAGATTGGGCCAGGATGAAGGCCCAAAAGACAGTCATTACTGTCAAATTTTGGTGGAATCACCAGCTGGTTTTGTGTTGTGCTCTTCTTATTTAAGATGTGTGTTAACTAGGAAATTACTGGGACAGTTTCCACATATATCTTTGTATTTATACTTGGCAATGATATTTTACTTTTATTTATTTTATTTCTGAAGAAGGTTGTCAGCGTTCCTTGTCCCCACATATACTTTGGAATCCTGTATAAATCTTATCCACATCTTCAAGTCACTTTGAGTAATGATTTGATATGCCTCTTTTGCACTGATGCTGGCTCATAGCAGAAGGAAGTTTGCTGGATGGATATACGATTTGGTCATATTTTAACATTATGACAAAGTATTGAAAATCTTTCTGTAAAATGCATGTAAGAGATAAATAATACTCTGATTAACTTCCCTCAGTGAGTGGCTATAACTTGACTGTGGGGTACAGTGCATATAATGTAACAACTTTTTGGATACATATTTTGAATGCAGGATTTGTTCCTTATTTTCTAAAGCAGTTTCATATTGTTTGATTAATTACTGAACATGGAGATAAAGGGAACTTTGAAATTCATACCTTGGAGTATTAACGTGTACTCAGGACTAGATATAAATGTCAGAGAGAAAAAAGATCTAATGAACTCTTTATTGGCAAAATACAGTATTACAACTGCATAGAATTCTAAATGGTTTGTAGCTAGCATGTGACTTCAAATCAAAATAACCATAGGGATGCTTACTTACTACATGAACTTTCATCCAATGTTGATAACCTCTTCTTTGGGGCACTGTAGAAGACATTTGGTGTGCTAGAAGTTGTAGCAGCTAGTCATTTCACTGAGGTTTAGTAGATTTTAGTAAGGTTAGCAAATTGGCCAGGAAAGAAGCAGTGTAGCCATACAAGTACTTTTCTTGCTGGAAAATTACAACACCATAAGTTTTCATTTTCCCTGATGTCTTCCCTGCCATAATAATGGCTTCAGGATTTAAATCCTTTGCTGTTATTGTGACTTCAAAGCCATAAAACTGCAATTGAATGAAGCAGTTCATCTGTCATTATTCAAATATGAAGCAATTATGATGAAATAAAGATAGAATTCCACTGAGAAATACCTCCAATCAATTTTCACTTATATTTAACTAGAAACATAAAATGATACTTAGACAAGTAAGTTAGGTAATAAAAACTAGGAACATAAAAATATGAATTGCTGACCTATAACTTATTCATTTCTGAATGTTAGAAGCCCTGTAAATATATTTCACAAATATTGACAAAAGTCTATGCTTAGCACGGAAAATTATTCCTCGGCTGCTTGGAAAAAGTGACCAACTTCTGTGGGTACTAAGGCCAGACCCACAAAGGGACTTCGGCATTGCAATGCTCAGCACTGATCTGTAGGCACCTGGAAAGTCCCTGTACAATGTACGTGGAGAATTAGGCACCTTGGAACGTGATGCACAGAAGCCAGCACACCAGGCAGGGAGCCACCACAGTTAGCCAATAGGAGACACTGATGAGAAGAGTGTGTCCTAAGCCTCCCTCCTCTTAGGGAGTTTGGCACCTACTTCTGCTTGCAACCCACAACTGGGTGCCCCTCTCTCAGAATCAGGCAGCTCAGGGACCTAAGTAATTTCTTGCAACTAATGCCACATAACCTGGTAGGGGAGGAGGGGAAGAGAAGTATCTTATAATCTTGAGCTCAGTTTTTAGGGTACTCACCTGGAATGTGGAAGATCCCAGGTCAAGTCCCCACTTTGCCTGATGAGAAAAAGGGATTTGAACGGAGAGCTGCTATCCCTAAGGTGAGTGCCATAGCTACTGGACAGTAGAATCGTTCTCACTCTTTGTCAGGCCCAATTAATATTTCATTAAAATGGAACTCCAATAGGAGAGATTGAGAGTTCCTCAGATCAGAATATCCCATGGACCAATGGTATTTGGTACAGGCACTGATTTGCACCTCTGATTTTCCCAAGGCAGCTAGGGACAGCTATGAAGCCAGGTTTCAGAGGGACCTGAAGCTGCTGTAGAAGAACAGGGCCTCCAGTAACTCCTTCAGTGATCATGCACGTCTTGGGAGATGAACAACTTCAGGGGACTGAACTCCCTGTTTGTTCTGGAAGGAAAACTCTACCTTCGGTCACCCCCTATCCTTCCAGTTACAATATCTGTACAAAATTCTGCAAGTAGAACCTGTGCAGTTTCTACTTCCCCAGGGTTTTTCAGGAGTTGTGCATGATCTGAGCCCAAGTAATTAAGGAAATCTACACAAGAGTAAATTGTCCTGTTCAGAGAAGGATGACACACACAACTGACAGACTCCCCTTCTCTTTGCTATGAGATTCCCAAATATTGTCACAAATCTCTGTCAGTCCCATGGCATTTTTTTCAACACTACCAGAGTATTTTTAACCTCCTGCATCTTTAGATCCTTACATCTTGTAGTTTAATTTGAAAATGTAATTTCTTCCAACCATCCTAAAATTAAATCTGATCGCAATTAAAATCCAGTGGTACTGAATACTGAATTTAAATCCGAGACATAATTAGCTAGAAGCATTTTGGGGTGTATACAACTAATTACTTTAGCACATAATTATTTCTGATTTTAGTTTGACAATCATAACTAAAATCATTTGAAAATGTAGTTTATAACCTTCATTTCTTATACAACAGTTTTTCCACTAGATCTTTTCATTGAATAGTATGTAAAATACTGACACCTAATGTTAACTTTCAGTATTATTCATTTAATATTACTTTTGTATTGAGTTTGTGGAAAATATTTAAAATTAATTGCTGAACTGTAATTTTACTTTGGTAAAATCTTTATAGCCTCTAACATTTTAAACATAAGATGTTTGGAAACATTATGGATAAGCAGACACTGAATATATGTAAGAGAACAGGGGTTGTATTTGTCCTCAGGTTTCACTAGTGGAAGTAAGAGTATAAGTCAGAAAAGCTGAAGCATCAAGTGAATTTTGCTCTACCAAACTTCACTCAAATAGAATATACATCTATGTACATAGAATTAGCTAGTTAATGTTTACCCAGATGTTTTTAAGTGCCACAGAAGGGCAAAGTATGTAACATTCATTAACAAATTGTTTTCAGGTCATCGGTTGAGCTCTACAGGGAACAGGAAGAAATTTTCCTTCCTCTCCCTGCATGTTGCCCATGATCCAACAAAATATTTAGGCACATGATTATTTTTAATCACATAAGGAGTCCTATTCAAGTCAATGTGTTAAAAGCGATGCAAATTCTGAAGTACTTTACTAGACTGAGACCACAAACTTGTATCTCCCACTAAACCAAAGGGACCAGTACCTGCTAGTGACTGGTCTTCTAATAGTTATTTAGGACCAGGTTCCAACACTCCTACTTATCCCGAGTAGTCTACTTGTTGAGTAGTCCTGCTAAAAATCAGTTGGACAACTTGCTGAATAAGGTTTTGTTCAGCATGAGTGGTGGTGTCAGAATCTGGCCTTTTATTAGTAAACTTACTAAACATTATGTGGAGGACAAATTTGTGGTTACTCCACAGTATTATCAGCAGTGTGGTTGCTTCACAGGTGCTAGCAGAATTTCTCTTATGTTCTATGCCCTATATCACATTCAGTAATTCTTTTCATACACTACACTATATCTGCAAAGGTACTTTTCTAACTTCATCACATTATATGCACTCAGTCTTCTCCCACCTACAGAATGTCCTGATTTTATAGTGAAAATGCCTGTCCTTTAATCAAAAATGAAAACAAAGCTGTAACCACTGATGCACAGATACCTGAGCTGAAATTCAGTAAAGCTTCTTTAATTAAAAAGAAATTGTTTTAATATCATTGTAACTGCTATATCATCATGCTTCCCAGACCATTAAAAATCTTCTATTCCTTATATTGGTATTATATACATTGGTGGTCTTATTTTTGGCATGCACTGGTAATATCAATAAATGATTTATTTTGTAGGGTTTTTTTGGATGAACTGACCAGAGCTACTGAGCATTACATTCCCTGAAACTGGGGTAACATTAGTCACTGATACCACCACAACTGGTGATTTAACCATCACGTTGCTCTACTCTTGGATGGTTTCAAATCATGATAACATAAGGGCAATTGCTGTTCTATTCCCCATAAATCCTGGGGGAAATACAAGAGGCACAGGACCAGAGCTTCAGTATTTGATCCAGACCTAATACATAAGGCTTTTGGGGATCCCCCTGCCATGCCCCCTTAATATAGGAACATCCCCCACTAGTCTTGTTCACTGATGTATAGAGGTGCGTCAGAATAGGTGGGGATGTGGAGGGCATGCCTAGTGCTTTGGGAATCCTACTTTATGGAATGGTTTTTACAATCCAAAGCAGTTTAGTCCAAAGGCCTCCCCCACTCTTCTTTTGGCTTAAAATTCCAATAAAAAGAAGCTCTGAAGTTGCACGAGAGGCTATTTTCAGGAAGTATTGACCAGCATGTGAGATGTGATATTGCCTGCCCTGTTTGACATATCCTTGAATTACAGATAATCACATATACCAGGGGTCGGCAA
The DNA here is from genome assembly GCF_003597395.2 of Chelonoidis abingdonii. NCBI lineage: Eukaryota > Metazoa > Chordata > Testudines > Testudinidae > Chelonoidis > Chelonoidis abingdonii. The sequence goes on from NC_133778.1 coordinate 58,267,738, forward strand.
CCTCTGGCATGCAGCTTGCCAGGGTAAGTATCCTGGCAGGTCGGTTTACCTGCGGTCAGCAGATTTGGCCAGTCGCGGCTCCCACTTGCTGTGGTTCACCGCTCCAGGCCAATGGGGGCTGTGGGAAGCGGCACAAGCCGAGGGATGTGCAGGCCACGGCTTCCCGCCACCTGGCCCACCAGGGTGCTTACCCTGGCGAGCCATGTGCCAAAGGTTGTTGACTCCTGACATATACAAAGTTCTTGTCACATGAGAAAATTTCCCCATTAAACTTAAATCAGTTTTTAAATTGATTTGATTGAACTGGGGCAAATCCCTGTGTGGGTGCTCATATTTGAGTTTAACAGTAGGTTACCTTCTTTTTGTCAGACAGTGGGGTGTGATTAGCCATACCTAGTGGTTTGAGCACCAGGCAGTAGATGGATTGCAGGACCAAAGTCAGAAATCAGAGCAGAAAGTCAGAGCCAGGTTACCTGGAATTAGACAATATGGGAACGGGGCTGGATCCAAGTCGAGGTCCAAGACAGGCGCAAGGATCAGAACAAGCAAGCATAGCAGCTGTCACAGGTAAATACTTTGAATCACCACCAAATTGCTGCTGCTGGGTTTAAGAATGGTCTGCTGACTTTTCCCACCAATCAGGGAGTGTAGTTAATCATACAGCCTACTATGCAGGCCAGCTGTGCTTGTTAGGTTGCCTGGTTCTGCTGCAGGTACTGATTTCTGACATCTTTAACTTAAGCCATTTCCTAACTGACTTCAGCTAAACTAGTTAATAAGCCTTGTTTAAACCAAAGTAAGTGTTTAAAATCACAGTTATATAAATCAGTAACTTTCTCATGTAGACAAGCCCTGTCTACATGGGTGCAAATATATTACTCTCCTTGAAGGTCCCTCCCTTCATGATGCTGAAGTGGTGTAAAGTGGCTGTATTATAATGAGAATTCACCACTTTGGCCTTTTGAGTGAAACAAAAGCTCAGACTGTTTGTACCATTTGAGATTTCTCAAGCATCAACTAATGACTTTACCAAAACAAGCAGATTTTCTTTTTAAAATGTACTTATGATTTATTTAAACAGAATTGATGCCAATTAAAATGGCAAAATAGGTTGCAAACTTTTGGTACATTACTGAAGTAATAAGCCTAATATTTCCATTCTTTGTTATGCATCATATTGTTATAGTACAATGATATTTTATTTGTTTTTATTTATTGAAGTCTTCACTTGTTCCTCTTCCCAAGCTAATGGAATGAAGCTATAAAATGTTTTAGAAAAGCCCCATTAAAATGTACAGATCATAAGAACTTGTGGAGTCAAAGTCAAGAGGAAATATTAGCTTTAATAAAAAGTACAGTCTGATATAAATAACTATGCAATCACCCCCACCCCCTTTTTTTGTTGTTGCAAATTGCAGTGAATATAGCTAGTCTACTAGAAGGACAGAATTGCTCAGAAGAATAAATGCATCTTAGTCAGAAATAGATTAAAAGATACAGCTGAGCCATCAATAAGATCAGGATGGTGCAGCATTGTTTGCTGCTTGTTTTGCAGATGTAATTGCAGATCCCAGGATTTCAATAAATCTGTGTACATCATGGAAAGAATTGTAGAGAGGAACTGGGGCAACACGAAGAGCATTTGGTTCTCGCATGTCACACTGCAAAAGAGAAAAGGAATGTTTAATAAATTAATGTCACTTCAAATGTATTTGTCACAACAAAAAGCTCACCTCTTCCTTGCCTTCATGCAATATCACTAACTAAAAACCAGCCCACCCTCTCTCCCTAAAGTCTGGCTATTGCAGGTTGGAAGAAGAGAGATCCTTTTGTTTGCCAGAAGCTGGGATGGATCATGTGATGATTACCTGTTCTGTTAATTCCCTCTGAGGCACCTGGCACTGGCCACTGCCGGAAGACAGGATACTGGGCTAGATGGACCTTTGCTCTGTCCCAGTAGGGCCATTCTTATGTTCTTATGTACATCTTCAAGGTTGAGACAATAAAGATACAATGAATAATGGCATATTACAAGAACCTAGCTATGGGAGCAAGATTCTGGTCCATGCTGCTACCTCCTTTACACCTCTCTGGTGAAGTAAAGCACCTCCAGGGAACATCCCCAATGCAGAAAAAACATAGGCATCCCTACACATCCTCTCCCTTCTGTGCAACCCCTGCAATAGGGGGTGTTATGGGGAGTGTCCAGAGCACTCTGAACTCTGGCTATTCTGTGCTGCAGAGCTGATTTATGCCAGGATCTACACTGGCCCCTGAAGCAGCCCAGAATTAGGGAAGCACTCATCTGGCAAAAAGCCATCTTTGCCCCTTACCCATGGGCTACACTTTCTGAGCTGTGAATTCTGAGAGGCACAGCACTGAATATGGCCCAGATTCTTGATAAAAAGTATGCACAAAGTATAATAGTACGTTTTAAAATAGGTACAAAAAAGGTACAAAAATGCCACAAGACTTGCTGTGATTTTGAACTTAAATATTTTGCTGAATAGGATAATCTCCTAAAAATGAAACATTACTGTGTCCCATTGACAAGGCAACAGCATTATGCCCTATGCCCTCTTAAAAGCAGTAGTTCCTGGAATTCCTTGGCAGCACCAGAACACATAAGTGTATTCTGCCTACAAGTATTGCCCTTTGGAAATACAAGTCACCAGCAGAAATAGATCTACTATATCATTTGTATGGCATTAGACTATCATCCCCCCAGCACTTCTAACCTCCAAACACAACACATAATACCTTACATTCAGTCTCTGACACCTTCACTTTTTTTGACCTGTACTCATTGGTTACCAGCATGACTGGCTTTCAGTTGCCTTGCTATCTGAACTCTAGAATATTTCTCTGAGGAGATGATTGTTTTTTATCTCTCTTATTGTATGAATTGCTAACAACAAGGTTCTGGCTTTTTGCAGATCATTAAAGGAACTGGCTTTATCAGAAAGCTCCTTACTGAGTATTATACATTTTGTAGTGTTTTTGTAGTCAAGTTGGTCCCAGGGAGAGAGAGACAAGGTAGGTGAAGTAATATATCTGTTATTGAATCAACTTCCGTTGGTAGAAGAGGAAAGCTTTTGAGCTTCACAGAGTGCTTCTTCAGATCTAGAGAAAATAACCTTTTAGGTTACTAATAAGTGTCAGTTAGAGGAAGATGATCTTGTGGTTTAAGATATCGGGTTTGGGTTCAAATTTCTGACTCAGCCACAGGCTTATTGAGTGACTTTGGGAAGTGTCTTCACCTCAATGTCTCAGGCTTCCCATCTGTAAAATGTTTCTGTTTCTTTCTGTTTAGATTACAAGCTCATTGGGGCAGGGATGGTCTACTATGCACCTTCTACACTGCAGCCTTGATTAGATCTGTGTGAATTATTAATTTTTCAGATTCAGTTCTAGAGAAAAAAAATGAAAACCCCCAAAAAACCTGTTTCAGGGTCAACTAAACACATTTTAAAAAATATTTCAATGAATTGAAAAATTAGAAAAAAATGGTTTCCATCTTAGGAAATTTGAACTGTTTGATTATATAAGCAAAGGAAATGAAGGGCGAGATTCACAGGGAGACGTAGGTGCCATTCACAAAAGAAAGAAGGTGTAGTGATGCCCTGCTTGTACTCACTACTTAGGGCACTAACTTGAGAGAGAGACAGGTTTAAATCCTAGCTCTAAATCAGGGACTGGAACCCAGGCTTCCTACAGACCAGATGAGGGCCCTAACTACCACGCTACTGGCTATTTTAGGGAGGGTCTCTCTCAATTTTTCGTGCTGAAGCTATTCCATTTTGTATAAATAATTAAAGCTGTTGATGGGCACATGACTAGTACCCAGGTGTCCCCCTCTACTCAATGAGTACCCAAGCTATAGTGTCATTTTCCCTTACTGGCACTACTTCCTCCTCCTCTTTCAGTTTTGTGAACGGTACCTACTACCCCTTGTGAATCTAGCTCCCCAAAAAATCAAAATATTTTGGAAATATCATAATTAACCACTTGGACATTTCTATTTCTTCAACTGAAACAATTTGCCAAAATTAGCACAAATTCATGAAATATTTCTATTGACTCGAATCTGCATTTTTCGCACCCCCACCCCCCAAAAAAGGATTTCAGCCACAAAATGTCTCCCAGTATTAATGCTATTCTCAGTTAATGGTAATAAATCAGTGCCGTACAGAACATAGAGAAAAAGAATGATGGTCTGGACAGTCTACAGTCTAGCAGATGAGCTATAAAATGTGGGTAATAACATCCACTTATATACATTTCTTTCAGAGCTAAAGATGAATTATGAAAATATTTTATTATTCCATTTATTCAGTACATAAAAATCAGAAGGCTTTTCTGAATTAGCCACACCTCTTCAATCAACAGAATTAGTCTGGAAATCTCAGATTCCTGGCACTTTCCAAAGGATTGGAAATAGCCTTCCTTTATAGTATGTTAACACTGGAACGTTTCATCTTGAGTGGGAGAAAACAGAGCAGTGGTGTATAAAACCACAGACTGTTTGTTTATGGTGTCTGTGGGGGGTGAGGAAGAGGGGAAATGTGAAGAGAGGGGGAAGTTATCCAAACATTTCTAAACCTGCAAAAAGAGTTTGTTCAAGTTTAGGGTGAAAAAAATCATATTGTTGTAATCTGAATATTGATAAAGCTTCTCTTTTATTATAAATAAGAAATTTATCCTCTGTAGGCCTGATCCAAAGCCTATTGAAATTAACCAGGGTCTTTCTCAGGTCTTATACGAAATTATACAGGAATAATAACAAAAATGATTAACTCAGTGCAGTAGAGTCATAAAACAACGCATGGGAAAATCAGCAGCAGGGAAGACTGATTTACTCACAGCTACTCCTCTTTTTTCCAGTTCTTTAAATACAGATTTGATTGGAACAGAAAAAACTAGTGTGAGCTGGCATCCTCTTTCTTCAATCTGAGGTGGTGTGATTATTTTTACAAAGGGTTTCTCTGGATTTGCTTTATCCTCACTGTAGTAATGCTTTATCAGATACTCCAAGTAACCTGTTAGCAGAATGGATTTCCTTCTTAGTGCTTTCATTGTAGTTTGACCAAAGACCTAAGAGGAAGTAAATAATTAGAAAGATAATCCATTGCTGCAGCTGAAAACAGAAACAATAAAACAGAAACCTTCCAAAGAAGAATGAGGCCATTTTTGTCCTTTTCAATAATTTTAATTATTTCAAGAGCCACACTATTCTGAGGCCTGGATTCTTCTATCTTTAATAATTAAGTATTAGCTTTCTCTGTAAGTAGTGCCACTAGAACCAAGTAGTAACATGTTACCCAGTGTAAACGAGGGTAGCAGAACTGAGCCTTAGAAAATACAAGACTATGTACTTTAAGGGCCAGATGTAAAGGGTCTCCTTATCTGCTGCTGCAATAGTTCTGAGCACATTTACCTATGCACATGGGAATCTGAACACAAAAATCAAGTGGCTAGTAGGGCAGGTATCTGGTTTGTGAATAAATATTGTCCATAAATACTGCAGGCTCCATAGTGCCACTAGAATAAAAAATATGGGTGCTGGACCAGGACTAAGAATGAAAACAGCAGTTTCAAAAATCATGGGTCAGGCCCTGGAACATCTTGATATCAGCTTAAAAACCATGAGGTGTTTTTTTTTTTTTTTTTAAATAATATATTTTGAGTCCATTTTACTTGCCTTCTGGTCTTTGGAGCCTTTAGGATTCCTGTTTGTAAGCTTTTCCCCACAACCACTATGTTTGAAAAAAACCTGTTTCTTTCTTCTTTTCTATCTTTTAAAAAAAGGCTCTTAAAACATCATTTCCTGGAGTCATGTAAGACAAACTCCACATTCCACAAGACTCATGATATAATTCTAATAGGTGGTGACACTACTTAACCCTGTCGCCACACTGAGGGGGACAAACAGTATTGCCAAAATCTGTGAAGAATAAAAAGGAAACTTCACTCTCACTTCCCCCACTGGCAGGGCATATGGGACGGCTCAGTTAAGGAGGACAATTGAAAATATGATCTTAAGACCAAGTTTAAAAACAAAACAAAACATAATATTTTGTTTGTGCATGTTGCAGGGGCAAATGGCAGAATGAACTTCCAAGTACTGATTGTCTGAAAATCAGATAGTTAAATCTAAGGCCAGATTCCAGACCCTACATTTTAATTTATTTCATTGCAGCTGATTGTGGCCTCTAATTATCGCATACTCAAAAATCAAACCCTGAGGGAGAAATTTCAGAATAGTATTTAAAATCATGCTACATTATAATATGAAAATAAAGTGATTACAGGAAGAGATAGCCAAGAGATCCCACTTAATTTACAGCATGCTGTCTGGAGAGTCTGAATAACCACAGGCCATTGACTCCAATACTATCATGGGTGTGGAGTAACCTGATCTAAAATACAGCTGAAATGACACATCTCCTGTATGCAGTGGTGTGCAAGATGCAGCTGGTCAGGCAGAGACCTTGCAGGGAGATGCTGCTGCAGTGGAGGTGGATATAGAATGTGGAAGGGGAAGGAATGGATCAGCACCTCTATGGATGGAAAACCTAAAACTAGAACTGCTCCTGTGCAGAAGGTATACAAAAGACTTTGCTGGAGCTACTGGGTTTACAGGATGAGCAGGATTCTTCATCCCTCTCTTAGGTTTCTGGTAGAAAGCCTGGTTACTCAGGTTTTGTTCAAGGAATATTTGCCATCTGAGTGGACTTTTTCAAAAAGTTTTTTTTTTTTTAAATGTGGCCATGGAGATCTTCCCACCACACACACTTTAATCCACAAAAGGGAAAACTAGTGCCATAACACTCACTTTAAGCATTATTGAGGCTTCAGCACTTGCAGTTTTCATTGTTTTCATTGGAAACACTGCCTTCTGCTTAATGTGTCCCAGTGCAGGATGGCATACAATTTCACAACCCATCTCTTGCCAGACATGGAAACTATTCTGTTTCCCACTGTCCTAGAGCAATTAGCACTGGGAAATCCTCTCTGTGCCAAAAGGGTAATGCAGGCATGAAAAGGGGAGTCAGTGGAATACGATCAGCTATCGCTCTTTGAGACTCCCTGAGGTGGGCTAAATTACATTCACCCACACAAACTGGAGCAGTGACAATTTGGGTCATAGCAGAGCTGCTTTTAGCTTATCTCTAAGGTCACTTAAAGTTTAAAAATATATTGAATGTTTAAGGACTAACAAAATAAATTGTCAAACAGAACAAGAAGTATTTCTGTGACCTTTTGCAGTCCTTCAGTTTAGTATGTAATGCTGTAGAGAAAAGATAGCCTCAGATGGCAATTTTCTGACTTTAATGTTTTGTTTTGTACATGTCTAAGATACTTTTGTTCTTCATAACAAACAGATGAAAATATAGTGTGATGGGGTTGGTTTTTTGTTCCAGAATTGGCTTCACCAGTACAACTAATGCTAATAAAATGATTTTGGAAACTATTTTTAAAAATTATACCCCATCCAGACTGGACACAGAACATTGCTAACCAAGATTGTTTTAAGTCTGAGTTTTAAAAACAGTTTCTGAAGTTTGAGAGTATTGCAGCATGGAGAAAGCTATGCATAACTGCACCTTTCATCCACAAATCATCCCTGAGTGATTGAGAATCATTTGTACAGGGATAAATTCACCCATCAGAGAAATGCAGCTGTGCCTGGAGATGAAATGTGGCAATATGCGACTGCACACAGGACATCTAAAGAGGTTATGAATGTTTTCCTAAATGGACTGAATTCTGTTCTCAGTATCTGATCATGGGACCTTCTGTGCATGGATTACTCCCATTCTACCATCATGGAAAAAAATTTCCCTTCCCTTGGCCATCAGAGGGGGCACTCTCCTGGTTCAGGAATTAATACAGGAAGATATAGTGTGGAGTGTGTGGGCCAGGGAGATGCAAATCTTCCTTCCACTGCTCTTATGTACTTCCCAAGTAAACTAACAGCTCCAGGCTGTAATTCTTTTCCACTCGCAAACTGTGTAGTGATAATCCCTCTTTGAGGAAGACTCCAAAGGCTGGATACCAGCTGCTGAAGTTCTGCTGCTAGGGAATAAAGGAGATGGATTTCCAGAGCCAGTTCAACCACCCAAGATTCATGACACTGGGTGGCCAGGTCCTGTTTCTTCCATATTGAACAAACCTCACCCTCCTGACAAAAGAATTAAGAAGAAACTCTGTGCAGAGTTTCCTGCAGCTTTCACAGGTAAACTGCAGTGAGGCACAATCTGCCCATCAGTTACAGCGATGTGAATCTGGAGGAACTCCACTGAAAACAGCAAAGTAAGGTGAAGTTAGAAGGAGACAGTCTGGAGCTAGAGATGAGTAACTGAGAGCAGAATTTGGCTCTGCACATTAAGGACATTGAAACATTTGAAGTGAAATGTCAAACCAGGCAAGTCCAATGAAGCCTGAAATCAAATAAAATCTTGCATGATTCTGGGCTTTGAGTACCACCAAAAAATACTCCTAAGATTCATTTTATTCTTTTGGCAGAGGCAGATAAAATGATTCTGTTAAAAATCTCACCTGGAAAAGGTCAGTTTTGCCACAATGATTTTGTACCCATCTGGTTTTATTTTCATTTTGAATTCTTGTATTCAGATCAACCCAAAATGTAAAACAAGTGTGGGGTTGCCAATGGAAAGGTTTGTGAAAAGTCAACCATATCTCTCATAACCACATGTAGTGCTGGTCTAAATTTTACATTTTTAAAGAAAGACAATATTTATGAAAAATCTAAGATTCTATTCTTCAATTTATAGATTCTTAAAATTCATAGAAATATAACTACCTACCTCTAAACTAGCATGCAGTGCACAGACCAATAAAATTGGAGGATTTGATAATCGAAATCCACTGATTCCAGGACTTAGTTGCAATTCTGGAAAATGAATAACTTCTGTTACTTTTATTTTTTTATTTGTTTTATTCATTAGGCCAAACCTTGACTTTTCATTCAGTCGAAACTTTTATTAATGTCAGTGGGACCTTAGGATTTGGTTCATTATCAGGGAATATGTTTACTCCACTTGAAGCTACTATTCTTCACATTGGAGGTACTCAAATTTTACCAACTGAAGGTTACATCAGCAGCTTTCCAGGAGCCAGAGGACTGCAATTAATTTTCATATAATTGAACGTATTAAAATTGCCTTTAGGCCTGATTCCCTTCTCACACTGGTGTAAACTACAAGCATCTCAACTGAAGTCAGTGTAATATAAAAAGAGTACAAAACCACAATAATTGAGAGGAGACTCAAGCTTTTTATCTTGAATATGAATAAATGGCTTGTGGAGACTGCAGATTGCAGTGGCCCATCTTGAGCTAAACAAAGTCCACTTGAATCAAATGGAATGTCACATACAAGGGAGATGTAGTGTCCATAAACCCTTTTAGGCCACTACAGAACTTGGGAGAGCAATTGACTTCCAGGCCAGATTTTGGTTACCACTGCTTTAGAAAAATTTCACGTGATCTCTCTTATCTTTGCAGTGCAAGCACCAGAGCTCTTTCAATGGAAGGGAGCACCTCTCACTCACTGTGAGGACTTACTAAACTCACATAATTTTTGCCTATCTTCCTCCTGTGAATTGCCCCTACAAAAGCACTTCAAGATCAGCCTTTTGTGAGTACGAACCCAAAGGAGAGGGACTGGAGAGTGTCTGAGGTGACAGATTTCATTTTTTATGCTTTAGAAGATATGTCTGATAATAGCTCTCCAGCAAGACTAGCCCAATCCCTCTCTAGACTTTTGGCCAGAATCCTTGCAGTATCTCAAAGAGAGGACTGAGGCCAGCAGTGTTGACCCAAATTCACACTGGCAAGGACTCACATGGTAAAGGTACAAAACAAGTTTTTAACCCTCCTGCAGGCTGAGGTCTCCTCTAAGATGGGGTTGGAGGAAAGACTGACCTCCAGATTTATTACGTACTCCTGTGTGTCCATGCACAAGGCTAGAACATAGACATTTCACTTCTTTTGAAACAGATCAATGTTTTATTTTATACCTCATTAAGTTCTAGCTTGGAGTAGATGGCTCTTTTCACTTAGGGCCAGATTCTGCATCTTTTATTCATGTTTCCCATTCATTCCAATGGAACTACTCCCACCATAAAGTACTATTTAATATGAAGAAGGAAATCGAGTAGGGTAAGTCAGGTGCTTTTGAAAAATTTTACCCATAGTCCAAGTTTGAATTTTTGAAAGGCCTTTTTAGTTTGTTTGTTTGATCAAACCATCCTGAAGCAAACAAGTAGATTGACATGTCTGTAGATCAAATTCATTACATATGTTACTTCATTGCCTTCAGTGAAGCTGCACAACATCAGGGATGAATTTGGCCTTAATATGTTTAACACCAGTGAGCAAATATAAAGTCTTATCATTTCTATTCAAAATAACAGTGAACAGCAATGCATGCAAGTTCTAAATCATGTGACATATTTAAAGAAGTATACATACTGTTTTCCATGAGAAATCTAGTTTTGAATTCATGACCCCACCAGCCTATTAGCCTAAAACATAACATGGAAAAAAAAACTGAAAAAACAACAAAATCATGCATTGATATATTTTAAATCTGACATTGGAGTTACTAAATAGCTTCTGATACACTAATCAAATATTATCCTAAATACAGTAAGTTATGGGGTTAGCTGACATTAACAACTTCTTTATGTGACTTGGCAATTTCTATTTAATACTGAAAGATGATATTTATTATAGTTTTCAACCAATCAATCTATTGGGACTCTGTTGATGTTCATTTTGTCTAAATTCATCTTACAAACTGAAAAATAAAGCAGAAATATTTCCAGTGTTATGTTCCTAATGGCTAAAGGACAAACACAAATCTGCTTTGGTAAATACTGAAAACCAAAGGACATTATAAATCTGACGTAAATCCACAAAAGCAAAGATATGAACAGCAAACAAAAGATAGACAAAGAGGCCTCTGAGTAAAGGTTGCAGTTGTTTCATCGTTCCATTGCCATGTTGTGCTGATGTGAATCCCAAGTTGGCAATAAGATTTTAGATTATGAAACTGGGTTTATTACTCAATAATATGATGCATTTTTGAATGAAATTTAGTCCCATTTAATTCATAACTATATTTTTGAGACAATATTCTGAAGACGTTTCAGGGTGGGTTTTTTTTCCAAAATAGAAATATTGCAGAAATTTAAATAAAATATGAAAACATAAAATTTGAAGTTTTTCATCAAATATTTTGCACTGACCGAGTATTTACTATGAACCAGCTCATGGCCCAGCTCATGTGGTCATACAAGGATATGAGGGGAGTCAGACAATCCCACCTCACCTCGTGTATGGTCTCTGTAGACCTGGGGTCTCAGCACAAAGGGTTAAACTGGTGCTGAGTACTCAATACACATCTCAAAGCAACTAGGTGGCTTTGTTTTCTGTGGCTCCATCTTCACCATGCCAGCCAGCGCAGCTGCGCTATCATTGTGTTGAAGGCTAGAGTGTGTGTGTAATTTGCTGATATCAAGAGCTAGTAGCAAATTACTTTCCCCTGGAGCAAACAAGGAGGGAAGGAACTGTGCTTCTCTGCACTACTCCTGGAAAGGCCTAGCCACATGTTGCCAATTAAAAAGGCCAAACTGTAAAAGTCCAAGACAGATGGGACTAGATTGGTGAGTCACACTGTATGTAAAGAATTGTTATACAATCTATGTACAGTGCCAAGTAAAATGCTAACTTGTTATTTCTGGATAATATGGGTTTATATTTCCCCCCTATGAATAGATCCATCATTCTCATCTCATTGTATTATATAAAGCAGATGTGAAATAATATATAGCTAAAGAATAGTCTTACTATTCAAAGTCACATGGAAATCAACAATGAAATCATCCATTCATTTCAATAAATTTTTTGTCAAAAATAATACATTTCAAATAAAACATAATAAAAGCTATTGCCCAAATAACTCAGATGCTGATGCTTTAAATAATAAAAAATGCATCATCAACTGTTTTATAGTATTTTACAGTATCTTTCCTCTATAATAGTTTACCATAAAACACAATATTACACAATGATATTATAAAAAAATCCCATTGGAATTAATGGTGCAAGTATTCCATTCATTCCAATAGGCTTAACATAGCAAAAAAACAAACATGAAGTATACTACTTAGAATAATAGTGTATAGTAAGGTTAAAAAAATAATAAAGAGCAATTTACTTGTTGGGCCACGCCATGCACTCATTCCTCAGACAACAGAAGTCAACAGGAGACCTATAGACACAACAGGAGTACTGTCCAAGTAAAGAATGATGAAGGACTACATTCCTGGACTTCAGGTTTTAGTTCAGGTGAGACTCCAAAAGCTTGGTGTTGTACCTAAACTTATTTACTGTGTGCAACTGGCCTAGAACAGGACCTCTCCTGTGGTTTGTCATGTCTAGAACTTGGAAACTGAAATTTCAGAAATTGACTAAAGTTTGGTGATAGAAATGGATGAAATTTAAAGGTGATGTAATTTTTTAAAAAATCGTTTTGCCTGTCCCTACCATTACTAAAACACTGACAAGCTACATTTCTTTTTGCTGTTCTAGAACTCCATGGGCATCATACATGATGGGTGTTTAGATACAATTCTGGTTATATACCATCATCAATCCAATTTTTCCTATGGACGTCATTTGTTTCATTTGTGTCAACAGGATTCAAAGAGGTTTTATATCTATAAACACACACACACAATCTTTATAAATTAGCAATTAACAGTTAATAATTTTCTGTGAAAAAAATTGAAATCAGGGCTGCCACTGGTATACCAAATTTCAACCTGTTATGATGTGAAATAGCTGAGGTTTTAAAGCCTAAATATAAGGGTTTATAAATGCATAGTAAAAATAATTGGCAGTAAAACTGCACAGTAAGATGAGGTAGTAAAATTTCTTATTAAAGAGCAGCTACTCTGCATGCAAAGTGGATATTCTGAAAGGCATTAGTTATTTCAAACATTCTTGTTTTCAAAATACCATGGCATCAGCTTATAACTTTCTATTTCAAATCTGAGCCACGATTTTGGCAAAATCTTGTAATACCAAAATGCGTGAAATGACAAAAAACTTGGGTTTTTTATGTTCCTGTAGTTAAAATAATTTGTCCCCAGCCAAGTTTGGGAATTAAATTGTGTCAGGAGAACTAGCTGTTGTAAACCAGGCATGACTGTTTTACAAACCATGATAAAAAATGCTTTTGACATTAGAGGAGAGACTTGTTCTGGAAACATGCTTTAATAATTTCTTTTGGGAACCGACTCTTACTGGATATTTACCCATATGGTTATTTACACATATAGGTACAACCAGGCTGGAGATTTGTCACATTTTATTATGACACAATTTGAAATGGCCGTTCCAGCTTTGTATGTGTATTTATGTTTCTGATATGTGTTGGATTATTAGCCTTCTGACATCCCACAAACAGCTAGAGGACATACAGCTTCTCAAGATTGCCCTGTCAATATGCTTCGGCACTGAGAACCTCTCAGGGTGAGAAGGTATTTCAGTCCATGGATCAAATGGACATAGAGACGCACAGCTGCGCTTTTCAAAAAGCAGTGCTAATTAGGATGGTGTTTTTTGTGAGAAGTACATGTGATCACATAACCGTACTTAGAGCTAAATATTTTTTTTGTTTTGTTTTTTTAAGTAAAAATAATTCCATTACAAAGGGAAAGCACTTTGGTACATTTTGTCTCTAAAATAAAGCAGGAATCCTAATGTTCCTACAAGAAAGAATATTTTGGGGTATTTTTACTATCTTCTGATCTATACACATCACTATTTTTTAAATGTTTAATACACTGGGTTAATGCACATTGTTACTTGCCCAAGTTCATGACACAAATAAGGCATGTAATTAAAGATCATTAAGCATATTTCATTGGTCTTGTTTTACCCAAAAACGTTCTTCCATTTTAGAAATCAAGAGGCATAGACAGCAGATTTATGGAGGGGAAAAATTATGCCAGATAGGTGCATCAGCCTCTCATTTGTTCCTATTTCTTTTAAGCACATTTACACCAGGGAACAATCCCTTCAGTAAGTATTTTTATTTAGTTCAGTTTTTTCTCACATGTGTGTGTGTTAGACAGAAGCGCTGGGCATTCATAACTTGAGTTGTTTCGTTTGTAGTTGCATTAATGATGCAAGAGTGTGAGATATAATGATCACTGTGTATATGCGGTGAAGACATCAAAGAAGATCCAGTTAAAGAACATAGAAGAAATAAAAAAAAATTCCTTTGACCTTTGCTTCTAAGTAACAGATGATTATGCAACTCATTATAATTTACAATCTGAAGAAACTTGTGGTTCATTTGCCTTCTTTTTGGGGGGGGGCGGGGAACCCTCCCAAAACTGCTGAGCAGTGATACAGAAAACAAGCAAACACTGTTGGCACAGCCTAACTTTCATAATCCAGAACAAAGACTTCTATGAACCATTCTGTCATCATATTTTGTGAGAAATCATTTTAAATGTCCATGGGAAAGTATGCTAAAAGATATAACAAGAAAATAACAGTGTAGAATTTATGACACTAAATATTCAACTCTCAAACTTCACTATGTATGGAGTATAATGGTCTCCTTTTACTAGTCAGATCACATCCTTGCCTAGAAATGTCTTATGTCTTACTCAGATGACATAGAAATACTATATTATTGGATTTATATAGTTTATCTATGCTTGGCTTTTTAATCCTAATATCTGAATGGATTAAGAAAATGAAAAAAAAGGAGGTAAAAGACTTGTCCCTCCCCCTCTACCCTGCCAAACCTTTGCCCATTCTTAAAAGTAAACTTAAGATTTTAAGAATTGAAAACGTTGGATCCTGTCTTTCAACATACTGTCTTCTGCTAACCAGAAGGAAATACAATCAATAATGCCGGAAATCTCATGAGAAAGTCTAGTCTATAGAGCTGATCAAGACATTTCAGAATTCAAAATTCTGATGAAAAAAATATGAAATTTTCCAAAAAAATATTCCTGTCAATTTTGACAAGCTCAATGGTTCTCATGAGATTTTCAGCCCACTTTTGCTGACCCAAGAGATGTGCGCAGTTTGGAAATGCATCTGAATTTTTAGATTCTTGTCTGAAGAAAACAAGAACTCTGAACCTCTTGTGATGCTCCCATCATTAGAAAAAAATCCTTATTTTCTCACATGATTAACAATTGCTAAGAGGAGAGTTACTTACCTGTAACTGGAGGTTCTTCAAGATGTGTGGTCCCTATCTGTATTCCACTGTGAGCGGTTATGCATTCACATCATGCACCTGGAGTCAGAGAATTTGAAAGTAGTGTCCGTTGGTTGGTGAATGTGCCCTAGCTCACCTTGGATCTCCAACAAAATTGATAAATGGTGGTATGGACTGATCACTTCTTCAGTCCCTTTTCCACCACAAATCAGCTAAGATCCAAAGTGGGGGGGAGGGTGTGTAATGGAATAAAGATAGAAACCACATGTCTTGAAGAGCCTCCAGTTACAGTAAGTAACCTTCTCTTCTTCTTCGAGTGATGGTCCCTATTGTATTCAACTGTGGGTGATTGACAAGAAGTACCCAAATAGGGGGAGGGTGCATGGAGGAAGACAGTAGTATTGATCAGAGAACAGCATAATCCTTACAAATGTGTGGCTGGAGCTCCAGCTGGCTGCTTTACAACTATCCTAGGAGTGTATGCCCTGAAGGAACACTATGGTAATTGCTTGAGCTCTAGTGGAGTGAGCTCATACCCTGTAGGGGGAGGGACATTCGATTGCTGAGAGAGTAGAATGCAACCAGATATCCATTTGGAAATTCTCTGGGTAGAGATGGTATGCCCTCTGATTCTCCCCACTATAGCAACAGTCTCAAGGACTTCCTGATTGGTTTTGTTCTCTGTGGATAAAAGGGTAAGGCTTGTTGATCATTGCACAAACATGTGGTTTCAGGAAGAATACAGATAAGTGAATGGATTGGTTAAGGTAAAATTCCAAAATCACTTTAGGATAAATTTGGGGTGTAGGTGTAAAGAAACTTTATCTTTGTGGAACACAGCATATGGTGGGTCTGTCGTCATTGTTACAAGTTCACTGACCCTCCTCACCATTGTGATGGCTACAAGAAAGGTGACCTTCATGGAGAGGAGCCTTTAGCAAGTAGCTAAACACTCAAAAAGGCGGGCATTGTTAATACTGAAAGAACAAGATTTAAGTTCCATTGGGCCACAGTCTTTTAAGGAAGTGGGAAAGTTCTTATCAGGTCTTTCCAGAAATGATTGGTTAGTGGGTGTGTGGAAATAGTGTAGCTTCAGTTGGTGGATGGAATGCACTGATTGCCGCTAAGTGGATTTGCAAAGAGCTGAGGGAGAGACTCAATGTCTCCAAAGATAGGATATAGTCTAAGAGAGTGGAATATACATCTCTTCTGGTAGAATGGTTTTATCCAGAGGAGGTCCTTGATGGTATTCTAGACGTCCCAGGGGAACCCTGAGGCATGAAGCCAGGACTCCCTTTGCATAACAATGGCAATAGCCATGGGCTATAGAGGTAGTATCAGCCACATTGTCTACAGATTGGAGGGCAGTTCTGGCTATTAACTAATTTTCTTCTATCAGAGTTTGGAAATTAGTATGATCCTGCTGTGGGAGGCCATTGGCGAATTCCTCAAATTAAGTATAGTTTAGGAAATAATATTTAGCCAATAGCACTTGATAACTGGCTTTTGTGAACTTAAGACTGGAGGACGAGAAAACCTTCCTCCCCAGTAGATCTAAATGTTTACCCTTCTTGTTTGTGGAAGTAGATCTGGGATGTTATTGCCTGGACCTTTCCGAAGTGACCTGAGCCACCAACAAGTTGGGAGCTGGGTGAGAGAATAAGAATTCTGAACCTTAAGCCAGAACATAACATCTTTCTGTCCCTTTGGGGGTAGAAGCATAGGTGGTGGGGGTATGCCACACTCTACTAGCCAGCTCCAGTACGGCATCATTGATGGGGAGGGCAATTCTCATAGATCCAGAGATATGGAAAATGTCCAAGAGCCTGTGTTGGGAGTCCTGGATCTTCTCTAGTAGAATCTGAAGTTCCCTGCTGACTCTGCAGAGCAGGCCTTGGAACTGCCTGAAGTCATCCGAAGGTAAAAGGGATGTCAAAGTCACCTCTTCATCCAGTGATGGTGATGGTAGTCTGGCCAGTTCTGATGGAACCAGAGCATAGCACTCCTCCTCCCCTATTGGATCCAGTGGAAAATTTGATGTTTCCCTCAGAGGGAAGAAAGGTGATGTCTCCCTGGCAGACTGGATAGATTATGAAGAGGGGTACTCATCCCAGGGTCACCTGTATGACCAGTAGAGAGGTTGACGGGTGGTCACAGTGGTCCCCATGGCTGAGTCAGGGGAGGCGGTGGTTGGTCCCAGGCCCATGTGGATCTTCTGGGGAATGGGTAAGGACAGTATGGGAGAAGTGGTTCATCTCAAGGTTCTGACTCTCCCACGGAGAAAAAGGCTGACTTGGGTTAAAGTGGTGGCCCTGCTTGTGCTGTTGGAGAGATGTAAGTTGTCTATGGGGGGAGGCAATTGGCTCTGTTCTGCAGGCAAGTCTCTTGGAGAAGATATAAGCTTCCTGGAAATGGAAGGTCCCAACGGAAAAGTGTCCTGTGGCGTGGCTATGGATTTGGATCTTCCAGGTGTAATGTATCAGAGGGGTAGCCGTGTTAGTCTGGATCTGTAAAAGCAGCAGAGAATCCTATGGCACCTTATAGACTAACAGACGTTTTGGAGCATGAGCTTTCGTGGGTGAATACCCACTTCGCTCGGATGCATGTTAGTGGAAATTTCCAGGGGCAGGTATATTGTACGCTAGCAAGCAAGCTAGAGAATATCGAGGTTAGTTCACGCAGGGAGGATGAGGCCCTGTTCTAGCAGCGAGGTGTGAAAAGCAGAGAGGAGAAACTGTTTCTGTGTTGGCAAGCCACTCACAGTCTTTGTTCAACCCTGAGCTGATGGGTCAAATTTGCAGATGAACTGAAGCTCAGCAATTCTCTTTGAAGTCTGGTCCTGAAGTTTTTTTGCTGCAGGACCAGACTTCAAAGAGAAAACTGCTGAGCTTCAGTTCATCTGCAAACTTGACACCATCAGCTCAGGGTTGAACAAAGACTGTGAGTGGCTTGCCAACTACAGAACCAGTTTCTCCTCTCTTGGTTTTCACACCTCAACTTGCTAGAACAGAGCCTCACCCTCCCTGATTGGACTAACCTCGTTATCTCTAGCTTGCTTGCTAGCGTACATATACCTGCCCCTTGGAAATTTCCATCAGCATCGCGAAGTGAGTATTCACCCATGAAAGCTCATGCTCCAAAACGTCTGTTAATCTATAAGGTGCCACAGGATTCCAGGCGTAAAGGGGACTCTTTCTGTCCATGGCAGTTGGTGCCAGCAATGATGATGGTATCTGGCAGCTGTTGGTCTTTGCCATGGATGGAGGGTTCCGGGTCTTCTGAAGAGCTGGGGACAGTTGTACCAATGGAGAATGGGGGGAACCCAATGTTTCTGGGCGTCCTTGTTGTGCTATTGGGATCTAGGACATACTATGTCCCCATGGGCCTAACTGGTGGATTTGTTATGATGTCTGATTTCTTTGAACTGGATTTAGAAAAAGGCTTAGTCCCATGCTTATGTGACTGCTTCCTAACCTCCTGACTATGTCCTGCCATGGGGTCCGTGGGGATGGATTCTCTGGCACAGAGTCAAACTTTGCAGTGGGAGGTGCACTCCTTGTTGATTGAGGCTGATGTACAGGGGCGGGTCCCTGGCCTGGATCTGACTGTCTCATTGCATCTCCATGAGATATTTGCACAGACAAAGTGGGGGTATTGCTGGGGAAGGACTGGAAAATACTGCACTGAGTTGTGATCTGAGCTTCTCCCAGTGTTGAGGCAGTGTTGATGGTTGTCACTGAGCGAGAAGGATCACAGGCAGGAAGTACAGAGTTTAAAGCCCAGATTCCTGGGCATAGTCCAGGACTCAAACAGGGTACAGGGCAAAGGGGGGGCCTGTAGCCTAATTTAACTCTAAAGGATATTAAAAGCTACTAGATTTATAAATGTTTTTAAGAACTATTAAAATTTTGAACTATTTACAGCTGAATAAATATTGTTTTTCAGAATGGCATCAGAGCTGAGGACACAAAGGATTCCGACCGGACCATGTGGCAATGAGAAGGAATTGAAGAGGCAGTTGGTCCGCCACTCCCTTTATCACGTCGGTTGGAGCATGAGACGAGCCAGAGTGCATGCACTGACCAACAGCCACAACTTTCAAATTCTACCATGCCAAGTGCATGGATAACTCCCACAGTGGAATACAACAGGGATCATAACCCGAAGAAGAACATGTATGGTATGTGGGAAGGAATGTGGTCTAGTACTGAAACACATAGATGCCCAGTTAGGACTCCTAGCATACATTTTCCATTTTTTTAAGCTGACTTGCTATGTGATTTAGGGCCTGATTTTCAAAGTTAGACATGCTCAGTTGAACAGATAGTCTCATACCTAATTACAGGCAGTAAAGAACCAATCATCCTCTCAAATCAGTGTAAAGCCTGTGCCAGTGAGGGGAAGATCAGGCCCAAACACTTGATATTTGTGCATGTGGTCAGTTAGGGGCTTCCCACAAGTTTTGCAAACTGATTTTGTTTTCATGGTCACAGACTCAACAGACTGAAAAGCTCGAGTTCCAAAAACTCAGTTTTCTTTTCAAAATAACTGTCACTGTGAACCCATAGAAACAGCGTTGCTTCTATAGGTTCATTCTAGCACTTCACAAAAATGTCAAGAATTTTAGTGAAACTGTTAATTTTATTTACCGATGTTTTGTGTTTTATGGTTCAGAGGTTGGGGGCCCATGCATGGGACTTGGGACAACTAGATTCCGTACCCCTCTCTGTCACAGACTTCCTGTGTAGCCTTGGGCAAGTCATTTAGGTTTGGATGCAAAAGAGTTAGACATCAAGTACATGTTTCAGGCACTTAAGTCCCTGTTTTAGCACTACTGCAATGTACGAAACTTTCGCAAAACCCTCTAGGCACCTAAACTCATTCAGTGACTAAGTTTTTGAAGTAAAAGATCTCTATGCATCTAAGTTTCTGCTCTGGGTATGCACACTGCTGCCTCTCTCCAGGCATTATCTACTGCTGAAGTCACAGTAAAATTCACAAACCAGGGGAAGATAGGCCTTTAGCCATCTGAGGTACATGCAGGGCCCAATCAGGAAGGCACCTTCTAAGCATGCCTGCTGGATCAAGCCCTGCATGTGAGATCACACAAAACAGATTCCCTGCAGCTATGTTTCGAACTCTATTTGTTTCTATCTGTCCAGCAATTCACTTATTGGAACAAGACATACCCTCTACCCCACCTTGTGACACAGACAGAAAGAGTTACACAGAGACAGAAAGAGTTACACAACTAGCAGTATAATTGACCCAGAATCAACCTTTAGTGACATATTACTAGAGAATGGTTGTGATTTTTGTGTTTTTACATATATATTGTTAAAGGTTGACAATGTAACTAAATGGTTCTTATCTATCGCGATATTCTGTTAATTCAGAGGTCAAAAGAAGATGTCAACAGATGAACTGTGAATGTAGTAATATCATCGTTCTTATTTCTCTTTGGAGTTTATAGTAAACTACCTGGGAATGTCTGAAGATGGGTAATTACCTTACGCTAATCAGTGTAGCTAATCACCGGTGATGCTTAGGAAATAGGAGATCTACTTCAAAGCTAGGATAATTGCCTATTGTTCACCCAAGGACTGCATGCTATCAAGAAGCTATGGATGGCCTATAAAGCTCTATGAAAACACTTGGGTCCTGATCCTTGCATCTTAGATCTGCTTAAGCTTCATCAGAGGAAGTTTGAGTCGCAAAATAGAGGGCTCCAGTTCCATTCTGGATTATACTGATATTGGACATTGGACTATAACCTAATGAACTGATACTGGAAAGCAATCTTTGCAACTCTAAAGCTCACCATCTCAGCTATGAAACAGACCTAAGAACTCTATTCATAGCTGTATGTATGATAATCTTTTAACAAATACTCACTCTCTTTTCTTTTTAAACAAATTTTAGTTTAGTTAATAAGAATTGGTTGTAAATGTGTATTTGGGTGAGATTTTAAATATTCATTAATCTGGTGGGTAATGTGCCCAATCCTTTGGGATTGGCAGAATTTTTACATGATAAACAAGATTTTCAGTAATCCTCATCATATTTGACGTGGTTGTCTGGGTGAGAGCTGAAGGCTGGATTGCTTTAAGGGAACTGTGTTTTGGTTTTTGGGTAACCAGTAAGGTATTGTAGAAACTGTTTTGTTGCTGGCTTAGTGAATCTAAGTATTAGAATAACCACCAATGTTGGGGATTGTCTTCCTTATTCTTTGCAGTTTGCCCTGATTGAGCAATCCCACATTCCTCCCCCAGTCCCAGTCACACGTGTCAAATTTCATCCATTTCATAGTTCTCTTGTACACTGGATCAGTGCTTAATTATAAGTAGGATGTTTGTGGAGCCTGAAAAGCTTTGGAACCACAGGTAATTATTAGTCTATTTCAGTAGTTTTGATCTTTCATATATCCTGGTATACTTTCTTTTCCCTTTTCAACTTGCTGCAAATATTTTGTAATTATTAAGTGTATGTGACTCATTAATATTGCTGTACATTATTAATGGATTGCTCTCATATAACTCAATAAAAATCAAAACCTGCTTATGAAAAGTGTTATTATGAAAATAGTGACTTTTCATATTTAATATCTCTGAAGCTTTACTTTGTCAAAAGACCAAAAAAATAAGATTATACTATAGGCTAAAAGTGTGACATTTCTCTTTTGTTGAATTGTTTGCATTTTCAGCATCATCTGAAATTAGTAATTTTGTTTTATGTTCTTCATTTTGGTACGTCTCATTTTAAAATGTCCAAACTGACTTTCAACCCAGATGCAAATTTTAATGGCGCAAATCTAAATCTCTAAAAACAGTTTTATGATCCAAGTACTGACACAACCTTAGCTATGCTGCCTTGGTTGGTGATATTATAAAATGACCTAGATTTAAGTAATCATCTTCCTTTCTCCAAAAGTAATTGACCAGTTCAGGTTTCACTTGTGTCACAGGTGGAAATTTTAATGTATCATGTTACAAGTAGGGAATAAGACAACTTCACTCCACAGGTGAAAAGCCTAGGCTGTTTGGTCAATCAAGTGTTTGTTGATTTACAGCTGATAAGTATTTGCAGATAAAGAGTGCATATTTCCTCCTCTTGGATTGATTTTTTTCCTTGTTTGACTTTTAGACTCAGTACAACTGGGAATATTCCAATCTCAGAACATGTCCATCCATATTATCCCTCCAGGTCAAAACAAACGGAGATTGAGTTCACTATTATAACAGGAAACAAGTTTCTGTGATCAGAGTATGTGAAAGAGAAATGACCATTATGTTGGGAATCCAATCAGAGCTTGGTAATTTCACCCAGAACAGTTTGGGAAACCTCTAAGGCATTCACAATGAGGGAGGATAATTTCATTCAGTGGCCAGACCAAAAAAAAGGTATGATCAAATTGCAAAAAGAGCTGGCACCTAAATTAAATCCTAAGAAAATATCTTACAGAAAACAACCCCTCCAAGGCTAATGAAGTTGAATTAAAAACTGTTAAATCAGCTCATGAGCAACTATTATCAGAGAGTGCTCATATATCACTTCTACTAGCCAAATACAAGATATATGAAAAGGTGGAATACAGCCAGCAGTATGTTAGCACATTTACTAAAAGGAAATCAAATCTCCTGCCTACTAGAAATTAAAAATCAAACAGGGAGTCAATTTACTCATAATAGAGATACTAATAAAATTCTCAGTGTTTTCTATAAAATCCTGGATAATGCTATATTTTGTAAAGAAATATGGTAAATCTTTCTAGGGTGTTTCAACAAGATTAAATTAAATATGAAGCAACAATCTCGCCTAAAGATATTTCTGAACTGTGACTTCTGACTTAAGGAGATTCAAATGGTTTTGAATATTATGATATATTTAGTGAACCATTCACACACTCCTTAATCCTTTGAATGGATCTTTGAGGGAACAGTATCTAGATGAAATTCTAAATAATTCATATGTCTGACTGAACTATAAAATAAAAATTTAAAGATCTAGGGAGTTATGCTTCCACTAAGTCTTGATTGTTTCTGAAAACAGAAATCACAATATTAATGCAAGCCCTCAATGAGATTGCAACCTTTATTAGACAGAATTTATGAATTATGACCAGATTTAATTTGTCTGCAACAGGAATCAATCCACATTATGGGGGTTTTAGCTCACTGGCTGGAGCTAGTCATATATTGCAAAAGAAGTGTTTAAAAGGTAGTGGGGTTGGATAGGTGTCACAGAGCCTAAATTTATGTTGCAGAATTTTTATTACTGGTGATGATGCTTGAAAAGGAAAGAACACAGGACAGGAATTTAGAAGTCATCTTTTTACTTGGAAACTGATCATGTTCAATACAGAAATCATTGTCATTTTAAAATCCTTCCTCTTATTAGAGTTGAACTTTCATTTTGTGTTGTTGTGACTTAAGATACAGAGGTGTTTGTTGTTGTTCTTAAATATGGCCCATACATGCTCTTATTTTTATTATGGATGAGTAGTCCAAGGAGACTACAAGTCCCAGCATGCAGTGCCCAATTTTGATTCACGAGACCTAACATATGTACTTAGAACAAGATAAACTTGATCTAAATGTGGGTTCCTCCGGTTAGGGCCTGACATTTGCAGTAGGTGTAATGACTTAAACATGAGAATGAATGAGTGTGTGCACGTAAACACAGTAGTGTATTCCTCTATGTGATAGTCTTTGCTCAGGAGTTGCTCGGTAGAGGAGTGTCGCTTAGTGGTCAGGGCTTAGGCCTATGACATGCAGGGGATTGCTGGTAAGGGAGCCAGGCCCTCCCGCTCCACTGGGATCTGACCCAAGGCCTGTGGAGAGCTGTCAGTGATCTGACAGCCTGAGGATGCTTAAGGCTACCCCCCTGCAATTGTCCCCAAGTTACCATTTGGGTTTAGAAGGCATGATGGGTCTCCGCTCACCACAAAGCACCTTCTGGTGGCTGCGTATAGCATGGGAGCTCTTTTCCTCAATTGAGTGGTAACTGCCTCCTTCTGTTGTATGGCCTACCCTCCTGGGCAAGCTCAGTCCTAGGGCTTTCTCCTGCTGGGGCAGTCCAGACTCCATATAAGAGGGAGAGGACAATGCTTCCCTCTCAGGCTGTCTCTGTAGCAGGTTCTCCCTTCCCTCAGGGAGGGACCTTTAGGCAGTTGTCATGGGGAGAGATTCTGCCTTTCCTTCAGCTCTCCTCTGCTGGAGCTGCAGGTCTGTTCTTTTCCCTGGTCTGCCACCACATGAGCTGCTCCTCTGCCTCTTCACCCTCCTCCAGTTGGAGCATTTCCTACTGGTGTAGTGGGGCTGGCTGATCCCAGAGCAATTCCTTAACGTCTTGTTGTCCAATGTGGAGTCTGTATAGCCAATAACACTCTAGTTTTAGAAGTTCTGTTACATCCTTTTTGTCCTACAGGATTTGAATAATGTCTCTCATTTGTGTGTGACATGGAGGAATAGCGTTTTTATTTTCAAGGTGGATTAAGGCACTGAATACTAAATATTATTTGTAAAGTAGTAGTGGCACCAAAAGCCCCAGTCAACATTAAGACTCCATTGCACTGGGCACAGTAAAAAACACTTAAACCTGTATTTTTAATTATACGAAGCAGCAAACAGTCTTAAAGATACTAACAAAAGCAACTTTGAAGACTGGACTCAGAGTGTAGATGAAACTGAAAATAAGTGGATGCTTTACACTGGTAAATTTTGCTTTGGGTGTTTGTGATGGGTATGGCCAATATGAATTTTATGTGCTATATAAAAAAAGTGATGAGTATGAATTACTACTGAAGGATGAGTTGTACTCTATGATAAATTCCCTTTGTTCTATTCCAGCAACATAGAGGATTTATAGCTTCCTGGAACAGACTTTGTATTACTGCCTTCCTGTCCATTTTGAATTTTCATTCCACAGCACATTCTGAAATGTTAGGGGTGCTAATGACAGTTGGGTGATTATTCGTAAATAGATAATGCACCAGACAGTAAATGACACTCCAGAATATACAACATAGTTCCTGGAGTTTGTAAGACCAATTAAAGCTTCTGCTTGTACACTGCAACTGGCTTCCTTCCTACATCTCTTTATGTCAACCCTTTACACAAAGAAAAGTTGGTGCTGAGATCCAGAAAATCCTCAGCCACTGGAAGAGTTCATCTGGAACTGTTCCTGCTGGTGTAAATCGAACAGTCCCAAGGCTACTGTAATATAGACAAGAAGCCAAATCACCACTAAGGTTGCAGGGAGAAACAGAAAGATAGCATATAATAACACCTTCACTCCTCCCCTCTTCCATAGGTCAGGTGAACTGAAATAAAGTGTGTGTATCATCTGTCAATTCAGTCACGATTAGAGCTGTACAGAGAAAAGTAATTCATTTGGAACAACCCCCCAGCATTTCAAAATGTGCTGTGAAATTGACTTCAAAAAGGAATGCAACTGTTGATCCTGGGAGCTCTGGGTTCTCCGGCTCAGAGGCAGTTCATCTGGTGGTCTGCTCTGAAAGCAACAGACCCTGAATGTCCTAGGAGCCGAGGCTGCCTAGGAGCCACAAGCCTGGGAGCCAGAACACCCAGGGCTTCCAGACTCCCAGCTACCTGTTATCATACCTGATGGGCAACTGGGAGGCTGCAAGCCTAGTGGAGCCAGTATCCTATGGGCTTGGGAGTCACGGCGTCCAGGTTCCTGGATCCCCATCAGATTGCCTGCTAAGCTGCAGAGGAGCTGGAGTCTGGGAGCTCAGAAGTCAGGGCTTTCAGGCTCTTGGCTTTCTGTCAGCTGCAGGTGGGCTACTAGGCAGGTGAGCTGGGAGGAAACCATGCAGCTCATCACTCGAAATGCAATAGTCTCCATGAAACATCTTGATTTTGATGAATTAGCATTGGATAAGAGAGAACTTGTAGAGGATAAGACTCTAAATAAGATGCTCTTACTTACAACACAAGGTTTGGCCTTTTGAAAGGAATAAAGTTGTCAGAGGACAACATGTTAAAAAAAAATCATTAATAAAATCCAAAAAATGATATGGTACATGAGATGACTCCAGCCATATACGGGTAAGCAATACATTTTATCCTTATTTTATAGATAGGAAATCTAAGGCTCAGAGAAGTTGGGTGATTTCTTCAAGAGGCTCACTGGATAAGTGATTTCAGCATGGGACAGAAGGCAGAAGTCCTGGGCTCTAATCCTGATACTGATTTACGTTGTGATCCTCAGCAAGTCACCTTTTCTATTTTTTCCTTTGTAAAATGTAGGTAATAATATATATGGCCTAGATAATAATTGTAAAGTTCTGTATGAAGGTGCAAAGAAACGTCAAGTCTAGCTAGTGGAAGAGGTAGGAACAGAACTCAGGACCATGCTTTTCAAAATTGACACATACATTGGCAGATTTACATGAAATAGGATTCTCAAGTTTTCACAGGTGTGATGGGGCCGTGCCCCACACTGGGCTCTAAGGGATTAATGGAACCCTATAGAGGCTGCACAGGAGGCAGCCAATTAGAGAAGGAGTGAAGGAAGCAGTCTGTCAGGGCCAAGCAGCCCCATATAAAAAAGGAGCTGCAGGACAGAGGAGGCCAGTCCTCTGCCCAGAGTCCAGGGAGGAAGAATTGTGTCCCTGGAGGGTTGAGAGAATTGCCAGCGCCCTTGACAGAGCCGTGCTGCTAGAAGGGACTGGGGGAGCAAGAGACAGCTCCTGGATGTCTGCTAGGCTTTGCAGGCTGAGGCCCTGAGGCAAAGGCAAAGAGGATGTTGGGGTCATGAGGAAGTGGACAGATGATTTACTGCAGTTGTCACTAAAGGAAGTGGCTGAACAGTGGACTGCAGGTCTTCTGGATAGGGGAGCACAGTGTGTGTCACGGCCAGAGATTTGTGTCACTGAAGAGTATGCCGCGGTCCTTGAAAAGACATGGATCCTAGAGCAGGAGTGATGGCAGTTAGCCACCACCAGAGGAGGGTGCCCTGGCAAATGGAGATAATCCCCAGGACAGCCAGCAGAAGGCGCCAGAGTGATGAGTGAACCCAGTTACTATAGGTTCAACTGAAAACTTTCAGCTCCCCAAAATTTTGTGGAAAACATAATTTTGGGAAATGTGATTGGATGCAAGGAAACGGTGAAAAATTGTCTAGGAATGAACTGTTGGGTGATGCGGAAGGAATAAAGGGAATGTGAGTGGCATATTACCATGCACACACACAAATCAATTTCACCTAGCTCTAATGGTTAACATTATTGTGACATATTTATGGCTATATAGGACTACAAATATACACAGCTCTTTATAAACAGAAAGATATATTCCTTGTCCTAAGGATATTAAAGTCTAACTAAGTCATAGAAATATAGGGCTGGATGGGATCTTGAGACATCATCCCATCTAGCTTCTGTGCTGAAGCAGGACTGTATACCTAGACCATCCCTGATAGGTGTTTGTGTATGCTGTTCTTAAAAAACTCCAATGATGGGGATTTCACAACATCCCTTGGAAATCTATTCCAGTGCTTAACTATCTTCATATCCCTGGACCTGAACGACAACTGATCACTGTCCCCGTTATAACATTCCTTAATGTATTTGAAGACTGTTATCAGGATCTCCCTAGAACTTCTTTTCTCAAGACTAAACATGCCAAGGTTGGTTGGGGGTTTTTTTGGTTGTTTTTTTGGCTTTTTTTTTAAATCTTTCCTCATAGGTCAGCTTTTGTAGACCTTTTTTCAATTTACTTGCTCTCCTCTGGACTCTCTCCAATTAGTCCACATCCTTCCTATGAAAGGGGGTGTCCCAAACCAGACACTTTACTCCAGTTGAGGCCTCACCAGTGACAAATAGAGCAGGACAATTAGCTCTTGTGTCTTATACATATGACACTCCTGTTGATATACCCGAGAATCTTATTAGGTTTTCTTGCAATTACATCACATGACTGACTTATATTCAATTTGAGATCCACTATAACTCCTAGACTCTTTTTCAGAAGCACTACTGCCTAGCCAGTTACTCCCCATTTTGTAGTTATGCATTTGATTCTTCATTCATAATTGTAGTACTTTGTTCTTGTCTATATTTAAATTCATCTTGTTGATTTCAGACCAGTTCTGCAACTTGTTAAGGTCCTTTTGAATTCTAATCCTGTTCTCTGAAGTGCTTGCAACCTCTCCCAGCTTGGTGTCATCTGCAAGTTTTATAAGCACACTTTCCACAACATTATCTAAGTTATTAATGAAAATATTGAATACCAGACTCAGGACCAAACTGTGTGGGATGCCACAAAGGGTGTTGTGAAGGCCAATACTATAACATAGTTCCAAAAGGAGCTAGATAGATTCATGGAAGATAGCTCCTCCAACGGCTATTAGCCAGGATGGGCAGTAATGGTGTCCCTAGCCTCTGTTTGCCAGAAGCTAGGTTTGGGTGACAGGGCATGGATCACTTGATGATAACCTGTCTGTTCATTTCCTTTGGGGCACTTGCCATTGGCCACTGTCAGAGCACAGGAGACTGGGCTCGATGGACCTTTGGTGTGACCCAGTATGGCCATTCTTATATTATATGTCTCACCAATATGACATCAAACCATTGATAACTACTTTTGAGTATAGTCTTTCACCAGTTTTGAACCCACGTTACAGTAACTTCATCTAGACCCACATTTCTCTAGTTTGCTTTTGAGAATGTCATGTGTAATTGTGCCAAAAACCTCAATAAAATCAAGATATGTCATGTCTACACCATCCCCGCATCAACAAGACCAGTAATTCTGATGAAGACAGAAATAATCGGAGGCCCAAAGCTGAAAAGTTGAGAATGGGAATAGATGGAATACACATTAACCAGCCTCTCCTTTGTAACCTAAAACTCCTTCCAAAGCTAAATAATGCTCTTGGATATTTGCCATTCACATGGCGAATCCAAGAACATACCCCTGCAGCCCCATCATGGGTCTAGATTGGCCTAATAAATCACTTGTCCCAAGACAATGCAATTAAACCTAATTAGCCAGTGTTTTTATTCCTACACTGTCTCTTCCCATGGGAGATTTTAGCTTTTGGTTTTTAAATTAGCTTAAGGAGCTAAATTGCTCTCACTGACTTGGCAGGGAAACAGTTTACTTCTGTCATAGTCTAAGATAGTTTATGCACTCAGGAGACACTTGTTGCATTTCATGAACAGCTTACAGCTATATTACCCACCAATTTGCGTCCACTGGTACTAATAACAGATCTTTCTACAAACTGCACCCAGTACATTTTTTTATCAGTGACCACTAACTTTTGACCCTGAATTCACTGAGCACAGCTTCCTGGAAGTCTCCTACAGTGCTCCTTCACATCCTTCCTTTGGCCTGGTTGCTGTTTATTGGCTTGATTTTCAGAAGGGCTGAGATCTGCAGCTCTAGTTGACCTCAAGAGGCATGAAGGTCAATGAAAATCAAGATATGTGTCTATTGTCCGTATAAACACCTTCACAAAAGCAGCCATAGTTTTTTCCAGCATAGACTAAGCAACATTACTGACCTATCTGAGAACTATGTTTTATTCCTTAGAATAATTCTATTCCCAAAGATGGGCAGATGTGTTATCTTTACAGCAGCTTCAGCCATTTTGAGCACAGCACGGATCCCAAAATATGGTGATGTGGCATTTCCTCAGGAATAAGATAATGGTAATAAAAAACCCAACAAACTAGAGTAAAATGTCATAGGAGCCAAGAACACTTACCAACTGGAAGGGATGGAGATGCAACAATCAGATGCAAAGCAGACAGCTTATAGGCTTCACTTTCAGAGATGCTGAGCATCTGCATGCTGTCAATGGAATTGTGGGTACTCAGGATCTCTGAATCATCAGGCACCTTAGATGGTATTTGCTTGTCTTTAATCAGCTTAAAGACCCAGCTATCAGGAAGGCATACTGGGATAAGGTTTTTGTAAGAGGACGAACCCAGGCCCTTGAGTTTTTGTTAGGGACCATGCAGTCAAAAAGAAAGGCAATCCTCCAGAAAAGGTTGAATTCTCACCTTTCTAACCACCAAAAAGCAAACAGCCAAGATCTTGTTTGAAGATCCTAAGCTTTTCAAAGTGAGAGACTGGTGTGTATGAAATAGCAATGGCCTTCTTGTTTTTCCTTTGATATTTTGTTTCTATAATAAAATTGAGATTTTTTTTTGATATCAGCTGTTTCCTGTGTGTACTGCATTCCTCCAGCACATCATACAAACTATATATTTTTAAACTCAACTTTAGCACAGATTAGCAGCAGGTAAAGGCTTGATAAATCCTTTTGTTTTAAACACTAGACGGTGTACAATATTCCTTTATTCTTCTGCCAAGGCTTATCTACTATTCTCCTGGCTGCTTTACATACATTTCTTTTCTTTTCATCTTATTAAATGGTGCTGTACTTATTATAAAGATTCAGCTAGGAACTTTTTTTCTTTTTCCTCTAATCCAGGACTCAGTCAGTTTGTTTTTCACAACAGTTGTGCCAGTAGAAAACAAGATTAAAGAAACTGCTCAATTATAACTACAAATACTATAATATAAATACTTTTTTCCAGAGTGCCTTCCATTCCAACCACTTTACAGATATTATTTTTTTCCTTATAACAATCCTGTCAGTAAGTTTTGTTGTTCTCATTTTCAGAAATTGGGAAACTGAGGCACATACATACAAATATAAGTTAAGAAGGAGAAATTCACAAAGAAGCTAGACATCTGTCATTTGTACCTTTGAACATCTCTCCCTGAGTGATCCACCTGAGGCTACATAGCAACTGTGGAGTGTAGCCAGGAATATAACAAAATTTCCTCCTTCGTAGCCTTAAACTTACAGAATTAGACCCTCTTTCTTCACCAGAAAAAAAGAAACACTGAATATTTGTTTCAGCACCAAACTTAGGGAATCAAATGCTAATCATACAGGTTCAGTCCTGACACCCAGTCCTTGCTCTGACTGAGACCACACCTCTTTATTATAAAATGTGAATGTATGCCTATGTGGGAAAACCATCTTAGTCTAAGCTGACTGAATCTGTTTACATTCTAAAAGGTGGAACAGATATTGAAAGGCTAAATTCAGCCCTGGTGTTAGAAGTGGTCTCAACTCTTGTCAAAGTCAACAAACTAGTGACCATTGACGTCAAAAGTCAATTTGGTCCAAAGTTTCCACTAAAGGAAGAAAGGAAAGATAAGCTAGAAAAATGCCATCTAACATTTCAGGTAAAGATGCTTAATAATGCTGAACAGGAACACCCCGACTTCTGGGCTCTAGAGTCAGTCTGTGTCTTATGCTCTCCTGTTGGAGATGTTCTGATCTGACCCATCAAATATTTAATTAATTATACAGAGAGGGAGAGATACTGACTCTAGAGCCCAGTGGTTAGAGTACTCATATGGGAAATTTAATGACTGTTTAACTATATATGCAAAGTGGAACAGTTCCAAAAGGGAAGATTGAAAGAGACCTATCCCAGAATAGCCAGTAACCTGATGATCAGGGCACTCTGCTGGGATGTGGAAGATCTTCAGTCCACTTCCTGGTCTACAGTAGGCAGAGAGGGACTTGGATGTGGGTCTCCCATCTCCCAGGATAGTGGCCTGACCATCAGGCTATTAGCTATTCCTGTATGGGTTGGTCTGTCTCTCCTTTTTAACAAAACTTTGAAAAATCAGTTTCACCTGATGTGGAAGAGGAAAAAATGTTGAAATTTCGAAAAGTTTGTGGGATGACAAAACCATTTCTCACCCTGTGCCCTGGGTTACCTTGGCCTCTAATTTATACTTGCTAATTACAGGCAAGAGGTCCTTTGGCATACACCTCGGATCTTCATTTTTGAAAGATGGCCAGAATGTACATTACAAGGCAATAAAATATTTTGATAAATATAATTGCCTAGTCAATAGCTTGAATATGAAGGATGAGAAAAGTTAAAGAAATCAATATGGTTAGTTAAAGTGGTTTACATAATATTGGCCATGGGTTAAAAACAACCTGTCAAATCATTTAAATGACACAGATAAACTGGATTGGAATTTAATTACCTACTTCAGGGGTGGCTGAAAGCTAAAGAAATGAAAAGATATTCGGGGCTTCTGTGTTCGAATGAACTTGTTTGGCCACTGGGTGTCATCCTTGATTCAAATGACGATTAAAGACTTTTTAGATACAGCATAAAATCTGCAACTTCAATAGCAGTTAAATTCCACTCTATTTGATTGTATAGCATACAGCAAATTGTTCTGCATTTAAATCAGCTATAAAGTTGAACACTTTGACATAGACAAATTCTCTTTTGTCTCACTGCTTTATTTGGAAAGCTGAAATGGCTGGGTGATGTGGGAGGAGGAAAAGAATGCAACTGGGACATATTAACAACAAATAATTTGATCTTCAAGTCTCAGGATACATAAAAGAACTATGGCTATTAAGGTCCCAACAAAAAATTACATCTGAAAGCTAAGGATCATATTCTATTTTTAATTTTTTCACTATCCTGCTGTTCTACATATCTAACATTTGTCTGGATTTAGGGTTCTGATCCTTAAATTCTGATTCAAGCCTGTTATAGAGATAAAGATAGGGCCTCGCCTCCAAGTTCAGATGAAGATCTTGATCTGAACTTCAAAGTTCTGTGGTGCTTAGACCCAGAGTTTGGCTTCAGCGCCATCTCCAATGTATATAGCAGAAATCTCTTAACTGGGTCACAAGTTGGAAAGATCTGTAACATGTAGATATATTTGTACTTTAAAATGTTCATTTACCTCTGCATAGTACAGGACTTAATGACTACATATGGGAAAACTGGTTCAGTAACAAACTCTAATTTTAGCCCATTCTACAAAGTCAAGCTGGTGCATTTACCAAGATTTTAAAAGCTGAGGAAAAGGATCCAATCCCCTGTGTGTCTTTTTCGCACACACCCCAAAATGTAAATCACGACTCCCACTTTGTCTCCAGAAGGCTTACCACAAAGTCCCTTTCCTCTCTTCTGTTCCCAACATCTCCCCCCAATCAGGGACGGCTCCAACTTTTTTGCCGCCCCAAGTGGCGAAGCGGGGAGGGGGAGAAGGAGATAAAGCCGCAATTGGCAGCACTTCGGCAGCAGCTCTATTGTGCCGTTTCATTCTTCAGCAGCAATTCGGCAGTGGATCCTTCACTCAGAGAGGGACTCAGGGACCTGCCACTGAATTGCCACTGAAGACCCAGATGGGCTGCCCCTTTCCATTGGCTGCCCCAAGCACTTGCTTCCTTTGCTGGTGCCAGGAGCCAGCCCTGCCCCCAATGAGACCCTGACCCCTTTCTTCTCCAACCCACTCCAAACAGGCTTGAAGATCCTTGTAGGATCCAGCAGGCCTGGCCACATTAGCCCCAGAGTGCATAGTGTGTATCTGACTGGGCAGAGCCTAAAAGTGCTCTTGAACACAACAGCAATAAGAGATGGCTATTCTGTATGTTTTGTTGGGAAAACTCCACAAGGACCATAAAAAGGTAACCAGGCCTAGAATGATGGAAAAGTGCAGAGATGGGCTAGATAGTTTGTTTGTCGTTTTTTTTAGACCTGAAAGCCTACTGGGAGGTTAAGGAGCAGGGAACAGAAGATGCATCTTTTGGAGCAGATGATTTAATCTTTTGAGTGAAGGAGAAGGGACTTATACAGAGAGGACAAAGAGCAAGTAGTTCACGGAAAATAGTAATGAGAGAGAAAGAAAGATGGGAGACCAAAAATGGGGGAGAAGTACTTGGTGGAGTAGTTCAGAAGAGCATCCAGTTTTGTTGGTGTTTGCCTCAAGCAAATAAAAACATGTGATGATCAGCTTATAAATGGCTGTACGCCCTACAGTGAGTTCTGTTGTAAGGTGTTGAGATGATTCCAGAACCAGACAGCATTATTGTGTTATCTGTTAGAAGTCTATACAATCTAGGAGCTGCACACCATGTAATGCAACTGGTTACAATAATATTATTTCTCTTTGAAACTAGATTTATTTAGTTTTCCTTGTCTCAGCTAAAATAAAAAAGTACCAGCAATTTCTCCAGGTGTTACATCAGAAAAGAAGTGTTTACACTTGTTGATGTATTTAAAAAAATCACAATCTGACTATTTTTAAAATATACGACAGTATCTATGTAACATTTTTAACAAGTACTTCTTTGTATGCAGCCAAACTCTGTTCAGAGACTATAGCTTTACATGAATTATAAAGTCTTTGAGAAAACAGATTTTCATGTAATGCTTCCTAGCTATAAAAGTAGATATTATAATAAAAACATGCCACTATTAGAGAACTATTAGTCAGAGCTAAAACAGTCTTTGATTTTGTTCACCAACCACAGACTAAGTTGCGGGTTTTTTTGTTTTTCTGTTTGTTTGTTTTTTTAGTCTAACTTTAAAAGGGAGACTTAAAAGGGTGAGATCTTTTATTGGACCAACTTCTGTTGGTGAAAAGGACAAGCTTTTGAGCTTAGACAAAGCTCTTCTTCAGGTCCAAGAAAGGTATTGAGTGTTTAAATTTTAAAAGAAAATGTGATGCATTCTCTTTACATTAAACTGTCTTTTAGACACAATTAGGGTAACTTATTTTTAATGTTATAACCATTTCCTCTTATTAGATTTATTGGACTCTGATTTCAGGTTTACATGCAAACGACCTATTTAGGATGCGTACATGTATGTATTAATGGAGTTTAAAACTATTATAATTTACTAAAATTCTCAGTCACCAGTTTAGCATAAAATGAGGTTCATTAACTGTTGCCTGAACTTGTATTAGTCAGTATTTAGAGTATAGCTGAAAAGAGAAATTGCCAATTAAAAAAAACCTTCAGTCAACAAAAACTGGAAATCACAATCCATTTTAGGACAAGCGTGAGCACTTACTTTCTGTAATGTAATCTGAAATATCCCTGCATATACACTTTTAATTTCAACACCCTGATACACTACTATTTATAATTTAGGGCAAAACAGAAGAGTTAAGCAATTCCATATTAGAGATGCAAGAAAACAAAAATCCACATGGATTTTTCTTGGTTTCGCGTTATGGGTTGGATGTTTGTTTTTAAACAGGCTTCTGATCCTGTAATGAACTCTGAGCAGATGGAACCCCACACCTCACTGATTTCAGTGGGGCTCCATACAGACATCAGGAGCTGCACATGTGGAGCTCATTGTAGCATTGTGACCTAAGCCCATGACCCTGGTAAACCACTTGCTGACACAGATCACCCTTCTTCACATGAGTAATCTCATTCAAGTTTGCAGTGTTATACCCATGCTGGTACCAGAATATTAAACAGATGGTGGGTTAGGTTATATCTTTTATTGGATCAATTTCTGTTGGTGAAAGAGACAAGCTTTTGAGCTTACACAGAGCTGCAGAAGAACTCTGGGTAAGATTGAAAGCTTGTCTCTTTCACTAAGAGACATGGGTCCAATAACAGATACTACCTCAGCCACCCGGTCTCTCTAATCCCATTCACATCAGTGGGATTACTTCTGAAAGTATATATTGGCTTGACTAGGCATTTAAACTCAGCCTATGTTGGCTTAAAAACTCTAAGGTTTGAAACTTGGATGCCACTTGGTTGGTTTGCCTGCATAAAACTGATTCATTCTAACCACAAACTGAAAGCAAAAGTCAAGGGGTGAAAACCAAATGGATTGAAATGCAAAAAAAAAAAAAAAAAAGTCTCATGAACCTTTGTGAAGCAAAACTGCAAAGATGTACACTGCTCTATTCCTATCCCCTCTGAGGGGGGAAAAAAGCAGCTTTTAGTTATTTTTTTTTTCCAGATGTGGTCACATTCATCCATTTTCTTTTTGTGTGTGTGTGGGGGGGGGGAGAAAAGGCTAAATTATTAGATGTTGCATACTGTTCTAGCTTCAGCTATAAGTACCTACTTATACAAGACAAGGTCCAAAATAGGAATTGTACAATTGAATTCCCTCAAATTTGGGAATGAGGATTGTTAATAAGTATCCCTAATTCTGACCCCTCCCTAAGTGCTCTCTGTTTCAAATGAATCTTAAGAGAACAGCCCCTTTAACCAGGAGACACCAGTCCAAAATAGGGTGAACAGCCAGCAAATGTGAAAAATCGGGACAGAGGTGGGGGGTAATAGGTGCCTATATAAGAAAGTCTCAAATATTGGGACTCTCCCTATAAAATCAGGACATCTGGTCACCCTAGTCCAAAATTGTGGGAATTCTCACAAGAATAAACTATACTTGTGATTTCCTACCCTCAAGACATTGAGCTCAGAAGACTTGCAGTATTTGAGGCCAAAATCTCAGAAGAGAATCTTATGAAGTTCTAATATTGTTGAACCAGAACTCCAGCCCTCACTGGACCTGGAAGCTGACCCTCTAAAACCTTATCCTCAGTCAGACAAATGGAATAAATCAGCAATGTTACAAAGGCAATAGTGTATTTTGACAGAGAAAGAGAGAAGTGTTTTCCCATTTAAACTGTACAACACCCCTGTAGGCTTTCTTCGATATGTAGAAATACTTACGCTGGTTTTATAGTCTGGGAATGTTTCTCATGAATGTAGGCACCAGCCAGGCCCCCAGCTCCAGAATTTAAATACTGTAAAGAATATATTATACGTATACATTTTGCTCTCACTATTTCTGACATGCAGCATTCCCTCATCCTCCCTCCATAAAGATAGGATGATTATACAATTTCAATAAGGCTTTTAGCTGAAGCTCTTTGGCCTCATCTATTGTATTAAAGTGATGAGCTTGTTGAAAATATATATTGTTAAATATTTAATTTCATCAGATTTGTCTTAAAAACCGCCATACCCAAAGTATGTGCATTTACACCTTAGACAAAGCTACTGTTTGAGTTTTGGTCCAAGGGGCCTGACCGTCTTTGCCCACTGTTCACTGAGACATAATTATTAAAAACATTCTCAAATGCTAGAGCAACTCTCACCTTATAGGAACACCAACAGGCAAAATCTACTCCCCAGTCATGTAAATGCAGTTCTATATTACCAGCAGCATGAGCCAGGTCAAAGCCAACATAGCAACCCTAAAGGAAAGAGAGGACTTTAATAGACTCCCTAAAAGGATAATCACTATAAAAGTAACTCTGCAAAAAGATAAATTTATAGTTGTGCACATCTGCTCCCCATATCATAGCACCATCAACGTCATATCTGTTTGTTTTGGTGATAGAAACAAGTTGTGTACAATATGTGTGTGTGTATCCATCCTCAAATGAATAATTTTATGGGCTTCTATTCAAGGACACAATTTTAGGCCCCCAGATTTGATCTACTGTAACACTGTGATGGTACGTGAAAAAAATATTAACAACAAATTAAAGATTTTATTTAAAAGACATGTTTTGACATGCTGCAGCGACAAGGATAAATTATTTGTATCAGTTACACAGTAAGGGTCTGATTTTCAGAGCTGCTAAATATTTGAAGCTCCCATTACCTTTGCAATTTTGGGAGCTTAGCACTTATGGAAATCTGTCCCTTAGAATTTTGTAACAGGTGAGGTAGCATCATATACAGTACCATGCATTTTAAAATTTATTGTACTTGTCCTTACAATATACTAACACACCCACTCCTCCCTCTACTTCCTGTAAAGTTTCTAGAATGGCCATATCTAGGGAACTGAAAGTTTGGAATAAGGAAAGAGCCTGAAACAAAACGCTGTTTTATACAAAAAACCACCACTAGATGGCAGCGTTTTTAAATTAAAAGTGATCTAAAACTTGTACTATCATGCTACCCCATTAAAGTGAAGAAAAAATAATAGCATATCTTGTGCATGGACTACAAGTTAATGCTATTTTACAATTTTCTCTAAAGACACAAACAGACTTTTTACAAGTGGCATGGTAGGAATGAGAGTGAGAGTATGGACTTTAATACATCTAAACCTATAATAAAACAAAGGATTTTTTAAAACTCTCTTTTGCTGTCTCTTGTACAAAAGGCATCTCAGCTAAATTATTAAAAGAATACTTTAGTGTACTTAATCCCCTCTTAAAAAACTGTCTAGCTAACCGAATGAAACAGCATATACAAAAGTGTGACACACTAATTCTAATGAAGCCGCTAATGAATTTGTGGAGCTGTAAAATTCTCTCAAAATGATGGGATGAACTGCCAGCACCTCGTCACTTACCCAATATAAATATTAAGGATGGGGGAACTGAAATGGGGCAGAGTTCAGGTTTGGTTTGATAAGCATTCTAGCCTTGACATAACAGGAACTTGTCTACACATGAACATTCAGGATATTTAAGATGAATCAACTACAGAAGTGAAATTAATGTGCATTCAACACCTCCGTGAATGCTCTCATTCTGAAGTTAAGCGGCCTTCTCTTTTACTTCTAAATGAGAGCGTCCACAGAGGGTTTATTGCACATTAACTTTGCAGCTTTTGTTGATTCATTTTAAATTTTCTGAGTGTAGACATGCCCTGAACTATAGCTCATCTGAAGATCTTTCACTAGATTCTCATTGGTTCCAGTCAAAATCAGGATTATTGGGAATAGCCATGCCCAAAGAACATGCCAGCTTTCTACAAAAGCAACTTTAAAAGCAAAAAGAAGAGAACAAAGAAAGCCTGTAGTTTAAAATGTCTGCCATATCTTTGTTGTTGTAGATGTGTTGGTCCCAGGATATTCAAGATACAAGGTGAGTGAGGTAATATCTTTTATTGGACCGACTTCTTTTGACGACAGAGACAAGCTTTTGAATTACACAGAGCTCTTCTTTAGGTACTTCATATTGTAAAGAATAAGTTCAGTGAGGTAGCACACGACTCCTCACAAGGATGGATCGCCTTGTGGTTAAGGCACCAGAGTGGGACCTTGAAGATCTGAATTCAGTGACAATGGATTTCCTGTATGACCTTGGGCAAGTTTCATTTCCCTTTACCTCAAGTTTCCATTTCTGAACTGAAGATGATCATGCTTCCCTACCTGATGTGTGGCACAGTTATGTAAACAGTAAGACTCTCTATATATAGATTTTAAATGGCAATTAAAGCAAACTGAAAGAGCTCTCACTGCACCAACTGGGCAGGGAGGGGAGCTGTGTGGGAATGTTGCTTACAGAGACCATGTGGAGCTCTCCATCTGCTTTTGGCAGAGGACAGGGATATGTGGTCCTCTCTGCATCCTCATCTTTATTTCAACTTCTGAAAGGCATTGTTGGAAAGTGTCTGGGTAGTTGCTAGTAACTGGCAGGTAGCAACTCAGCGTGGTCAATGACATTTGGAGAGAAGAACTGACAGCTTCACTCAAGCACAGCTGGGACATTTTAGAAAGGAAGTCAGGAAGAGAAATGAAGATGAAGCATTTTAAATCATTTCCTACTGGGACTAGAGAGATTAAAAATAGTGCACACAGTGTACACAGAGGGCTAAAGGCACAGTATTTTTATTACATAATTTATTATACAAAAGTGAACTTGGAAGTTAAAGTTTCCTAGAAGTTGCCCATTTCTCAAGTGGTTCAGGAGATTAGAGAGTTAGCCCCTAAAAGCAAAGATGAAAAAAAGGAAAGTAATGCTATACCCGCCACTGCCTACACCCTGCTGAGGAGACGTTGGCACAATATGTAGTCATTTTCATTTATCCGAGAAACCGAAGATGGAAAAATAGCTTGAGGTGATTTTTCAAGCTTAATTTAGTTCATTTAATATTTTAATGGCTTAATGAAGCTGTCTGTGTTCAGAGTTTTCACTCTGGGAGGAATCTTAGTTTAAGCAGAGAATTTAGGAAATTGATTTCAAAAAATTCAAAAGGAAATCAGTAATTTAATTCATAAATAATTGACCTCAGTGTTCTTAAAACACTTTTTCAGACCTTTCTGAACTTGCATCTGAAATCTCTGTTTAAGCAGTTTTAGGGCAATCATTGTGGTATACCATTTAAACTCCATCTTTAAAGGATTTTAAAGACTTCCTGTGAAGAACATTTCCCTCTGCTACATTGTTTGACAACAATACTTAGTGGGTTGTTTTACAAATTATATTTATTTCCTTTCTCTCTTATCACACTTTAAATTTTCATTCTACATTTCCTTCCCTCTTTTCTCTTCTGTTCTCCCTACTTTACTTTCTGTTCATGAGATGTGCTGGTGTATTAGTCATCAGTGTAGTGAGTCTTGCATTCTGATCTGAACATGAGATGATTACAGCTCATTCCAGTCTATTTTGGCATCCCAAAGATTACAACTTACTTTTGTAGTTTTGCAACTGGCCCTTAAGAGTTTAATTCTAGCCACTAACAGTTTCATCATCTCCAAAAGGGGCAGAAAGATATGGGTGAGGAGTTGAATGGGTAGCCATAGAAAGTACAGAGCATTAGTGTGATGTGATACTGCAAGTCTTCCTTGCCTAAATGTCACTAAGTGCTGACATGGAGGGCTGATGATGCCTTCAGGGGATGGGGATGGGGATGAGGATGAGGATGAGGCCAGCTCAGGATAGTTTTTGTAGTTATCACTGTGTCAGTTACATCAAGAGCTTATATGATAAAGCAATATTGGCAAATTAATCATGTATTTTAACCATCTTATATATGAAAAATGGATTGTTGCTTTTTATAAAAAGAATACAAATACCTAATTTAGCTCTTCAATTAATCTCTCCCTCCTATGTATACACTTCTTCCTGCCTCTGCTGATCAAATGTGCATGCCATCTTCTCCTCTTCCCTGCTACTTAGGCCTTGTCTACACAAGGCTTAAGAGCAGTACATTTCAGATTAATTTACGCTAATTTCTAATTGAATTCAACTAAACCAAAATAGGGCTGATTTAAATCAAAATAAGAGTGTTCATACAGGGACTTGCACTAGTTAAACTACATTGGTTTAAAGTCACACCCTTAGGTAAAATGGTGCAACTTTCCTGAGTAGACAAGGTCTTGGTTCCCTTTTCTCCTGGAAATTTTTCTCTCCTTTGTGGCTCTGGTCTAGGGGGATGGCTCATGTACCACTACCCCTTCTCTCATGTAACAGTGGCCCCTAGTATACACAGTTTCCAGCCGCTTTTAAAGGCTTCTCAGATCTTCTCTGTAAGGAGAAGCCTGGAAACTTGTGGAAGCAGCTTCAGACCAGTTCTGGCAATACCTATGTCACCTATGAACTCTCCACAGATCACAGACTGGAAATTGCTGAAGTAAATGTCTTCAATATTTCGGGTGCCTGAGTATATAAGAGTTTTTGACTTTGTTGACTGAGGTAGAAGAGTTTGTTGACTTTGTATAAATGTATAGTATTTAGACATTGCAGAGGGCAGTACCTAAAAGGGTCTTTGAATGGCTAAAATTTCTTGTCCTACTTTTAAGGTCTCCCTGACCAGCAACACATGAATAGTGCTTAGAACTGCACCTTTGTGTTGCATGAGTTTTCAGTAAATTTAGGATCCTGAATCCACCTCCCCAGGTCCTGAACATTACTGCATCTAAGGGGTTAAAGCACTTGACTTTCAATGGAAGTTGGCTCCTCAAGAGAGGGAGGTCTCAACTGATTCATGTCTCATTCCACCTTTATTTGGAATCATTAAAGCTTTGTAGATTTGCAGACAGAAGAGACTGTATTTGGCTTCCAATTCTTGATGCTAATGGGATGGATGATTGCTGGAAATTCACTGTCCTCTAAAGTATTTCTATCGCATAGATGTAATAAAATGTGTGACTTAGATATACATACACATAAATCCACCAATAAGCTGTAATGGGGACATTGTGGTCTGTACACCTTCCTGTACACACACCTCTAGCTCCTAATAATAATATACTAACATATAATATACTACTTGAATTGCCTTTCATCAAAGGATATCATGATTTTCTGAAAAACCAAGGCTGAAATTCTGACCTTATGAAGGGACAGGATTTCACCCTAACGCTTATAAATACCCCAACGAGCTAGGTACATTGCTGTTCCATTAAGAGATGGGCAACATGGACATGACTTGCCAAGGTCATAGAGCACCCACAATGCCCTCAAGAACTTTTCTCATTCTGATTTGAGGACTATAGTTTTTCCTGTGTCTAAGACCCATTACAGGCAGAGTCACCTTCATCTTGCTTTGCCTAGTCTACAGAGTTTACTTTTTCTCTAGTCAGCAACCAGTAGTTGCCTCAGATAACACTGAGATACCAATCCCAGAAAAGTTTAAACATAGTACAGAATGTATGACTAATTTTCCTAATATTGAAAACATAGAACATGCATACCTAAACACATAGGGCCTGATGCACTTAACTCCAGCTTTCCAGTGAGTGAATGCTTTCATCACCCCCAGTATAACCTTCTTTTATGAATTGATACAGTACACTAGCATTTGTCTACATCCTCTTTCTATCAGACTATCCTTCCCTTTAATCAAAAGATAGTGTTTTGACGCTTGATTCATTAGAGTTAGCAAGGGACTAGGTGATCCTCAAGGAAGATGGTTTAAAAACATAATTACTAGATCTATGTGGCTCTAAAATGTGCAGACCTAAATTCACCCAAGCCAGTGCAATGCCAGCTTTAAGCCTGGAAAGGGACAGATGCAGTTACCATTGCCTGTCCTCCCTTGCAGTTGCTGGCACAAGGGAAAGCAGCTTTATGTTGCATTTAGAAAAATTAGATTGTTCAGTGGGTGCACTCAATGTTTGCATCCCATGGTCTCTTTAGCTAACTCGTGGACCTGCATTAGTGCCCAAGGGGCTCAGCAGAGGAGAGACAGAATGTATAACAACAAATGGAAGCCCTGATATGATCAGGACTGAAGCCTCAAAAGGGTTAACTGTTCAGATACAGCTACACTGCAGGTTTGTAGGAATCCAGTAACATCCAGTATTTTAATTCCTTGAGTATCTTAGGTCAGATAAGATATATCCAATAAAAAATGTGTCTCCTGATAAGTCTGCTGACCTCTTGTGGATAAGAAAACTTAATTAAGACTCTACCTTCCCCTGCATTCTGGAGGCAATCAAGATAGTTAAAAGAATTCACAGTAAGTCTCTAGTACACTGGCTGCAAGTTTCCAAGTCTGAGTCATTGTATTGAAAACCAGTCATCTCATGAAGGTGATATACTCAGTATCCTGCCTGTCTCCTGTTAACTAATCAGCTGAGTCAGAAGCTGTCAGCTCCACAAGGAACTCACCTTGCCCGACTGACTGGAGGCAAAATGCTGTGATAGCAGTTGCCAGTGAGTGGGTGAAAAGAAAGAGAACATAGCTAAATTCTGTTTAAATATAGAAGTCTAATGCACAGTTTTGTAGGTTTTGAAGAGTTTGGGACGATCATTTCGTTCCCCATTTAGAATTCTTAAGGAAGAGCCCTGCAGAATTTAATAAAGAATAATAGCCTTTCTGTAGATTTTTTTAAGTCACCCAATAAGATTTCTAGGGGAAATGCAAGAATATGATTATGACTTTCTATAAATCTTTAGAGTGATTTAAATGGACCCCCTATATGTTACATACCTGTCCAGTTCATTGGGTGTAGGGGGGGTGTGGATTATTTTAAACCGATTTTAGAGAAGTAGTCTTGAAACAATTCTACCTTTTCTTGGCCAGCCTTTGTTATTCTGGGGATGTCAAACAGCTGTCCTGTGTAGTACTGCACTCCACTCAGTAAAATTACAGCAACACAGTCCCCTTCCTTCTCAATTATGTCAAGGATATCTTCAATTCTCAAGGTCTCCTCCCCCTAAAATAAAGTTAAAGCACATGTTTTACATCTACCCTGGCAGTAATGAAACTGTCATTTCTTATTTCACAATC
The DNA here is from genome assembly GCF_003597395.2 of Chelonoidis abingdonii. NCBI lineage: Eukaryota > Metazoa > Chordata > Testudines > Testudinidae > Chelonoidis > Chelonoidis abingdonii. Next base: position 58,311,801 of record NC_133778.1, read on the forward strand.
TATATTTTACTATGTGCTGTGCTGCGTGCATAGGGAGATCAAAAGCGTATCCTAGCACAGCAATGATCTACAAAGGTAGAGACAGGAAACAGCCTTTGAGTAGGTTACTTCAAAAAATCAAAAATCATTAGCAACTTATTTGCTAGGTGGTAGATTCTTAAAAACATTTGTTTTGCTTTCCAACGTGCTTCACTCCTCCCAATATTTCAGACAGTTTTAATTTACAATATAAAAAGATCTTGGTGCAAACAGAATACATCATGATTTTTATATGGCATTTAAAAATAGTGACACCCAAAAGTCTTAAAAGCTGCCTATCAGGTTTCACCCTTATTTTTCAGTACACTTCATTTCCCACAGGAAGCTATTCTAAATCTGCCATATTTATATTTAAAAAAATGGTACGTCTGACATAATCAGAAGTACCAAAAAAATCCCAAACCTGAAGTCATTAAATATGAAGAAATTTCAAGAAAAAAATCTAATTTTTATTCTATGTAGTAAGATTTTCCGCCTCCTTCCCCCCACAAAGTATCATGTAAAAACACCACTATCTAGGGATCACCTCGGCAGTGAAAACTCAGAATGAAATTAAATTTGCTACTGCAAAGAGCTTGGGTAAAATTTGCTAAACTGGAAGTAACTGCTATTATTTTAACAATCTTTGAACATCTATCAAGGATTCAGGAGTAGGCTCTCTCTCCTCATGAGATTACTCAGATTTTAGAATCCAATGTTCAACATCCATATGATAGTTAGTGGCAAAGTTCTTAATGTTGAGAAAGGATGGTAATGCAATCTCTCTAAATAATCTGAATTAAATATTTCTTGAAAAAGACTCTTTCCTTAGGTTGTGATAATAAAGATACAGTATGTTGTCTTTATGGCAATTTTTTAAGACAGAAAACTATAAGGAAGCTACATGCTGATGCTTCTGAATTTTGCATTCTTTTAAGAATCTATTGTGTTATGGCAATCAGAAAATGTACTATAAAATAACTTTTTGAAAGATTATTTTCTTCCTAAGAGATAAATCCAGCAATTTAAGTCAGACAACACAGATAATATTGATACTTAAAGTCAGAAATGTATCGAAATCAACAGAATAGACAATTAGTGGCCATTGATAAGTTTATCTGAAAATTCT